>NW_028227257.1:56234910-56727410 GCF_978045245.1 Mus caroli
TCTTTTATTTCACTAATGAAGTTCAGCTTAAGACACCCATATTTTCTTGGATGGGTGGACTTCCACTGGAACTTAGTCAAGTTACTAGGAGCTACCCTCTTAAAGAAAACCATCCAATAAGGAAGAGAGAGAGAGAGAGAGAGAGAGACAGAGAGACAGAGAGACAGAGAGATAGAGAGACAGAGAGACAGAGACAGAGAGACTTTTCTAATACTGTAAAGAATACACAGGGAGTGAGTTAAGCCAGAGGTTTGAAATCTTTTCCACTCCAAATCTGTATCTTCTAAATCGCATAAAAAATGGCATTTTTAATAGCAGAGCATCACTTCAGGGTTTCTGCATTTTCGAACTCAAATGTATCTAAGTAATATGGTATTTCACAGAGAATGTTTAATACATTTACCCACAGACTTTCCCTATTTCTCTCTCTTTTTTTCCTCTCTGTAAAAATTCAAAGTATTGGATAGTTAATATTCTAAGGTGGCTGTGATGTGATCTCCTTTAAATTTTACTTAAATATTTTCTATTATTCTAGAAATATATTTTAATGGTGATAATATAAAGCAATATTAATCAATTTCTTGTGGGGAAATAATACACTAATTTAAAATATCTTTAGTATGACAAATAATTGGCTAATAGATACATAAAATCACACAGATACATAAACATTATGAAGGAAAATAGGATGCAATATCTATCATCTTGTAGAAAGATTGTTTGATCCAGAGGAAGAGTGAGCCTGTTGTGAGACTCTATCTCTGAGAAAATCCTGAAAGCGACACTCATAAAAGCCTCAGCAACATGACTTTCTTTTTTTTTTTTTTTATTACATATTTTCCTCAATTACATTTCCAATGCTATCCCAAAAGTCCCCCATACCGCCCCCTACTTCCCTACCCTCCCATTCCCATTCTTTTGGCCCTGGCATTCCCCTATATTGGGGCATATAAAGTTTGCAAGTCCAATGGGCCTCTCTTTCCAGTGATGGCCGACTAGGCCATCTTTCGATACATATGCAGCTAGAGACAAGAGCTCCGGGGTACTGGTTAGTTCATAATGTTGTTCCAACTATAGGGTTGCAGATCCCTTTAGCTCCTTGGGTACTTTCTCTAGCTTCTCCATTGGGAGCCCTGTGATACATCCAATAGCTGACTGTGAGCATCCACTCCTGTGTTTGCTAGGCCCCTGCATAGTCTCACAAGAGACAGCTATCTTTGGGTGCTTTCAGCAAAATCTTGCTAGTGTATGCAATGGTGTCAGCATTTAGAAGCTGATTATGGGATGGATCCCTGGATACAGCAGTCTCTAGATGGTCCATCCTTTCATCACAGCTCCGAAATTTGTCTCTGTAACTCCTTCCCTGGGTGTTTTGTTCCCAATTCTAAGAAGGGGCACAGTGTCCACATTTTGGTCTTCATTCTTCTTGAGTTTCATGTGTTTAGCAAATTGTATCTTATATCTTGGGTATCCTAAGTTTTGGGCTAATATCCACTTATCAGTGAATACATATTGTGTGAGTTCCTTTGTGATTGTGTTACCTCACTCAAGATGATGCCCTCCAGGTCCATCCATTTGGCTAGGAATTTCATAAATTCATTCTTTTTAATAGCTGAGTAGTACTCCATTGTGTAAATGTACCATAATTTCTGTATCCATTCCTCTGTTGAGGGACATCTGGGTTCTTTCCAGCTTCTGGCTATTATAAATAGGGCTGCTATGAACATAGTGGAGCATGTGTCCTTCTTACCGGTTGGGACATCTTCTGGATATATGCCCAGGAGAGGTATTGCTGGATCCTCCGGTAGTACTATGTCCAATTTTCTGAGGAACCGCCAGACTGATTTCCAGAGTGGTTGTACAAGCTTGCAATCCCACCAACAATGGAGGAGTGTTCCACTTTCTCCGCATCCTCGCCAGCATCTGCTGTCACCTGAATTTTTGATCTTAGCCATTCTGACTGGTGTGAGGTGGAATCTCAGGGTTGTTTTGATTTGCATTTCCCTGATGATTAAGGATGTTGAACATTTTTTCAGGTGCTTCTCTGCCATTTGGTATTCTTCAGGTGAGAATTCTTTGTTCAATTCTGAGCCCCATTTTTTAATGGGGTTATTTGACTTTCTGGAGTCCACCTTCTTGAGTTCCTTATATATATTGGATATTAGACCCTTATCTGATTTAGGATAGGTAAAGATCCTTTCCCAATCTGTTGGTGGTTTTTTTGTCTTATTGATGGTGTCTTTTGCCTTGCAGAAGCTTTGCAGTTTCATGAGGTCCCACTTGTCAATTCTCGATCTTACAGCACAAGCCATTGCTGTTCTATTCAAGAATTTTTCCCCTGTGTCCATATCTTCAAGGCTTTTCCCCACTTTCTCCTCTATAAGTTTCAGTGTCTCTGGTTTTATGTGAAGTTCCTTGATCCACTTAGACTTGACCTTAGTACAAGGAGATAGGAATGGGTCGATTCGCATTCTTCTGCATGATAACAACCAGTTGTGCCAGCACCATTTGTTGAAAATGCTGTCTTTCTTCCACTGGATGTTTTTAGCTCCCTTGTCGAAGATCAAGTGACCGTAGGTGTGTGGGTTCATTTCTGGGTCTTCAATTCTATTCCATTGGTCTATTTGTCTGTCACTATACCAGTACCATGCAGTTTTTATCACAATTGCTCTGTAGTAAAGCTTTAGGTCTGGCATGGTGATTCCACCAGAGGTTCTTTTATCCTTGAGAAGAGTTTTTGCTATCCTAGGTTTTTTGTTATTCCAGATGAATTTGCAGATTGCACTTTCTAATTCGTTGAAGAATTGAGTTGGAATTTTGATGGGGATTGCATTGAATCTGTAGATTGCTTTTGGCAAGATAGCCATTTTTAAAATGTTGATCCTGCCAATCCATGAGCATGGAAGATCTTTCCATCTTCTGAGATCTTCTAGAATTTCTTTCTTCAGAGACTTGAAGTTCTTATTATACAGATCTTTCACTTCCTTAGTTAGAGTCACGCCAAGATATTTTATATTATTTGTGACTATTGAGAAGGGTGTTGTTTCCCTAATTTCTTTCTCAGCCTGTTTATTCTTTGTGTAGAGAAAGGCCATTGACTTGTTTAATTTTATATCCAGCTACTTCACTGAAGCTGTTTATCAGGTTTAGGAGTTCTCTGGTGGAATTTTTAGGGTCACTTATATATACTATCATATCATCTGCAAAAAGTGATATTTTGACTTCATCTTTTCCAATTTGTATCCCTTTGATCTCCTTTTGTTGTCGAATTGCTCTGGCTAGGACTTCAAGTACTATGTTGAATAGGTATGGAGAAAGTGGATAGCCTTGTCTAGTCCCTGATCTTAGAGGGATTGCTTCAAGCTTCTCACCATTTACTTTGATGTTGGCTACTGGTTTGCTGTAGATTGCTTTTATCATGTTTAGGTATGGGCCTTGAATTCCTGATCTTTCCAAGACTTTTATCATGAATGGGTGTTGGATCTTGTCAAATGCTTTTTCTGCATCTAACGAGATGACCATGTGGTTTTTGTCTTTGAGTTTGTTTATATACTGGATTACGTTGATGGATTTCCGTATATTGAACCATCCCTGCATCCCTGGGATGAAACCTACTTGGTCAGGATGGATGATTGTTTTGATGTGTTCTTGGATTCGGTTAGCAAGAACTTTATTGAGTATTTTTGCATCAATATTCATAAGGGATATTGGTCTGAAGTTTTCTATCTTTGTTGGGTCTTTTTGTGGTTTAGGTATCAGAGTAATTGTGGCTTCATAGAATGAGTTGGGTAGACTACCTTCTGTTTCTATTTTGTGGAATAGTTTGTGAAGAACTGGGATTAGATCTTCTTTGAAGGTCTGATAGAACTCTGCACTAAACCCATCTGGTCCTGGGCTTTTTTTGGTTGGGAGACTATTAATGACTGCTTCTATTTCTTTGGGGGATATAGGGTTGTTTAGATCATTAACCTGATCTTGGTTCAACTTTGGTACCTGTTATCTGTTTAGGAACTTCTCCATTTCATCCAGGTTCTCCAGTTTTGTTGAGTATAGCCTTTGGTAGAAGGATCTGATGGTGTTTTGGATGTCTTCAGGATCTGTTGTTATGTCTCCTTTTTCATTTCTGATTTTGTTAATTAGAATACTTTCCCTGTGCCCTCTAGTTAGTCTGTCTAAGGGTTTATCTATCTTGTTGATTTTCTCAAAGAACCAGCTCCTTGATTGGTTGATTCTTTGAATAGTTCTTCTTGTTTCCACTTGATTGATTTCGCCCCTGAGTTTGATTATTTCCTGCCGTCTACTCCTCTTGGGTGAATTTGCTTCCTTTTGTTCTAGTGCTTTTAGGTGTGTTGTCAAGCTGCTAATGTTTGCTATTTCTAGTTTCTTTTTGGAGGCACTCAGAGCTATGAGTTTTCCTCTTAGAAATGCTTTCATTGCTTCCCATAAGTTTGGGTATGTTGTGGCTTCATTTCATTGAACTCTAAAAAGTCCTTGATTTCTTTCTTTATTCCTTCCTTGACCAAGGTATCATTGAGAAGAGTGTTGTTCAGTTTCCACGTGAATGTTGGCTTTCTATTATTTATTTTGTTATTGATGATCAGCCTTAGTCCATGGTGATCTGATAGGATGCATGGGACAATTTCAATGTTTTTGTATCTGTTGAGTCCTGTTTTGTGCCCAATTACGTGGTCAATTTTGGAGAAGGTACCATGGGGTGCTGAGAAGAAGGTGTATCCTTTTGTTTTAGGGTAAAATGTTCTGTAGATATCTGCCAGATCCATTTGATCCATAACTTCTGTTAGTTTCTCTGTGTCCCTGTTTAGTTTCTGTTTCCATGATCTGTCCATTGGTGAAAGTGGTGTGTTGAAGTCTCCCACTATTATTGTATGAGGTGCCATGTGTGCTTTGAGATTTACTAAAGTTTCTTTAATGAATGAGACTGCCTTTGTATTTGGAGCATAGATATTCAGGATTGATAGTTCCTCTTGGAGGATTATACCTTTGATGAATATGAAGTGCCCCTCCCTGTCTTTTTTGATGACTTTGGGTTGGAAGTCAATCTTATCTGATATTAGAATGGCTACTCCAGCTTGTTTCTTCAGACCATTTGCTTGGAAAATTGTTTTCCAGCCTTTCATTCTGAGGTAGTGTCTATCTTTTTCTCTGAGATGAGTTTCTTGTAAGCAGCAAAATGTTGGGTCTTGTTTGTGTAGCCAGTTTGTTAGTCTATGTCTTTTTATCGGGGAGTTGAGTCCATTGATATTAAGAGATATTAAGGAAAAGTAATTGTTGTTTCCTGTTATTTTTGTTGTTAAAGTTGGCATTCTGTTCTTGTGGTTGTCTTCTTTTAGGTTTGTTGAGGGATTACCTTCTTGTTGTTTCTAGGGCGTGGTTCCTGTCCTTGTATTGGTTTTTTTCTGTTATTATCCTTTGAAGGGCTGGATTCCTGGAGAGATAATGTGTGAATTTGGTTTTGTCATGGAATACTTTGGTTTCTCCATCTATGTTAATTGAGAGTTTGGCTGGGTATAATAGCCTGGGCTGGAATTTGTGTTCTTTTAGTGTCTGTATAACATCTGTCCAGGATCTTCTGGCTTTCATAGTCTCTGGTGAAAAATCTGGTGTAATTCTGATAGGCTTGCCTTTATATGTTACGTGGCCTTTTTCTCTTACTGCTTTTAGTATTCTATCTTTATTTAGTGCATTTGTTGTTCTGATTATTATGTGTCGGGAGGTATTTCTTTTCTGGTCCAGCCTATTTGGAGTTCTGTAGGCTTCTTGTATGTTCATGGGCATCTCTTTCTTTAGATTTGGGAAGTTTTCTTCTATAATTTTGTTGAAGATGTTTGCTGGTCCTTTGAGTTGAAAATCTTCATTCTCATCCACTCCTATTATCTGTAGGTTTGGTCTTCTCATTGTGTCCTGTATTTCCTGGATGTTTTGAGTTAGGATCTTTTTGCATTTTCCATTTTCCTTGATTGTTGTGCCGATGTTCTGTATGGAATCTTCTGCACCTGAGATTCTCTCTTCCATCTCTTGTATTCTGTTGCTGATGCTTGCATCTATGGTTCCAGATTTCTTTCCTAGGGTTTCTATCTCCAGTGTTGCCTCATTTTGGGTTTTCTTTATTGTGTCTACTTCCCTTTTTAGGTCTAGTATGGTTTTGTTCATTTCCATCATCTGATTGGATGTGTTTTCCTGTTTCTCTTTAAGGACTTCTACCAGTTTGGTTGTGTTTTCCTGTTTTTCTTTAAGGACTTGTAACTCTTTAGCCATGTTCTCCTGTAGTTCTTTAAAGTCCTTCTTGATGTCCTCTACCATCATCGTGAGATATGCTTTTAAATCCAGGTCTAGTTTTTCAGGTGTGTTGGGGTGCCCTGGACTGGGCGAAGTGGGAGTGCTGGGTCCTGATGATGGTGAGTGGTCTTGGTTTCTGTTAGTAAGATTCTTACCTTTACCTCTCGCCATCTGGTAATCTCTGGAGTTGTTATAGTTGTCTCTGTTCAGAGGTTGTTCTTCTGGTGATTCTGAGTATCCTCTGTCAGCAGACCTGGGAGACAGGCTCTCTCCTCTGAGTTTCAGTGGTTTGAGCACTCCCTGCTGACAATCTTTCCTCTTAAAGGGAAGGTGTACAGATATCTGGCGTTTGGACCTCCTCCTGGCCGAAGAAGAAGGCGGAAAACGGGACCTTTCCCAGATGCTGTGTTGCTTTGGCAGGTCACAGAAGCTGTAGGCTTCTGTGGTGCACACTCTCAGCTGTGCAGACTAAGTTCCTAAGTTCAGTGGAGTCCTGGATCCAAGATGTGCTCCCTGCTCCTGAGGCAGAGGGCTCCTGTGCAGGGCAGACCACTGTCTTCCAGCTAGGAGGGTGCCGGATGTCTGTGGCCCCAAAAGGGTGCTGCCTCAGCGGCTCTGTGGCTCCCGCCTGTCCCAGAAGCTGTCTGCCTCTGTGGTCCTCAGTCTTACCTGTACAGACTAAATTCTGCGGAGTCCCGGAGCTTAGATGGCGCTCCCTGCAGGGCAGGTCACTGTCCTCCGGCTGGGAGGGTGCCGGATGTCTGTGGCCCCAAAAGGGTGCTGCCTCAGCGGCTCTGTGGCTCCCGCCTGTCCCAGAAGCTGTCTGCCTCTGTGGTCCTCACTCTGACCTGTACAGACTAAGTTCGGCGGAGACCCGGAGCCAAGATGGTGCTCCCTGCAGGGCAGGTCACTGTCCTCCGGCTGGGAGGGTGCCGGATGTCTGCGGCCCCAAAAGGGTGCTGCCTCAGCGGCTCTGTGGCTCCCGCCTGTCCCAGAAGCTGTCTGCCTCTGTGGTCCTCACTCTGACCTGTACAGACTAAGTTCGGTGGAGTCCCGGAGCCAAGATGGCGCTCCCTGCAGGGCAGGTCACTGTCCTCCAGCTGGGCGCAACATGACTTTCTAAACAAGACCTGAACAAGGAAGACACCAACATGCTAAGGTGAAAGAAGAAAGCATCACTGGAAAGAGAGGCCCATTGGACTTGCAAACTTTATATGCTCCAATATAGGGGAATGCTAGGGCCAAAAGAATGGGAATGGGTGGGTAGGGAAGTGGGGGGCACTATGGGGGACTTTTGGGATAGCATTGGAAATGTAATTGAGGAAAATGTGTAATAAAAAATATTAAAAATTTTAAAAGAAGGAAAAAAAAGAAAGTGTTACAGGGACTCTCTACCTTAGATGAAAAACTATAGGTAACTAAGGAATGCCGAGAGAAGGGTGAATAATCTTTCCAAGGGAAGATACCACAGATTTTGTTACCCAATACAAAATTGATCATCCCTAAATTTATACACTCACATGTTAGTAGAGTTTTCTTGATGGAGAAAACCAATTTCCTTTTTCTAGTAAGGAGTGGGACTTTGTGTCCTCCTCCTCTTCTCAATTCTGGGACTTTGTCTCATTGAAACTTGTGCATGTGTTGGGCACGGTGTCACAGTCTCTGTGAATTCATACATGTATTAGCCCTATTTTGTCTAGAAGACACTGTTTCTTTGGAGTCATCTACTAATTCTGGCTTTAAAAGTCTTTCTATGTCCTTTTCTGCATAGATCCCTAAGCCTTGAGAGAAGGGATTTGATAAAGACCTATAATTTGGGAATATATGTTCCAAATTTCTTTTATGTACATTGTCCAGAGCCTACATTATTGCTAGTGTCTATGTTAATTTTCACCTATTGTAAAAGAAGCTTTTATGATAAGTACTGAGTAAAGCACTTATCTATAGTTATAGTAATATATCATTAGGGATCATTTTATTGCTATATTCCTTTAGCAGAATAATAGCAGTGGTCGTTTTTCCCACTGGAGCCCATAATCTATCTAATCTCAAGTATTTGTCTACTTTAGCAGTGTCAGATGTGTCTATTTCGTAGAGCTTAAAGTCCTTTTGTTTTTTCTTTTTAAATGGTTGTTTACTTCCATAGCAATTGTGCACTTATTATACCGATGTACCTTGTGGAAAGATCTCTGTTGAAGGTCACTGGATTTGTAATTGCATTGGTGGTTACATTTCTCATCTGGTAGTGGGCAGAGTACTTTCCAGAAATGTGAATGCTGGTCAGTACATCTAAAGCTTTGAGTTATGCACCAACTCAATCTCTCCATATTTGATGGCATAAGCAAGCTCTCTCTTCAATAACAGGGTCTTACCATCAGGTTGTGGAGAGAGACTAAGACTCTCGAAAATAGCCAAATAGCCTATGATATCTGGGGAGATCTGTGAGATTCCTTTGTCTAGCGACACAACAAGATGTAACCTATTCTTGGCACTTGGTGGCATGAGATGTCTAGTTGGGGCATTGTCTCCCCAATAATAATAGTTACTTCATTTAAATTCCTTTCACATTGTGTGTATTTCCATAGTAGTGGGTTCCACATGGTTTTTCAAAGGCCCCTTAGTGTTACTTTATTTCCTAATATTTCCTCATTTACCCACTTTCCAATCCTGCTCCCAATATAATCCTTCTATTCTTGTTTCCTCTTTAACTCTCATTAATACTATATTCTACTTCCTTTTCCATGGGAGATCACCTCACTCCCACTTAGGAGATCACTCTTACTAGATGTCTAACATCTGCAGCAATCAGAACACAGCACATGCATTGAAAGCTTAAAAGGTAACATCCACAGGTAAGATATCACATAATGTTTATCTTTTGGAGTTTATTTTACCTCACAAGGGCTTATTCTAATGATATCTTCACAATTTCAGTTTTCTTAGCATCTGAATAATATTCCCATGTGAAAATGTAACACAGTTTTATTGCTCTTCCATCAGCTGGTTGATAAGAAGCCTGTTTCCATTTTCTTGTTTTTATGACTACAGCACAATGAACATGGGTGACCAAGTATCTCTGAAGTAGGATATAGAGTTCTTTGGATATCTACCCAGGAGTGTTATAGCTGGATTTTGTGGTGGATCAATTTTTAGCTTTTCTGAGAAAATTCCACACTGATTTCCATAGTGTCTGTGAAAGTTTGCAAGCATTGAATAGTCAATAGATGAGTGTTTTCACTAATCTATGCTGTCAATTATTTTATTGATCTTAGACCTTATGACAGGCACGAAGTGAAAATCTCAAAATTTTGATTGGCGTTTGAGGTTGAGAATTTTTAAGTGTTTTTAGCCACTTGTGTTTCATCTTCTGAGAATTAATTAATTTAAAAAAATTTTAAAACATTTTTAAAAAGAGGAGATGGGGAATGTTAATGGGTCAGTTGGTATATGGCCTGAGGAAAAGCTCTTATCATGAAATTGTATTTGAATGGACTAGGACTATCCCTACATTGCTATAAGCTCACTCTATGAAGAATGTGTCTTTACGAATATACACGTATGTCTTTATATTATAAGTAAATTTTCCTGTGCCAACATATCAGTTTTGAAAACTCTCAATCAAAATAAAAAACAAAATTTTGAAAAGGCAGAAGTCCAAGGTTAGTGGATGAGAGAACAATTTCCATGGAGATAAGCATTGCCTCAGTGATGTGATCAAAAGACATCTTTCCAATCATTTCAGTGCATAGACCTGCTGTGATTCCATTTAATCTGATGAATTTTGCAATGCTGAACTGAACAACAAGTGTGGAGCATTTTAGAAACAGAGGCTGATGAGTTAAGTGTGTCTTCAGGTAAATGTTCTTCAAAATTGCTATTTTGGTCTTGCCTAATAAAGCATTGCTATAAATGTTGTTTTAATTGAAACTTTTAATCCAAGTCATGTCTGAGTGTTGTTAGATGTTACTTTTTTTGCATCAATTCCAGTTTTTTTTTTAATATTCCTTTCTGTGCTGCATTGTCTGGCTCATTATACAAAAAGAAGATGTAGTAAGCTATTAACATCTTGAATGGCCGATGAGATGTTATGATATGGAATGTCATTCATTTTTATGAGTTGTCTGTCAGTCTGGGCTGCAATAAACTCATAATTTCTCCTGGACTTGATGCCATGCCTAGTGTCTTGGTAAAATCCTTATAAAAATTTCAATAATTGTACATTAAATCAAAATAAACTGAGCTTTTATGGTGTGCCCCTGAAAAGTTGAATGGGAGTGAGCAAGGCTCTAAGAGTTGCTTGTTTGCTGTGCAGCCACAAGTCATCATACTGTCACTGCTCATTCCTCCCAGATAAATGAGTGAACTTGAACTATCTGGTGAGTTCATCTGCAGAACCTGGTTGGTTCTTAGATGCCCAGAAAAGGTGAGATGATAAAGCAATGCTATTCCTTTACCATGTTTCCCTGACATTGCCACTGATGTCATTTGTCAGAAACTTCCAAAAGTTGTCATTTGAATAGAAAAATACTAGCTAAATATTTGAAGGCAATGGGAATACAGAGCTTTCTGTGCCAACCTCCATTCTTAGTATATGAATGCTAAGGCCTCTTCAGCACTTCCTCACAGAACATAGGAAAGAGCTAGGAGGAAGACTTTCCAGGGGCAGATAATCCTCATTGCTTAAATATATGTAAACAAAAAATGCAAAGATTCAAAATTAAGGAGTTTATATTCTGAGTTCTCTGAGCATTCCTTATTTAGCTGGTTATGAAATAGGGATCTACAAAGATAGGCATGACTGTAACTTAATTGATAATATGCTTCATTACAAGTGAAACTGGGGATAACACAATGGAGAACTGTGCTTCTCTGCAGTCACCATCACCACCATTCCTTTGAGAGACTGCAGTTGTCTTGAGGATAAAAGCATAGAAGCTTTTAAGCTCTGCCTCACTTTGTCTGGTGGTAATATGTTGCCACCAATGATCAGAAACATGATAAATTTTAAAAAATCCAGGCAACATGCAATAAGCAGTGTGCAGAAAACAAACAGAGACAGTCTCAACCACTGGCAGTTTTGGGGAACCCTGAATTTTAGAATCTGTGGTATGACTCCTTGGTGTTTACCCATCAGTTCCATTTTCTAATTCCATGGTGGTAAATTTTTCTTGTCTTGCACTGAATGCACAGCGGTGGCTTGTGATATTTTCTCTTAGACTTCACAATACTCATGCTCTCCTACCACCATCATTGCCCTTCCCTGGCTCTCACCAGGTGAATTTGCCCTCTGGTTTCAGTATGGGTAACAGAAAAAAAATTAAAAATATGATGATCAAGTGTGAATGTATATTATCTTATGAAATTTCATCAAATAAGCTAAATGTTTCTCTAGGTGTAATCCAAATGTCCCATGTGCCAGAATCATCTGAAATGACTATTCAGATGTTGGTTTGGGGATCTCATCTCATATCTACCTTTTTCTTTTATCTTATTTACTTTATATCCCACTCACTGTTCCACTCCACGTCAATCCCTCCCACAATCCTTTCCCTCATTTCCCCTTCTCCTCTGAGCAGGTAGGGACCTCTCTGGGTCTACCCCCACCTTGGCACATCAAGTCTTAAGAGACTAGACAAATCCTCTCCTAATGAGGCCAGATAAGACAGCCCACTGGGATAGCACTTTTCCCCCTCCCCACTCTAGTAGGGACTCACATGAAGACCAAGCTGTACATATACTACATGTATGTGGTGAGGCCTAGGTCCAGCCTCGTGTATGTTCTTTGGTTGGTTTGGTGATTCAGTCTGTGAGAGCCTCAAGAGTCCAGGTTAGTTGGCTCTGCTGGCCTTCTTGTGGAGTGCCCATCCACTTTGGGCCTGTTAACCTTCCTCCTATTCTTCCATAAGAATTCCCAATCTCCATTCACTGTGTCTGTAGATGCCTGCATCTCTGTGAGTCAGCTTCTGGGTGGAGCCTCTCAGAGGTCAGCCATGTTAGATACCTGTCTTCAAGCATAACAGGGTAGCATTAATAGTATAAAGGAATGGCACTTGCCCATCAGTCTTTGCTCTATCCCCTGTCCCTCCATTTCCTGTAGACAGGATAAATTTGGGGTCAAAAGTTTCATGGGTGGATTAGTGTCCCACCTGGCTATAGAAGGTGCCCTCTTTAGCTTAAAAGGACATTCTTAAAGGACATTTACTGCTGAAAGGACCCAGATATAGCTGTCTCTTGTGAGACTATGCCGGGGCCTAACAAACACAGAAGAGGATGCTCACAGTCAGCTATTGGATGGATCACAGGGCTCCCAATGGAGGAGCTAGAGAAAGTACCCAAGGAGCTAAAGGGTTCTGCAACCCTATAGGTGGAACAACATTATGAACTAACCATTACCCCGGAGCTCTTGACTCTAGCTGCATATGTATCAAAAGATGGCCTAGTCGGCCATCACTGGAAAGAGAGGCCCATTGGATACGCAAACTTTATATGCCCCAGTACAGGGAATTCCAGGGCCAAAAAAATGGGAATGGGTGGGTAGGGAGGTGGGGGGGAGGGTATGGGGGACTTTTGGGATAGCATTGGAAATGTAATTGAGGAAAATACGTAATAAAATATTAAAAATTTTAAAAAAAGATCAGATCAAAATTTAGTGGAGGCATCTCCACTAAATGTTTTCATACTCGCATATATACATGATCCTTTATGAGCCATATATTGTACTACAATGCTATACCTTGTACATACTTTTACACGTCATTTGTATCTGAAGTCTACAGCCTACATTAAAATACTCAACCTGGAATCACATATTCTTAGTTCGGACAAAGGTAGGTTGATATAGTTCCACTATTATACTTCTATGCATGGTATTACACTTCTTTGGAATCCCTGTTCTGCTTATTCACCTCTTTCCCACTTTAGCCAAGGACTTCTATTATGACATATTTTTGTCTTTTATAGTTGGCTTTCTTCACCTAGTCACAAGCATTTACATTGCCTCCATTTGTATTTGCATGACTCCATTGTTTATTTCTGTCCTTTGCTTTTTTTTTTGTATTCATGTCATTTTTAATTTACTTTTTACACTCCATATGCCATTCCCCATACACCCTCCAACTACTCCACATCCCATACCTCCTCCCCACCCCACCCTGTCTCCATGTGGATACCCCCACCCCCCTACTCCACCTGACCTCTAAACTCCCTGGGGCCTCCAGTCTCTTGAGGGTTAGGTGCATCATCTCTGAATGTTCATAGACCTCGAAATCCTCTACTGTATGTGTGTTGGGGGCCTCATATCAGCTGGTGTATGCTGTCTGTTTGGTGGTCCAGTGTTTGAGAGATCTCAGGGGTCCAGATTACTTAAGACTGCTGGTCCTCCTACAGGATTGCCCTTCTCCTCAGTTTCTATCAACCTTCCCTAATTCAACAACATGAGTCAGCTGCTTCTGTCCATTGGTTGGGTGCAAATATCTGCATCTGGCTTTTTCAACTATTTGTTGGGTCTTTAGGAGGGCAGTCATGATAGATATCTTTTTAAGCACTCTATAGCCTTAGTAATAGTGTCAGGCCTTGGGACCTCCCCTTGAGCTGGATCCCACTTTGGGCCTGTCACCAGACCTTCTTTTCCTCAGGCTCCTCTTCATTTCCATCCCTGTAATTTTTTCAGACAGGAACAATTATGGGTCAGAGATGTGACTGTGGGATGGCAACCCCATCCCTCATTTGATGTCCTGTCTTCCTGTTGGAGGTGGGCTCTGTAAGTTCCCTCTCTCTACTGTCAGGCATTTTATCTAAGGTCCCTCCCTTTGATTCCTGAGAATCTCTTACCTCCCAGATTTCTGGTGCATTCTGGGGGGTCCCCCCCAACCTCCTAATTCCTGTGGTTTCCTGTTTCCTTTTTTTTCTGCTGGCCTTCAAGGCTTCAGTCCTTTTCCCTCCTCCAATACCAAATCAGATTCCCTCTCCACCTCCCACCCTGTCCACTTTCCCTCCCAGGCTCCTCTCTCCCTCCCCACTTGTGATTGCTTTATTCTCTCTCCTAAGTGGGACTGAGGTGTCTTCGCTTTTGGGTCTTTTTGGGTCTGAGTTACCTCACTCAAGATGATATTTTCTAGTTCCACCCATTTGCCTGCAAATCTCAGGATGTCGTTATTCTAAATAGCTGAGTAGTCTTCCATTGTGTAAATGAACCACATTTTCTGAATCCATTCTTCTGTTATGGGACATCTAGGTTGTTTCCAACTCCTGGCTATCATATGGGTTTTACGTCTAATTTATTTATCGCATGTCTGAGAGTGTGTGTGTGTGTGTGTATGTGTGCAAATGCTTTCATAAGGCAGAGGTATCAAATGCTCCTGAAGCTGTAGTGATAGGTGGTTGGGAACCTCTCAATTTGGTGTTGGGAACCATACCAGGATCTCTTGCAAATGTAGTAAATATATACCCTTCAGTCCTGATATATCTTACAGCACCCTATTTCTTTCCAGCTTTGAATAGTCTTGCATTGTCTGGAGGTACAAGCTGGTCCTCTCCAGGTAGCAATTATAGGCTGGCTAGATTGATTTGCTTCCCAAATATGAATAAAGCTGATATAGTCACTTATGTTCAGACTTTTGTTTGGACATATATTTTCAAGTCCTTTGGTAAATACTAGGGAATGTAGAAAGGACATGTCTTGGTTTATAAGATGCAACTGGGATGCAATCCTGGGTGCCTCTGGTTCTCACTCCCCCAATGTTCTATTTCCTTTTGCCTTCACTATTGTTCTGGATTTAAAAGAGTTGTGTGGTAATCTGCAATTTTTTCAATCTGCATTTCTCCAATAACACACAGAGTAAGACATGGTTTAATATGCTTACCGCTATCTGCATATTTTACTTGGCAAGTTGTCTTTTAGGGCTATTCTTGTGTTTTTCATTAAATTGTTTTCCTTTGATTTTGTCCTATTTGAGATTCAAGTGTTCTTTGTATATTTTGGCATAAAACCAACTGTACAGACAAATTCAACACAGCATATATCTGTTAAATGAATTCATGTACTCACAGTCAATTAATTTTCAGTAAAGATGTCAAGAATATACAATGGGGAAAGGATAGACTTCTCTGTACAGTAGTGCTTTGGAAGCTAGACACCCATGATGGGAAATCATTTCATCTTTAATGGACTCAGTGAAGAGCAGCCTTGTCAGTTGTCTGAAACTCTTCAGGATTAGAATAGGTATGCTATTTGTGCCCAGCAGTTTGCCTCCTTATATGGAAGCATAATATACCCTAAGTTGCCTCATTATCTTCTCCAGTTACATTGAACTAAGGTTTTCACAGCTTTTGCCAGGAAGAACCAAAAATTAAACTCGTACATTAAAATAGAAACACATTTTTTCTGAGTACACGTCCAATTTATTTCAGCATCTTTTTGAATATGACTTAAAGTATAGCCAGTCATGTATTAATTCATTTAACAATATTTATACAATATATAAAAGTGTATGTAATTTATATATTATGTAATTGTTCAGAGAAATTGGAAAAGGAAGAAAGCTTATTAATTTGACTAGTGATTCTATTAACACATTAAGATTATTTTCATATTAAACTCAGTTTTCCTTATCAGAAATGTTTAAATAATATATACAATCATCATAGGAGAAACACAGTTTATAATCAATTTAGAAGCAAATGTAACAGCAACTTTGAATGAACCTCAGGAAATAAAGAAATAAAGAAAATTCTTTGTCATGTGTTCAATGAACCCCAGAAAACTGAAGGCCATGCCTATGCTCCTAAATGGGAAGATTTAAGTTTGAAAAGGGTTTGACTCTTCCAAAACATATTTATAAATTAATAAGATTGTCTATTAATTCTTAGGGCTGTTTATTTTTATAGCATCCTGATAAATAACCTGTCAGGAGATAAAATAACAAAACATTAAAGTCAATTAATCATCAAGCCTTCAAAATGGCCAAGTCTCAGACTTTTCTATGTAAATTATATGAATTAAAATTAACAAATAAACTTGAGTGGATTAGGAATTAAGACCTTGACTAAGTTGGCATAATAAGTTAATGGCAAAATTGTGAATTCATTTAAGGATGGTATCTATGTAACTATTTGTTAAATTTATGATTATATCTTTACCTCTCAATTTCTAAAGAAATAATTTTATGAGGAATGAAATGCCTCTTTAAATCCAAGAAGAGAGAAAATTTCATAGGAACACCTTATTTATTCTGTGATTATATATGTAATCAGTTTTAACGGCTAGACATTGGGCAGAGATGCTATTCAACCAGGCTCAGCACATTAAGAACAATGGAAAATTATATACAAGTATATGTACCATTAAAGAATGTGTAAGTGGTGATCAACCAAATAGGAAATCTATAAAGAGTATAAACAAATAATTTGTGGAGGAGGAGATGCAATTGACAGGTTATCTTAATTTTTATGATTATTAAATTTTATGTGTGTGGATGTTTTGTCTGCATGAATGTCTGTGTATGATATACCATATACATGCACATGGATGCCATAAGAGAGTGTTGGAGCCCTTGGAACTGGATATACAATGGGTTGTTAGCCACCATGCAGGTTCTGAGAAGCAAACTCAGTTCCTCTCCCAGAGCAGCCAGTTTTTAAACACTGAGCAATCTCCAGCTCCAGAAATATATTTTAAATTTCTTATTAATTGTGATAAAGGCAATCCGAACTAAATTGTATAATTATATCTACCCTTTGCATTTTATTATTCTGTCTTATATATTTTATTATTCTGTCTTATATATACTGGTATTTTGCCTGCATGCATGTCTGTACCATATGTGGCCCTAGTACATAAGGAGGCCAGAAAAGAACATTTGGCTCCATGCAATTTGGAGATTCATATGGCTGTGTACCACCAGGTGAATGCTAGGAATGGCATTCAGATTCATTAGCTACTGTAGAAGAGCAGCCAATGATTATAGCTGCTGAGCTGTCTTTCTAGCCTCCGTTTATACCTTTTCTAGTAATAATGCTGCTATAAGATTTGTAAATTAGTCCCTTGCTTAGATTTGGGAGAAATACACTTCAACAAATTAAATAAATAAACAAAACAAAATATAATAATAGTATTCTGTTATGACATGACACTATCTGCATGAAATCTGTATAATGTATAAAACGATGATACCAGAACTTCAAAATTATTCTAGCAACTTTAATAATGAGCACCAAAATGTATCTGACAGCCTATCACATTCCTGTCTTTGCAATGTAGATATGGAGCCAGCCACCTTTGTGCTTTCACCATTGACAAGAACATTGGAAGGAAAGAGTGGAATCAGGCACCAGATCGCCAACTGTTCAACTTGGAGCCCTGGAGAGTCTTTGTGATGCTTCCCCAGAAGTCCCTGGCATTGGTTCAAGGTCTAACAGCAGTATGTGAAGTCAGAGGAAGCAGAAGTGTACAGGGTGGGCTTCAGTGGCTGGACAGATGATTGCATTATTGTGGTCAACAGTCTTGTTTTGATAGTTTTTATGAGTATCACTATGTACTGTACAAAATTCTTAACTTTAAAACTTGTATTCATTTTTATATTTTTGGTTGTGAACCCAGCCTTTAATCATCTATTGACTCAGAGACTGAAGGAAAGGCAGTTCAGTGACCAACCCAACTTCGGATCCATCTCAAGGAGAGGCTTCAAGTCCTGACACAATTACTGATGCTATAGTGTGCTTATTGGCCCAACAGAAATGATACTTACACCAAACCAATGGAATGAAGTTGGGGACCTCTGTGGTTGAATTAGGGAAAGGCTGGATGAAGCTAAGGAGGAGGGCAACCCTATAGGAAGACCAACAGTCTCAACTGGGAACCCTGAGATCTCTCAGACAATGAGCCACCAACCAGGCAGCATATACGAGCTGATCCAAGGCTCCTAGCACATATACAGCAGAGGACTGCCTGGTCTGGCCTCAGTGGGAGAAGATGTGCCTAACTCTAGAGAGACTTGAGGCCTTAGGATGTGGGGAGGCCTGGCAGAGGGTGAAGGGTGGGGACATCCTCTTGGAGACAGGGGGATGAGGAATGGGATGAAGAACTGTGGGAGGACAGTCCAGTAGGGGAGTAATGACTGAACTGTGTAAAAAAAAAGTAGTAAAGAAATTGTATTCACTCCACTCATTTTAATACTACTTTTTTTGTTGTTGTCACTATGAGAGAACATCTGAAGTAAATGATTTGAGGTAGGGAAGATTCATCTTGGCTCATGGCTTCAAGGAAGTACTCCATATTGATAGAGGTCTGCCAGGGTGTTAGAAGTGGGTGTGGGTTGTGGGAAAGCAGATTGCTCACATTAGAGGAAACGACATATAGAAATATTAAAGCAGGTTAAAGACCCACTCCAGGACACTGGCTCCACCTAGGGATCACACCATTGAAATTTCTCAAACTTCTAAATACAAGAGTTTGTGTGGGACCTTTCTCATCAAAGCTGTAACTCACCTCATGGTCTGTGTTAGAGAAAATAAGATAGAATCTGAGAAGTTAAATACTTTCCCCACAGTCTTATTGCTAGTCAAGTGCCTTTAGTGGAGGGAATTGGCAGTGACTTGCTGTGGACACCCTACAGCTTACAGTGTATCACAAATATTTACATGCTGAGACTTCATTTTCGTGTGTCTTGATGATGTTTCTAATTTCGTATTCACTCTGCTTCAACCTTTTGACAAGAATATGTCCCTTGATGTCCATGTATTTATGAATGACTTGGTTTCTTCTTAGATAATGATTTCTTGTTTAGTTCTACTACAATTTGAAGCCATACTCTGAGTGATCACAATCTTCTCAAATTGGTTAAGAGGCGTTGTATTACTCAGGACATTACCTCAGAGAGCAACTAGTACGTGCTTGAGATGAAGTCATACTCCTCTGATATTTTACATACATCTCTTTGGTCCATTTGTTAGATAGTGTAGCTCAAGTTGCCTTTGTATTAATTTTCTGTCTGAATGATGTGTCAATTATCTTATGTGGAGTACTGCTGTCTCCTATTATTGTTTTGTTACATCTTTCTCTTTTAGCACTGTCAATGTTTGCTTTGTATACATAGCTGTTCTGGTATTGATTACATCTATATTGATTCCTATATCCTCTTGTTGCAGGCCCTATTTTACTGGAATGTAACAGTTTTACTTGTGCCTTGTGAGGATTTCTTACTTGATTCAGATAAAACTGACTGAAGTGCAGCTTCTTCTGCTTCCTGTTGATCACTGCCTACCTACGTTTCTTCTTGCCATTTACACACCTTTGTGCATCCTAGAAAAGATGCGATTGAGACATTTCTTTACAGATTGTCTCTCCTCTCTACTTATTATTGTTGTTGATTTTCATCCTTTACCATTTGAAGAAACTAGACCCAAAGAAAGCCTACATTGTCATTTTGGCTTTCTCTTTTAAATTCTGTTGTTCCTGACTTCTTCATCTATCCTGATCTTTCTTGAGTTTTTTTTTTTCTCTCACAAAAGGTTCTTTCTTGTGCTTGATCTAGGATGAAACCTCTTCCCACTGGAAGAACTCCTTTGAGATGACAACTTAATTCCTCTTGGTATGCAATAATTGTACATTGTACCCTCATCCAAACTTTGTCATAGTTGTCAGTCGTGTTTGTTATATTCTGTATCAATCAATCAATAGGTGGGGTTAGTTCTCCTTAATATTTATGTCATCAGTGTCTAATCCTTGATTAAAGGTGATTTGCACACAAGCTTTTCAGTATATTCTTGTGGTTTCCTCATCTATGCATTTATGTTGACTACACTGATGTCTGGGATCCTTTAATGTTGCTACGTACTGCTCTTGCTTTCAACTTGAAAATGTTCCAACCATATTTTCTTCTGAGGCAGGTATAGTTGAAGAAAGAAAAATAAAAAAGTCCCCTTGCTTTTTTTTTTTTTAGTAAATAATTGTCTCTTGTATTTTTAAAGCACATTTCGTTTCTTGCCAAGTATAGTGTTCTTTGTTGGCGTTTTATTTTTCCATTTGACTTTGAAAAGATCATTCTACTTTGTCCGGGTCAGCAAGGTTTTTGCTGAAAATCTACTGCAAGCGCATGGAAGTGGGGTGACTTGTTTTCTCTCCCTTCACCATTCTGGCCTTGATATTTGACAGTTAATTAGTCCCTGCTATAGATAGTTATTTGCTCAATCTACTAGGCATCATCTGGTCTTTTTGGGAAGATGAAAAGGTTTTGTCCAGGGTTTTGTTAGGTAAGCCTCTGGTGCTTTTCTGTATCTCTGATCCTCCTGTGTCTTCTGCAATGTGGATATTAGTTTAGTTAATGACATCTCATGTGCTCTGCTATTTATTGTGCCCTATGTTTTTTTCTCCTTGTTTGCTGTTTCTCTGCTTGTCTTGCTGCTTCCCTTGTGTTGATCCAGCCGTGGTGCTGTTGAGGTGATTTGCTGTTTCTCAGCTCTGAAACTCTGTGTAGTGCTCATACTTTCTGTCTCTGTGTTGTAGTGCTCTTTCTTATCAACATACAGTTTCCCCAATATATGTCTATGGATTTTTGTATACCTTAAGAAGCTTCTCTGTTTTCTTGAATAATCAGTTCATTTCTAAACCTCCATTATCATTATTTTTTAATGTGTCCATGAGTGTGTCTGTGTGGGAATACACATTTACCAGAGCACGTGCATTGACTAAGGGTGACAGCTAATGGGAGTCTGTTCTTGAAGCTCACTTTGTTAGGGTTGAGGGCTACTGACATTGACCACTGAGCCATGTCTCTGCTCCTAGACTCTGGCTTCCTAAGGAGCAGCCAACTCAGCTTTATCTTGTCTATTTGTTGGTACTGCATGTTCGATGGTTTTATTCTTTCCATAGTATACACATGAAGAAGTAATTTCTTCCTGCATTTGAAGATCCCCTTCAACACAAACGCTTTCCTTGAGATTATGTCTAGGCAGATCTTGGGTACCAGGCAGGATTCCGAAGTCCAGGGTTTAGGTGCTAGATGGGGGATGGGATAGGAAGTTTGTGGAAGGGTAACTGGGAAGGGGGATATCATTTGAAATGTAAACAAATAAAATGATTAATAAAAAAGAAATCAAAGACAAATAAAAGCTTTGGGTTTTGTGGGATCTGTAACTTAAAAAAAATAGTAAGCTACTATCCATATGTCCAGACAGCAGGACTGTCCCCAATTCCTTAAGCAGGCTGACCCTATAAATCTTGATGCCAGCTTAGACCCAAGAATCTAGGAATCAGGCTTATGATCCACATGCAATGCCAAAATGCTTTACTGTGAACTTTACTTTCATGGTAGTTTAGATTTAGTTCTATTTAAAAAGGTCTTGTTGAGCATAATTTATATTGTATAAAATTCACTCATGAAAATATGAAGCTTATTAGTTACTTTTGTTCATTTACCCTAGACCAGTGATTGCTACATTCAATTTAAGCATTGTCATAGGAAATAACCTCCAGAGCAGAACACCAAGAGCCCAGGCACTAAGATCAACAGTTAATAAGTGAGATCTCATGAAACTGAAAGGCTTCTTTAAGACAAAGGACACCATCAAAAGGACAAAGCAACAGCCTACAGAATGGGAAAAATTCTTCACCAACCCTACATCCAACAGGGGGCTAATATTCTAAATATATAAAGAACTCAATAAATTAGACATCAACAAACCAAATAACCTGATTTAAAAATGGGGTATAGAGCTAAACAGATAATTCTTGACAGATGAAAGTCTAATGGCTGGGAAGCACTGAAAGACATGTTCATTGTCCTTAGTCAGCAGAGAAATGCAAATCAAAACATCTCTGGGATTCCATCTCATACCCATTAGAATGACTAACATCAAAAACCCAAGTGACTGCTCATGCTGGCAACGATGTAGAGCAGAGGGAGCACACTTCCATTGCTGGTGGGATTGCAAACTTTTACAATCACATTGGAAATCAATTTGTCACTTTCTCAGGAAACTGAAAATAGTTCTATCTCAAGACCCAGTTTTACCACTCCTAGGCATATACTCAAAAGATGTTCCACTGTACTGCAAGGACACTTGTTCAACTGTGTTCATAGCAGCTTTATTTGTAATAGTCAGAAACTGGAAACAAATGAGATGCCTCTCAACCAATGAATGGATAAAGATGATACACTTACACAATGAAATATTATACCAATATTAAAGACAAGGACATAATGAAATTTGCAGTAAAATGGATGGAACTAGGAAATTTCATATTGAGTGAGTTATCCTGAACCCAGAAAGACACACATGGTATGTATTTATTTATAAGCAGATATTAGACATGAAGTACATGATACCCATGCTATAATCCCCATACTCAAAGAAGGTAAATAACAATGAGGGCCAAAGGGAGGATGCTCAATTTTCACTCATAATGTGAAATAAAATAGATATCAGAGGTGGCTGGAGGGAGGGAACTGGGTCAGAGGGGGAGTGAGTATAGAAACAGGAGGGACCAACTGTGGGGAAGACAGAGGGAAAGGGAGTAGGAGAGAGAACTGGAATAGGTGTGTGTACATGGTATGGGGGATCTCTGGATAAGCTAGAAACCTAGGAAAATGGAAACTTCTAGGAATAAATGAGGGTGTTAAGACTCATATGGAACATGAACAGACACCTCCTGTAAGCAGACAAGATTGTATAGACATTGCTGTACAGATCAGCACAGCAAACCAGCCACAAAACCTTAAACACACAATTTGTCCTGCACACAAGATGTGAAGGGCTAAAGTTGGAGTAGAATTTGAGATAATGGCCAACCAATGCCTGGCCCTACTTTTGAGCCAGGCCATGAGAAAGAACCCATCCTTGATGTTATTAATGACATTCTAATATACTTGCAGATGGGAGCTTAGCATCACTGTCATCTGAGAGGCTTCACCCCTCAGCTTATGGAAACAGATACACAGACACACAGCCAAACATTAGGCAGAGCTTGGGAATCTTGTGGAAGACGGAGAGGAAAGATTGAAGGACCAGAGAGGTCAAGAACACCAAAGAAAACATAGAGAATGAACTAACCTACAGGGACTCACAGAGACTGAACCACCAACCAGAGAGCATGCATGGGACAGACCTAAGCCCTCTACACATATGTAACAAATGTGCAGCTTTTTCTCTATGTGGAACCCCTAACGGCAGGGGCAGGGGTTGTCTCTGACTCTGTTGCCTGCCTTTGGATCCCTTTCCCCTAACTGGGCTGGCTTGACTAGCCTCTATAGTAGAAGGTGCACCTAGTTCTACTGCAAAGTGATAGACCAAAGAGGGTTGATATCAATGGGAGGTCTCTCTCTCTCTCTGAGGAGAAAGGAAGAGAAGATGGGGGAAGGTGAGGTGAGAGGGAGGGAATGGAAGGAGAGAAGAGAGGGCAAACTTCAATAGGAATGCAAAGTTTATTAATTGATCAATCAATTAAAGAATCAGCAGTGAATGTTCAACGTCTTTTATTTTATTACACTTTCACTATCTTACACCTTGTGACCCATTGTTCTAGTTTTCCCAGTTTGTAGGCAGTGGAATCTCATGGTCAGATTTCTGAGTTTGAGGCCAGCCTGGTCTACAAAGTGAGTTCCAGGACAGTGAGGGCTCTACAGAGAAACCCTGTCTTGAAAATCCAACCAACCAACCAACCAAACAACCAACCAACCAACCAAACAAACAAACAAACAAACAAAGATGAGAGCTATTTATGTATTCTTTGCATTTGGTTTCTTATAAAATTTGTAGATGATTTCATTAATTATACATGTTGTTCTTTCTGATATGATGGTGGTCATTGAAGTATGAACATTTAAAATGCTGACAGAGTCAAGCTTATATTTCATTTCTCCTTACATGGTTATGCTTTTGATATTCTATTTAAGAATAAATTGCTAAAGATAGAGTCATAGGGATTTACCCACATGTTTCCTCTAAGGGGTTTTTATACTTTCATCTGTTACATTTGGGTCTTTGATCTATTTTGTGTGAAGTTTTATGTAAGTTAGAAGTTAGGTATTCAATATAACATGTGCAAAAGTCACTTTGCTATTGTCTCAGACTATAGTGCTGAAAGATTATGCTTTGCTCAATGAACGGCCTTGGGACTCCTTCCAAGTGTTATGAACCCTGGGTACTATGTCTCCAGATATTTTCATGTGTTTCTTGTTTTTATAATTTGAAATCTTTTTATTGACATTCTCTGCTTAATATGATATTGTCAAACTACCTTACTTTATTTTTAATCATGTTCTATTTTTGGCAATATTTGAATTCATTCTTCAGTGACTCTGCCTATTAATCTCACATCAGTTTGTTTCTCAGGCAGTTCCATTTGTCTGATCTTGTCTGATATATGAAGCACACACTTTGGCTTCTTGTGTGTATCAGCCAAAATCTCTCATTCCTAATACTTATCAGTCATATTTCCTTTTAGCCCATTTTGCTCATAGTTTTAGCTAGCTATAAATCCCACCATCTGGTAGAATGGGAAGGTGTGATGCTCTGGTCCTGTAGCTCAGGAGTGTTTCAATGACCATGCCCAAGATAGGTGTGCATGGAACTGCTTTGCACAGAGCACTATTATTGTCTGTTTATGTGACAACACTTACCTATAATATTTTACTACAGTCAGTTGCTCTGTTTTTTGTTGTTGTTGTTGTTGTTTTGATTTTGTTTTACAACAGCAACAACACCATAAAGCATACATTGTTCCACATAGTAAACCAATTAGTTTGGATTTGATAAGAATAGTTTTGAGGAACCAGCAAATGGGATCAGTAGGTAAAGACATTACTTGCCTTGTAAATATCAGTGCATGAGTTTGATCTCTGAAACCTACAGTGATGAAAGATAACCAACTCTAAAGTTGTTGAATAAAGATACCCTGATCTCTACACACCTGACAGAGAATGGATGCTCCTATATGCCCCACTACCACACACACACACACACACACATTAAAACTTCAAATTGGAAAGAAATACCTGATATACAATATCAAATTCCAAAGTGCTTGAGAAAGAATACCAAGCTACATAGCTACATTGTCTGTGGGCCAGGTGCATATACAGCACCTCAATCATTGCGGTTCTGACCCAGTACTGAGCTAAGTGGGCTTACAGCAACTCATGTACACATCAGAGAAAAGGGAAAGATTCAATCTAGTAATTTCAGTTCCTACCTCAAGGACATAGAAATTAAATGCAAATTATCCCAATACTAGCAGAAGGAAGGGAATAATGATAATAATCCAAAATAAGTATAACTGAAAACGTAAACAAAATAGAGAACAGTCAATGGGATTGAAAGCTGACAAATCTCCAGTAAGAGTGACAAGTTATTAAAAGAAAGAAGATAAACACTGGCAATGTGGGAAACGAAGAAGAAGCTTTTCCTCCAGATCATGTAAACATGAAAAGTACAACAGGGAAATACATTAAACAACTCAGCACATAGGCCACAATGATGTCTTTTATTTAAAAGTTCTACCACAGATCATCCTGCAGTAGATAGTTCTTGTTGCCTTATATCTGTAAGAAAAAAAATTTTTTTTGAAATTCTACTTGAAATTCAACAACCACCCAAAAAAAGAAATCTAGGCCCAGATGGTTCCACTAGAGAAATATTCTAAATGTTTAAAATGAACTAAAACAAACTCAACATGTTTGTCAGAATATAGTAAAAGAACTCTCTCCTATTATTTTTAGAAGCAAGTAAGACTGTGATACCCAAACCAGAAAAAGACAGAACTGTAAAAGAAAAGTACTAAGTTAGTCACAATGGTGCATACAAGGATCTTTATAATATATTAGTAAGAAAGTGTGCCAATGTATAAACACATATCAATGGGGGGTGTACACCATGGCCATGCTGGATTTATTCCAGGAAAGAAGGGCTGGCTTTATTCTGGAAAATCACTCAGCAATGCCTCATAAAACAGAACATGCAATTATGATATGACCCGGCATTTGTTACTTCAAGCATTAATACCACAAGGAATTGACTTATGTTTGCACACACAAAAGCAACTGTATAAAAATTTTAAACAGTTTTAAGTGTTTCTAACACAATTTCCCAAGCTGGAAAACAATCCAGATGTTTCTCAGTTTAGCAATACATATGCAGACACATCCTTCTGCAGAAAAGAGGTACAGACTATTGATCAGACAACAGCTTGTGTAGATTTCCAGAGCATCACACCACTCAGGGAGTCCAGCCACTTTCCATCTGCTTACCCTAGGGGGTTTCTCTAAAACCTTTGTTGGATCATTAAGTTATTTATTTTAGTTCTTTCTTCTTTTCTTTTTTTAAAAAAATTAAATTTTGATTGTGTGTGTGGGGGGGGGTGGGTGTGGGTGGGTGTACACATGAGCATGTACATGTGCATGCATGTGTGTGGATGTGTGGAGGTGTACATGTGAGGGCAGGTGAGAAGAGGAAGCAGGAGAGATGTCAGCATCTCTGTGTCTGTACTCACAGGTGATTATGAGACACCATATGTGAGTCCTGAGAATTGCTCTGTAAGATCGGCATGATTCTCAGCTACTGATTCACCTCTCCATCACTTTCTCTGATTTTTTTTTAGTGTAGGTGCTTACATTCCAGGAGTTACATTTAATATTTAAAAATTTCAATGACCTATTATTGATCTTTAAAGACTGTATTGTTCAAATGTAATGGGTGGTAGTTTCTGGAGGTTCCTTTGGCAAATGATTTCTACCTTTATCTCATTATGTTCTGATGAGAAATTGTGAATTATTCCTTTTTAAATAGTCTTGAACACTGGCCAAAAATGTGATTTGTTTTGAAGAAAATTTCCATGAGTTGCTGAGAAAAATGTGTCTTACAGTTGGTACTTGTTAGCTTCTTCCACACTCTGTGAGATCCATTGGATTTATGGTGAAGTTTAATTCGGTAGTTCCTATTTGATTTAGTTTTAGATCTGAATGACCTCTTAACTGATGACCAGAGTTATTAAGACCACTCATAATTATATGTGTCTGCAATTATCTGTCCTCTTATTTCCACTAGCCTTTCTTTCATGACTGAGGCCACATCAGTGCTATAGTTACTATATATTTTATATAATCATATATATATATAAAACATTAATATGAAGTGGCATTTTATTTTTTACAATTGTGGCTAGACATCTACTTTTTCAGATATGAGTATTCTTTAATATATTTTACTTCAAAAGGTCACAGTGGAAATTAATGAAACAGAATCAGAAAGAACAAAAACAAAAAGTTGTTATTTCCAAAGAAAAACATATTGTCAAATGATTAGGTAACTAATTAAAATTAAGAAATAAAAGATAAGTTAATAAAATTTTAGATGAAAATTGGACACTGTAACAAAAATAGTTGAATTTCAATATGCATAATTGAATAGCATATTTTCATGAAGCACTGTCTTATGGAAGGCATAGACTTTGTTGCCTTGAATATGAGCAGTCATTGTCTGTTCTAGACACTCACAAGGTTAACTCTGTAAACATTTCCTCATGGGGACATGAAGTCCCAGAGGAAACACATGGCCACACCCAAGTGGCTCATGAACTAATCACAAGCTAACGTAAGAACATTCTATTATATGAGAGCATTAGATAGGTGAGATTATGTCATTTCTTCCATGTTGTGGTAAATCTCCAACCCAAACATGCCCCAGCAATGAAACACAATTCAGTTGATATTATTACATACTGTGCGCCTAGGCTTGGCAGATCTACCACTACACTGCCATCTTCCACATCTATGAGACCCCTTAGAACTTGCGGTTTCTCCAGGCCATGTGCTTCTGTTCTGCTTTCCTTCTTCTTCTCCTCCTCCTCTGCCTTCTCTCTCTCCCAAACCTCCTTCTTTTCTTTTTTTCTGCTCCACTTTCCCTTTTTCTGCCCAATCCCTCCTTTATTTTACAAATTAAGATAGGAAGAAGATTTACAAGAAATCACCTGAGTGCTGACTCATTCCTTGTTCACAACCCCTCACAGGAGATTGGAATTGACACCAAACATAATTAATCCCAGGGCTATTCACAACACTTCCCCATTTCTGTCCAATTAAAAGACTATTTTATCTCAGATATAATTGAACATAACTATTACTATTTTGTAACTTATAAAGTACAAGAGACCTAACACCCAGTCCATCATCTTTGATAATTAAACAGAACCTGTCTCATCTATCTTTACTTAAAAGATTTACAATTCTGCATCTGGCTATGTCTTGGCTTTAGATTGAATGCCATTTGAAAATCAACCTCTCAAAACTGTTCCTCTCAAAGTAAAAAGCCTGGGTTGATTAGGAGACTATGTAGTTTTTCAACCCCATCAAAAATCCAAAAACGACTGATATTAACTAAAAGTATATAGGAAGCCTAACACAGCTTCCAGAACTTAGCAAATTTATAGAGACTGCTGATCACCTGGACAGTCCCTTACATTTCGGAGCATCGGTCTTCAGCCTACTGGCCAGGGTCATCTGACAGACTTAGAGAAACAGAAATACTAAGGACTAGCCTACTCTGTCTCAGCAGAGTCAAGCTGTTCTAACCTGTAATTGTGTCCTTTCTTCGGACAATATTATGTCTGTAAATGAAATGATGCAATTCTTGCTTAGTGGCTGTTTTGCTACAACTGGAGTAACTCAAAGATGCTCAGTTTCTTCTTTGTATCCAAAACAGGGAAAGCTGTCAGGAGCAGACTAGTCTCAACAACAAGTGAATAAATAACATTAAACATCACATTCTGTGGACTTCTGACGTTTTTGAAAACCAGCTATCTATGTAAAGTAATCTAGATTGTTCTCTGTTACCTACTCTTAGCCATTTCTCCTTAAAATAATGGAAAACAACCTAACAGTGAACTTTGAGCCATGAATTTCTTATTTGGCCTTTAACTCACGGGCTTAAATATCTCAGATCTGTTTCTAATAACAGCAATAGAAGGACTGGGTCTAAGCCTGTACTTCAAACATTCTAATATCCAAGACAACCTATAACAACCACCCCCAGCCCCAAAGCCTAGGGGGCTGGGATGAAGACTCTTCATAACTTCTTCAAGATGAATATGGGCATTGAGATATTTTTGAAGAGAGTGTGAAAGGTAGGGTAAATGGGGGAATGATTGGACCAATGATTGTCTCTGATTCTGTGTCCTGACTGGATCCGGAATAAAATCCAAGGCATCAGGAGGTCAGGCAGGTCAGTTTGGCATGTCTGACAAAGAAATTCAGAATGTATATTCTGTAATATATAAATATCAAAACAAAATGTTAGTATCATCAAGATAACCTTTTTGTTTGATTCTCTAGAATCTAGTTCTCAGGGGGTTTACCTCTATCAAATCTGATCCATATAACTCTAAAAGTGTAAATACCTTAATCACTGTTTCCGAAAACATAAAGACAAACCTTTTCCTTAAATCAACATACCCTTCAACAGGTAACCAGGAAAACCTGTAACTTGCTTTCTGTCCAAGAGGAACAATAAAACAACCACAATACACAAAATCACACCCATTTTAGCCTATTTAGGCCTTTCTAATTTGTTATGTCAGGAAATGAACCCAAAATCCCCATGGAGTCCATGTTAGAGAATATGAGTCTCCTGAATACTTTACCATACCATCTTTAAAACAATTGATTCACACTTCTATTTATACCTGCTTATAAGAGGCAGCTTGTCAAACCAGGATTTAAACCCAAAATTCCTTTGGATCCCACATTAGAAAGAATATGAGTATCCTGTTAGAGCAAAATGTCTTTATACCATCTTTAAAGCAATTAATTCAAACCTCTATTAATATCTGTTATACCATCTATCTATTGTGCTCACTACCAGGGGCCACAGACATTTATTTAATTAACATCTATTATAATATCTATCTGTTATGTCCTCTACCTGGAGCCACAGATTTCTATTAATTAATACCTATTCAGCCCCAGGATGGACACCATTTTGTTGCGGTAAATCTCCAACCCAAATATGCCCCGACAATGAAAACACAACTCAGTTAATCTGCTCTTCCTCCTCCTCCTCCTCCTCCTCCTCTGCCTTCTCTCTCTCAAACCTCTTTCTTTCTTTCTTTCTTTCTTTCTTTCTTTCTTTCTTTCTTTCTTTCTTTCTTTCTCTCTCTCTCTCTCTCTCTCTCTTTCTTCCTTTCTTTCTTTCTTTCTTTCTTTCTTTCTTTCTTTCTTTCTTTCTTTCTTTCTTCCTTTCTTTCTTTCTTCCTTTCTTTCTTTCTTTCTGCTCTATCTTCCCTTTTTTCTGCCCAATCATCAGCTCTCCTTTATTTTCCAAATTAAGTTGGGAAGAAGGTTTACAAGAAATCACCTGAGTGCCGACTTATTCCTTGTTCACAACCCCTCACAGGAGAGCAGAATTAACATCAAATATAATTACCCCCAGGGCTATCCACAACACTTCCATATGGTTAGTGATTGCTGGGGCAGAAGGCTCTTCTTTGATGGTAAATCAGACAACAAATTATCCTTTATTTGTAGGTAATCCTGCACCCACCCATGCTCATAAAAATAACTTCTATTGTAGTCCTTGATTGATCAAGTTAGACCTGGGTAGAGTCAATTATTTGGTCTGTCACTCATGCCCTATCTGGGATAGACATTTTGTTTATGTCTTCTCAGGAAAAATCACACAGTGGATTCTAAACAGGGATGCAATAGAACAAAGATTGATAGAAAGTTTATTGTCTTCATTATGTGTAATGAGACATGCCACTGATGCTGCTATATCTGAAAGTAGGACGTTTTTAATGGCCATCACCATATGACTGTCATCCCCACAATGATACAGAATAACATTTTTTATAAACAATTACATTGTCTCTGTTATGAGTGATAAAATATGCATCTAAGGCTCCTCTGTTCAAACAAGGAGTATCTCTGATGGGAAGCCCAAAGTGGCCACCTCCTATTATGTGGTATAGAATAGGATAGTGAAAAGTTTCCTTGATGATGAACATACCCTATGAGTAGCATGGTCCATCCACTAGCTAATGGACTTCAGAATGTGTTACAACCACTGGAACTGCAGATAAACCATAAGATTTTAAGTATCTTGTTCTTATGTGATTTTTGTATTAGCAAAAATGCATGTAACATAGGATTTGCTGTTACTTCAGAAAGAACCTGACCACATAGTGGAAGAAATACAAAGGGGAAAACACTTGAAATATGAGTCTTTAGAGGAAGGCTTGAATTTTTAGGGGGAAAGTCAGATGGCAAGGTTTCCTTGCTATTTCTTATGGCTGACTAGAGAAGCACTGGATGGAGAGAGTTAAAAAAAGCCTGTGACATAAGGATAAGGACAAGTGACAGAAAGAGCCATGTGTAGAGGGCTCACACTCAGATTCCCAGCATTCTGGTGATTAGGAAATGTGTCTCTGAACTGAGTTAGGATAAACAATTAAAGGGCCTCTCATGGGCTGTGTCATGAATTTGAAAAATGAAGTGGATGGGATTAGCCTAAGTGATGTCAAAGCTGAGAAATGGAAACAAAAATGCCCATCCCTCCTTGAGACAGAGTGAAAAAACAGAGGCAGTATATGGAAAATCATCTCTGACCACCTGGCTCATCTGGACTGTGTGAGGTAATCTTCTGCACAAATCTGTATAAATTTCAGAGGATAGAAGGCTATAGGATAATAGCAGACATTTCTGATTTCTGGAGAATGGGCATGAGAGAGAGGTGTCCAGTTCACTGGGAGCAATGACATGTGTTCACAGCAGAGTTAAGGAGGTTAGATCTGTAGGAACTTGAGACTAGATGGATTCCTAGTGGCTTTGACAAGCCACCTGGTAAGACAATCTCTACAAGGTCTGAGAAGTTCTGGCTGATCCTGTGACTTAGATTGACATCAATTTGGTTCATAAATCAGACTGCTCTTAAAGTGAAAAGAATAATGAAAGAAATGTGTGTGTGTGGGGGGGTGTAAGACATGGTACTAGAAAGGGTAACATGAAAAGATAGAAAGAAAATTTTGAGCAGAGAGTGGTCCTAGAATACATGTGACGTGAGAGTAGAGAGGGAACTGCTCGAGGGCAGCTGGTAAAGCAGGGAGGAGAATGAAGGGACGACCTCTAAAAGCAAATCTAGAAAAGAAATGCCACAATCAAATCTATTCCTTTGTTTGTGAATTAAAACAAATACACAGAATCTTCTCAATCTAGATTCTAGAAGGTGGAAAACATGGAGAAGGCACAATGGGGGAAGGACAATGAAGCCTAGTGAGGGTTGTATATGATAAGAGGAATTTATGACGCATGAAGTTTCCATAAGGAAACTGTGCTAATCAGACAAATTGAAGCTAATCAGACATTGTTTAGGTGATAAAATTTTAGAGGTAGCTTATGAATAATCCCAGGGAATTTCCAGTGCAAAATATGTATGGGGTGGAGTTTATGTGTCTGGTACAAGTTAAGCACATTCCTGATTGTCAATGTGCTGGCCATGCTAGTGCATTATGGCTTTGAAAGGTTGCTTTGAGCAGGCAGAAGAGCTGGAAAAGTATATGTGATGTGATATCTCTCTCTCTCTCTCTCTCTCTCTCTCTCTCTCTCTCTCTCTCTTTCATATTTTCAGAGGTTCATGTGCTGGCCAGGCAGGCCTGGAGGTACACATTTTAATCCCAGATCTTGAAAGGCAGAAGTAAGGTGATTGATTGCTTTCTATTTGAGGTCATCTTGCTTTACATAGCCAGAGTCAGTATCGAACATATATAACGGGTTCAAAAAGTATGTGTATCTATAGGTATCATATAGAACAAAGGAATATGTTGTAGCCATGTGTGTTTTTATTTTTAATTTAAAAAGTTAAATTAAGTCTTCTACCTTTTGTCAGAGAAGAAAATGTAGACCCTGAAAAATTCCAGCAGATACACTTTAGCTGGAATCTAAACTACGTGAGTGTGTTTCCTACTTAGTTATGATTACAAAAGATAAAACTTGATATTTAAAATTTCTGATGTTAAAACACATTTTAACTGTTCATGTACTTAGATGTTCTAAACAGCACAAAACATTTTCTCCAGACCCCTCAGGATCTGGCAATGATATTAACAATAAAATGTTACCCTTCCTTCCTTCCTTCCTTCCTTCCTTCCTTCCTTCCTTCCTTCCTTCCTTCCTTCCTTCCTTCCTTCCTCCCTCCCTCCCTCCCTCCCTCCCTCCCTCCCTCCCTCTCTCTTTTTTTTCTTTCTTTCTTTCTTTCTTTCTTTCTTTCTTTCTTTCTTTCTTTCTTTCTTTCTTTCTTTCTTTCTTTCTCTCTTTTTTTTGTTTCTCTTGATCTGTCTGTCTTTCTTTGACAGAATTCTGCAGCATATCTACAAAGTGATGTTCACATTTTCTCTTGCATTAATGTGCTAAAGACAAGTATATAGACAGTCACAGGTAGGATAATACTTTTAAGTCAGGCTTATTAGTATAAGTTGATGTACAAAGAATAAATCAGTAGGTTTTAAAGCATATATATATATATATATATATATATATATATATATATATATTCCTTTTAGAAGAAAGGCTGTTTTTCTTTCAAATGTTAGACTGTGTTTTTAAATTAAAAATAGCACCCATCTGTGTTTCAGCCTTGCTAAATGCTGAGGGACTTCTGTGTGAATGCCTGGAATAGATTTACTACATCATTCGCTCTGGCAGCACTGAGGGGAGGAGGTAGTAAAATATATCTGAACAGAAGTTCCAGAAAATCTAGTTTTGGGGCTGTCCCTCTTTTTTTTTCTTCTGTCAATCAGCTTGAAATATGTTAGAGTCATATGGGTAGAGAAACCTCAGTTGAGAAAATGCTTCTTTCAGATTGTTTGTAACCAATTCTGTAAGGTTTTTAAATTATTGATACAGGGGGATGGGGCAAGCCTACTGGAGCCTATGGTGGCCCTTGGATCTCAACTGAGATGGTATAAAATGCCATTCAGAGCACAAAGACTGGAAAAGGCATGGACCAAGCCAGGAAGCAGTGTTGCTTCCTGGCTTCTGCTTCAGAATCCAACTCCTGGCTTCTGCTCTGACGTCCCTCACGATGGAGTATGACCTGAAAAACTTTAAGATGAACTAGCCATTCCAAAGTTGATTTTGGTAGTGGTGTTCTATCATAGCAATAGAAAACTAATTCAAACTCTCAACTAGAAGAAATTGTCTTGTTACAAATTGGGCTTCATGTGAAATATAACCATACCACCATCACCAGCAAACAACCTATTATGGTGGGATCAGAGAATTATACTAAAGTTATGGCAGAGTCATACATAACATGGGTATATGTGCGTGCACAGTGAGAGTGGACATGGAGATGCTCTGAGCACTTTTGAAGATCATAGAACCAAATATATATCTCTGTTCTGAGACTTTCGTAAATTTGCATTAAAAGGGTCCAGAACCAGAAATAAGACCCTTGCCAAGGCTTTGGACATTCTCCTTGGGGAGAAAACAATGCTACAATATTCCAGTGAACAAAAAATAATGTCTCTATCATATATTAGAACTCATGTGCACCAAAATATTGTGAAAAATACAAAGCAATGCACAGAAGAAATAGCACACACCAAAAAAAGAGATAATCTTGACTAACAGGTGATTTCCACCATGTTCTCTATGGTTGTAGGCTTGGCTTAGCCAGGATTGGCTTCAGATTGACAGTTGAGAGCACAAGTTTCTACATGTCTCCTGGCATCTTTATCATTTCCCTGGTGTGCTTGTGATTGCCTCGGTACACTATTGAGAGGGATGGTGGTAGTGAGGTCTACCTGTCTTGTTCGCACTGTCAAATGGATAAAAACATTTCTACATCCACTACTCAGAATAGCATGTTTGAGGGAAGCACTCTCTGAGGATGAGAAGTATTCCTTTCACAGTCTGCTGAGCTTCTGACCGTGATGAGAGTCTTTAACGTGTGTTCTGAATGGAGTTTGTTCTTTTGATTTTCTTCTCCTGAGCACACAATACATTTCACTTAGTTATTAAATTTTGAACAGAACTAGCCTCACAGGGTAGCATTGCTCATGTGTTATGTAAGCAATAAGGTATAGTTTAATGCTATTTGAGGTTGGGTTTGTGCTAATTGTGACATGTTAGTCTCAGTTCTGCTCCTTTTTATGTTAATTTTTATTAATTATTTTATTTATTTACATTTGAAATGTTGTCCCCCAGCCCCAGCCCCCTCAATAAGAACACCACACTATCGCCCCTTCCCATTGCCTCTAAGAGGGAGCTTCTCCATTCACCCACCCACTCCCACCTCACCCCTCTAGCATCCTCCTTCTCTGAGGCATCAACCTTCCACAGAACCAAGCCCACTGAGGTCTGACAAGGCAGTTCTCTGCTATGGACCAGCTCTTTATGCTCTTTGGTTTGTGGCTTAGTCCCTGGGAGCTCTGAGGGGTCCGGTTAGTTAATACTGTTGTTCTTCCTGTGGGGTTACAACCCCTTTCAGTTCCTTCAGTCCTTCTCCTAACTCCTATAGGGGTCCCCAGGCTCAGTCCAATGGTTGGCTGTAAATATATGCATCTCTATCAGTCAGGTATTGGTAGAGACTCTCAGAGGACAGTCATGCTAGGTTCCTATTTGCAAACATATCTTTGGCATCAGCAATAGTGTCAGGGTTTGGTGTCTGCATATGGGATGAATTTTTAAAGAAATATTTATTAATTTATTTAATGTATATGAGTACACTGTAGCTATCCTCAGACACTCCAGAAAAAGGCATTGGATCCCATTATAGATGGTTATAAGCCACCATGTTTTTGCTGGGAACTGAACTCAGGATCTCTGGGAAAGCAATCAGTTCTCTTAACAGTTGAACCATATCTCCAGCCCTCTTTTCATGTTCTTACTGGCTTATGCTGTCTACAGGAAAGTTGCTACAGTGTCTCTTTCTCTCTCCTTGTCTCCTCACCTCTCTCTCTCTCTCTCTCTCTCTCTCTCTCTCTCTCTCTCTCTCTCTCTCTCTCTCCCTCTCTCTCATGCATTTTTACATGTCTTTTATTTTACTTTTAAAATGGAAAGATTTTAAAACATATCAATCTGGAAAGTGTGCTTTATTTGTGGTTGTATTTTAAGTATAATTTAATTTTGTTAGTAAAATACACAATTTAGATTTTCTATTTTGTGTGTGCCTGTTTTGGGGATTTGATATTTTGAAAGAAATGTTCTATTCTCTAACTCAGTTTCCTCAGAGATAACTCCTGTCTTTTTTTTTTTTTTTTTTTTTTTGCTGTTAGATTCCAATAATCCCATATATTGTTTTATCCAAATTTCCTCCATTTTGTTTTCTTCATTGACCTTATTAGATTATTGCCTCTTACATTGGACTTCTTAAAGCAATATGCCTGATGTTACTTTCTTTTACAATATTTTGTATGTGTGAATACTTTTTGCCTGCATGCATGTAAAGCATGTACTGCTTGCAGACCTAGGTGTCTAGTGTCATGGAAGCCAGAAGAAAGCAATGGAATCGCTGGGACTGGAGGATGGTTTGTAGCCACCAAGTGGGTTCTGGAACCTTAACCTAGGATCTTTTCATGAGTAGACAATATTCTTATCCTTCCAGCCTTTATTTTCTTAATAATACTCTTGGCTTATTTTTCATTGTGAATTACTGTTGTTTTCTTATTTTCATCTATGAATTTTCGCCAAATTTGATGTTTGGTTCTCTAATTTCTTTGGTACAGATAGTGATATTAATTTACACTACATTTTTGCTACAAATTAACTTTTAAATTTCTTTCCAAGCAGTAATCCAATTAAGGCTTTGTTTGAAGTTAGATTTGAATTATCATTCAGTGGAACTATTTTTTATTATATATTTTCTTTATTTATACTTCAAATATTATCCCCTTTCCTGGTTTCGCCTCTGAAAACTTCCTATCCACTTCTCCTCCCCCTGCTCACCAACCCACCCACTCCCACTTCCTGGCCCTGGCATTCCCTTACTCTAGGACATAGAACCTTTACAGGACCAAGGGCCTCTCCTCCCATTGATGACTGACTAGGCCATCCTCTGCTGCTTATGCATGAGGATGAGTCCTATCATGTGTATTCTTTGGTTGGTGGTTTAGTCCCTCGGAACTCTAGAGTTACTGGTTAGTTTATATTGTTGTTCCTCCTATGGGGCTGCAAACACCTTCAGCTCCTTGGGTCCTTTCTCTGGCTCCTTCATTGGGGACTCTATGCTCAGTTCAATGGATGGCTGTGAGCATCAACTTCTGTATTTGTCAGGCACTGACAGGGTGGAACTATTTTTTAACACCTTACATATTGTTTACTTTGACTCTTATGTTATTTAAAAATATGTAGTATAATATACAAATATCTGACATCCTAGGTAAATTTTTATTAACAGTTTTCATGCTTCATTTTCCTTTGGTCAGGGAGCAATACTGAGCCATTTGTTGTTGCTTGGTAATGAGGTCCCATTGTATATCTGATACCATCCTGCAAATATTGCACTGCCTTCTTCAGTATTGCTCTTGTGCTCCTGTCTCAGACTCCTATGGCAGGCATATGCTACTGTGCTTGGTTAACACTAAGGGTATTTTTGTCCATGTTTAGTCCATGGTTAAAATTTTCACATTAGTGAAAGTAGAGTCCTGCTAAGCAAGAATAGTCTTCCTGGCTACACTATCTGATGGAAATACAGGAGGAACAAGGACATTTTCAAACGCATAGTGAAAGAAGATGCAGCTCCATCAGACATTTGCCAAGAAATGTTAAGGGAGGCCATGGGCTCCATACCTGAATCAGCTTCTCTCCTTGTCTTTTCACAAGGCTTTCTGAATCATATGATTCCTGACCCAGAAACAAAAGCAAAATCATCCTATTCCTGAATGGATCCAGATGAAAACTGGTAACAAAGTCAGGTTCAGCTTTAAGAGAAGAGGAGAATGAAGCTGGGTCTGTAAGGATTCACACAATGTCAAGACTGGTTCATACTGAATCATGTTCGTCGATCAATCCTACCAGATGGAGCTCAATATTTTTAATCTGAAGCTTTGCTGGTGTCTAAATTAGGGGTGTGGTTTGTCCAGTAATAAAATGTAGAAACTTTTTTAAGAAAAGAAAAGTTAAGAGAATCTCTTCAAACTGAAAGAGACATATGTTGATAAGTGAGAAAAAATATTATCAAGTACAAAATTCACTGATAAGAGTTACTCTATGGACAAATTCAGAATTCCCTGACATGGTATATGGTACATTAACTATTTGGGCATTCAGAATAAAGACTAAAAATCAAAATGTTGAGATAGCAATGCGGAAAACATTAAATTGGACATGAAATATTAAACATTTTGAGAATGGAGAATATGATTAGAAACTTTATTATATTTATGTGTTCTTTGTTTCCTATGTCTATAACAATGTTAAGTTGCCATCATTTGAAAATAACATAATAATATAATGCTATAATAATATTATTGTGTGTATTATATCCAATGTAAAATGATAATAAAAAGATATTTTCATAATCTATATACAGTAACAGAGAGGCCAAACTCTTTAATAGGCAAATAAATATTATGAGCAAAGAATCAAAACAACTACTGAATTTAGTTGCTTAAGAAAAAGAATGCTGTCTAAAGAAGGGAAGAAAGAAAGGTACCTCAATAAATTTAGCAAACAAATTACAGAGTGGCTGAACCAAGACCTTATCCATCCTATCTATTATCTTGAATGTAATAGGTTAAATTGTCCAGCTAAAAGACAGAGTGATTGAATGGGCTTAGGAAACAAGACTCAGCCATAAGCTGCTTACGGGAAACTCTTTATCTCAAAGGACACTCACAGGCTAAAAGCAATGATTTGAAAGAGATATTTCATGTAAATTAAATAAAAAGGAAAGCAGTAGTGACCAAAGTTTGTTAAAGGAATGACTCATCACATAAGCAGGAATGAGCAACAAGGAAGGCTACTAGCAGAGGATGCAGGGGTCAGTTTGGTGTGATGAAATAATTTAAATAAAATACCCAGATCAAAGTCCATATACACAAAGAGAGCAATACTTCAAGGAAGAGATAGATGAAAACACAGGAATAATTGGAAATGTTAACAATTGAAATTCAGGAATAGATACACTTCTTAGACAGAAAGCCAACAACAAAAACACACAGAGTCAAATCACACCAAGACTAAATGTATGTAACAGATGTCGACAGAACAAGGAATCATCCACTTGCAGCCGAACATGTACTCTCCTCATCAGCATGAGGAACCTTCTCCCAAACATAGCACAGGAGAAGCAAGAAGCCAATTTCAACAAATGGTTAATAATTGGAAACCATCTAGTAGTTTATTGTCTGTCTGTCTGTTTCAGGCACACTCCCTTTCTTCTCTTTGAATGTGTGTGCATGTTTATGTCTTAAAAAGGCTTCACAATAATAGACTTCTGTATCGCTTACTTGAAAGGTCTTGAGTAATGTTTTTTCCTTTCTAAACTTCACACCCTACTCTGTCCTTCCCTCCTTGCCCCAATTTGACCCTTACTGTTTCTTTATTCTCCCTTCAGCCATTGTATTCTATCTACCTTTCCCTGAAAGACCCCTTGCTAATTTTCTGACTTCATGGGTATTCAAAACGAAGCACATATATCTGAAGATTCAAAGCTAACAACCACAAATGAGAGACAACATGTGACATTTGTTTTTCTGGGTGTGTGGTACCTCAGCATGATTCCATCTCTATTCTTTTGTGGGTTTTATGATTTTGGTTTTATTAATATCTGAATAATATTTCATTGTATAAATACATTGTACCTATGTCACCCATATATTGGTAGATGGATATCTAGGCTGTTTCCAGCTCCTGGCTTTTGCGAATAAAGCAGCAGTAAACATGGATGGACAGGTATCTCTATAATAAGATACAGAGTCCTTTGGGAGTTGCCCAATTTGTATAGCTGCATCACATAATAGCTCTATTTCTAGCTTTTCAAGGAACCTCCACATTGGTTTTTATAGTTACTGTACCAGTTACTACTCCCACAAGCAATGAATAAGTGTTCCCTTTTCCTGCCAGCATTTGTCCTTGGCCATTTCCACTGGGGTAAAATTAAATCTCCATGTAGTTTTAATTTGCATTTTCCTGGCAGTTAAGTTTCTTGAACATTTTTAAAAATTCATTTCTAGAGCACTCTCTGTTTACTTTCATGTCCCATTTTTATTGGGCTGTTTGCTTTCAATGTTTAGGGTATTTTGTTTGATTGCTTTGTTTTTGAAAATCCTATTTGCTAACAATAGACTAACAAATAAAGAGCCAAGATCTAGAAATGTTTTTTTTTTTTTTTTTTTTTTTGGCCAGTTAGGTCTCATACATCTCCAAATATTAGAGGCTATTTCTAATGCTGTTGATGATCCTTCAGAAATTTATGGTAAGACATTGTTGCTGAAGGTACTACATATTTGAGGCATCAACTTGGCAAAATTAAGCTGGTGCTCATCTGGAGGCTTCATCCTTCCTGGCTAGCTTTGGTATTACTGGAAAGTACTATGGAAGCTACAGGAGGAGAAAAGAAATCATTGCTCTTACTAGGTAATGAACCCTGTAAACTAATATTGAGTGGCATGAAAATCCTGAGAGTAATACAAATTTAAGAGTGGTTTTAAGCCTCACTTCACAAGATAAAACCTTACTTCACAAGATTATTGGGTGAACCAACCTATGTCTAGATGTATCAAAACACATAAAGGAAAGCCTATTGCTAGTTTTCTAAACAAACAAAGTATTAATCTGACTGCTAATGACTTATCTTTATAGATTAATACATTTCTCAACCCTCAACAGTAAAACTGATATTTGCAACAGATGATCTTTAACACAGAAATTCATCATTGGCTAAGGTACAAAGAATAAGAGATTATGTAATTCTCAGCCCTACATGGACATCTATATCATATCCCCTCTTCCCAAGGCTTAGAGATCATTGTGGGAGAGGGAGAATAAAGAGTGTAAGAGCCTGAGGTTATAAATGATGACAAGAAAACCATGTCTTCTGGGCACACATTTGCATATTAAGGCACAGCAATTATAACAATATGTACCAGGTCTGTGTAAACTCAGCCTTATCATATCCTGACATGAAAAGGGGAGATGAGCATGAAGTCCCACCTCTGGTTGAGAAGCAGTTGACAACTGATAGGTGCTGGGAGAGAAAGATTTAAGAGTGTAATCTCTAGTACCTTGACCAAGTTCTAGTAGAACTCCATGTCTTCAAGAATATATGGACATCACAAATTAAACTTGAAGGGCCTTTTAAATAAAGAACACAAAATTGGGTGGGTAGAGAAGCAGTAGGTGTGGGAGTTGTTATAGGAAGGTGAAGGTAATATGATCAAACACATTGTTTGAAATTTGCTAAGAACTTATATCTATCTATCTATCTATCTATCTATCTATCTATCTATCTATCTATCTATTATTCTGGGTGTCTTTTTCCAATTACAGTGTAATAAAACTTGAAAGTATGACAAGAAAGATATTGAAATGATACAATACACTTAAACCACACAACATATTCTTGGTAAAACAGTCAATCTAGAAAAAAGACTAATAATTCTTTAAATTCTTGAAATGCATAAAAATAACAACACAAAATGCTAAGACCCAAAAGATACAGCAAAAGTATCACTGAGAAGGAAGTTTGAAGCAATCTATCATAGACAAAGTAGAAATTTCTCATAATCTTTATTAATGTATGCCAAGAACAAATCAAATTCAAACTAGAGGAAGGACAGCCACCAAAACTCAGAGCCAAAAAGCTAACACAGAGAAAGATAAAATGGACTAATGAGTTAAAGAACTAATTCTCTGAAAAAAAAAAAAGGCCAGCTGTTAGGTAGACAAGCAAACAGAGAAAAGACTTAAGAAGTTTAGGGATATGAGTATATTACAATTTATGACACAGAAATAGAATGGATCGACAGAGATTATTCTGGACAACTACATGCCAACATATGTGCCATGCCATATCACAAGGCATAGAAGAGACACTCATACTGTTCTGCTAAGTTTACAACATTAAACTCATTGCTTCGGGAAGCAGGTGTGGCTGCATGAGCCTAGATGGTACCCTGGCCTATGGCCAGGCTCCATGAACCTCACATGTTTACTGCCTTTCCCGAGCATGTGCAGTGAAAAAGCTGCCTGCCAGGCTGTACTATTCCTCATGATCTGGACCTGTCAGCCTATCGGTGACCGACCTGAGCTCATGCCTGGAGCATGTGTGAATTCTGATTGGATGAGGTGGGGTGGAGCTAGATGAGGTCAGTCTGGGTGAATATAGGAGGGCTGTTGTTGTTGCCCTTGCCTAAGTGGAGAGGTTGTTGTAAGAAAAGCTGCAAGAAGGAGTAAAAGAAGAAGCTGTTGCGTGAACCCTCGTGTGGTTGGCAACTGTAAGTAAAGAAAGTAGGGAAGGAGTTACAGAGACAAAGTTCGTAGCTGTGATGAAAGGATGGACCATTTAGAGACTGCCGTATCCAGGGATCCATCCCATAAGCAGCTTCTAAACGCTGACACCATTGCATACACTAGCAAGATTTTGCTGAAAGGACCCAAATATAGCTGTCTCTTGTGAGACGATGCCGGGGCCTAGCAAACACAGGAGTGGATGTTCACAGTCAGCTATTGGATGTATCACAGGGCTCCCAATGGAGAAGCTAGAGAAAGTACCCAAGGAGCTAAAGGGATCTGCAACCCTATTGTTGGAACAACATGATGTACTAACCAGAACCCCGGAGCTCTTGTCTCTAGCTGCATATGTATCGAAAGATGGCCTAGTCGGCCATCAATGGAAAGAGAGGCCCATTGGACTTGCAAACTTTATATGCCCCAATATAGGGGAATGCCAGGGCCAAAAGAATGGGAATGGGTGGGTAGGGAAGTGGGGGGCGCTATGGGGGACTTTTGGGATAGCATTGGAAATGTAACTGAGGAAAATATGTAATAAAAATATTAAAAATTAAAAAAAATATTCTTAAAAAAAAAAAAGAAAGTACAGGCCTTTGAAAATTTTACTAAGCAGTGGTAAGGAAATTTTGGTAAGAGCAGCGGTAGGGAAATTTTGGTAAGCAGCAGTAAGTAAAGGCAGGTTCCCCAGAAAAAAAGGGGACAGAGCTTTAAGGTTCTCAGGAATAGAGACGAAGGGAATTTCAGCAACTAAGAAAGCATAGGCCTGATAGGTTCCCCGGAAAAATGGGACAGAGCACTAAGGATCTCAGATATAGAGACGAAGGGAATTTAAACAAGATGGGTTCAACTGTGACTAAAATGAAAGTAAAAATGTTAGCCATCTGGAACTTGGTCAGGGTGTGCTTGAGGGACACCAGTGGAAAGTACAATGCTGAAATAGAGGAAGGAGTGGCGGGGCTTGAGGAGGCTAAGGAGATTGCTTCTCAGGCTAGCCACCGAAAACCTAAACAGCTTAGACAACAAACCAAAGATAAGAAAGAGAAGAAGGAATCTAGCTCTGAAGGGTCTACTAGCGACAGTGACGGGACTGATAGTGACAGTGACGTCTGTAGTCGGATGTCCCGCTGGAGTTTGAGGCACAGTAGGCCACCCCAACCATCAGCCCCTCCGTTGCCTTCTCCTCCCCCCTATAAACACGAGGGAGACAAAAGGGGCAAGCATAGTCTTCATGCAAAATCTGGAAAAATGTGCCAGCCGTTGCAGGGGCCTTCCCAGTATTTCAGGACCAACAGGGGTGACGGTAAAATGAACTCCTGGAGTGGAAGGTTGTACAAAGATTAAAGGAGTCAGTTTCGACTTATTGGGTCCAGGCTGCCTTTACTGTAACTCAGGTTGAGTCCCTACAGCAGTACTGTATGATGCCTTTTGATTGGCAGAACCTCTGCAAGGCCGTTCTTTTGGGAGGAGGTTATTTAATATGGAAGGCTGCTTATATTGAGCATGCCGTTGAGCAGGCTGTGACTAATGCTGCCGCTGGACTCCCCAATATAGCATAGAATATAGACATGTTAATGGGGCAAGGGAATTTTGCCAACAATAAAACAGGTTATCCTATACAGGTTTATGAGCAGATTAATAACTGTGCTCTTAGAGCTTGGAAGATGCTATCATGCACTGGAGACCTTGGGGCCGGCTTGTCTAAGGTGACAAATTTGAAAGCTGGTATCCTTATGGTTAACCAAAGAGTGGATTGGTTGTGGGAACAGATGAATATTTTGGAGCAGTTAGTATTTGCTTCCTGCATTACTCATATGGCAGGAATGTGTGTAACCTCTGTTCAGTATCAGAATTTTTCCAGAGCTGCAAATCTGTCGCATGCAATTGGTGTGATGCTGCTAGGAAATTGGAGTCATGATCTCGACACAAAGATGAAGGAATTGCAAGCGTCGATTGTTGCCATGAACAACACCCGTGTGGAGATTGCAACTGCAAAGCAATGGCTGGAGATCATCCAGGGAACTGTGGGATTTTTAAAAACTTGGGAAGGGATGGCTTTTTGAGCATTCCTGCTGACTGTTGTGTGTGGAGGAATGCTTTGGTGGATGGCATGTATGCGAGGGTGGCACAGGGCTGATAAACGAGCCTTAGTTCAGGCTATGGCAGCCTTGGAAGCAGGAACATCCCCCCATTATTGGCTCAACATGCTGGATCAGTAATCAATGACAGGTAAGACCCTCACATGTGCATACCAACCTAAGACAGGATGGCGAAAGTGAGTTCATCACTCCCATGATGGGTAAGGATCTGGCCCGGATGGGGGCAACCTAAGACAGATGCTGATCTCAGAGCTACTAATAAAACAAAAAGGGGGAGATGTGGGAAGTGGGTGCTGCTGCATTGGGCCTAGATGGTGCCCTGGCCCATTGCCAGGTGCTGTGAACCCCACATGTTTACTGCCTTGCCTGAGCATGTACAGTGAAAAAGCATGCCTGGGCTGCCTGCCAGGTTGGACTGTTTCTCATGATCCAGACCTGTCAGCCTATCGGTAACCGACCTGAGCTCATGCCTGGAGCATGTGTGAATTCTGATTGGATGAGGTGGGGTGGAGCTAGATGAGGTCAGTCGGGGCAAGTATAGGAGGGTTGTTGTTGTTGTTGCCCTTGCCTAAGTGGAGAGGTTGTTGTAAGAAAAACTGCAAGGAGTGAAAGAAGAAGGTGTTGTGTGAACCCAACTTGGTGTCTGTGTCATTCTTGTCTCTGTGGGTCAGAGACTGCAGCACATTGCAAATGATTTATCCTTATAGATTAAAACATCTCTTGACAACCCAAAAGAAACACAAATTCCTAAACACAGTCTTTACCCAAGTGAACCATGGTTGAATATAAAACAACATTCAATAAAATTAAATCAATAATAAAATTTCTCCAATTAGGTATTGCCAAGGATCAGAAAGCTTCACAGCTAGATTTTATGAAATATTGAAGGAATTAATTCACTAGGTCTTAAACATCAATGATGAAGAATGAATTCCTCCCAATTGTTTGGTGTGACAAACCCCATTAGGATGCTGAAAGCCAGAAGTGTGGAATGTGAAAACAAGAGAGTAGACTTCAACATCTTGATGAGCATGTACGAAGAAATCTTCAACAAAATGTAAGAAAATTGAATCGGTGTTGCACATTATAAACATTATTTTCAATAATCATGTGGGATTTGTTTCAGGGCTGTAAGGGTGACGAACATATACAAATCAATGGACGAAACACGTGTAAACAGAATGGAAGAAATTTACACATGATCATCTCACTGGGGAAAAGGCACTGCAGAAAATTCAATATTCCTTCCAGATAAAATGTTTAAATAAATGAGGTAGAGCGAACAGAGCTCAATATAATAAAGGAAACACAAAGGAACAGCTGGCAGACTGAACAGGGAAATATTACAAGCTACTCTATAGACTCCAGCACAGAACTACCAGGGTCCACGCCTTTTACTTACCACAGTACTGGAAGTCGTAGCATGAATCAGCAGGCAAGAGAAAGAAATAAAAGACATCCATATACAAAAAAGGAAGTCAGATTTTCACTGTTAATGTACTGATCATTATCTTATGCATAAAAGTCAAAAAGACATTACCATAATTGTGAGCAAAGATAAGTTAATTGAACAGTTATATGTAGCAAACTCAACATACAAGGATTAATAGCACTGCTATGTGACCAAATCATTTGAAACAAAATGAGAGAAAACAGTCACATATACAGTAGGTACAAAACAAAATAACTAGGAATACATTTTACCAAAGTGGAGAAGGATACCTAGAATCTAAAAACCATAAAAGAAACAAAGAAGGTTAAGAACAAGGCCAGAGAAAATTTCCATATTGATGGTTTAGAAGACTTGATAGCATTTAATTAAGTCAGTGAACAGCACAGTCAATACAATCACTAATAAAATCTCAATGATACCCTTTTCAGAACAAGAAAAGGAACACCTAAAAATGTCATGGAATTTCAAACAAACAAACAAACAAAAGTAGCATTCAAATAGGCAGGAAACTCTCTGGCACTACCCCAGAAGACTAGAAAAGCTGAGAAGCAAACTCATAGACCTGCAGCTGCATTGGTTTTGAAAAGACACAAGGAACACACAAGGGAAAGGTTCTTTAGTTTAGCTTAGTATAGCTTAGTTTTTTAAATTATTGGTGCTGGGAGGCTTGCATATTCATGTACACAAGAATGAAAATGAACCACTGCCTCCCAACCCCTGCAAAAATCAACTCAAAATCAGTTACAGACTTAATGAAGACTCACAACTACAAAATTACTAGGGAAATACATTGTGATAGTGGCTTGAGAAAGGCATACAGTTTTGCCAATGAATCTAAAATTTTAAGAAAGTAAAGTCAAAGTAGACGTGTGGCATTACATAAAGATTTAAAAGCTCTTCATAGTGAAGGTAAATATCAATAAACAAAAACAACAGAATAAGAAAAGACCTTTAAACTGTACATCAATAAAGGTTAACATATAAAATATATAAAGAAATCTTTCATCACAAATATAGTAAATAGCCTCAATTGCAGAATATATACATGTACCAAAGCATCACGTTGGCACGGTATCCATTAAATTTTTAATTGGAAAAAGGTAAGGTGTGATACCACATCGGGAATCTCAGCGTTTAAATGGCTGGGGCAAGAGGATCATCAGTCTGAGACACACCTGAGATGTATAGGGAAATTCTGTCTTTTGAAAAGTGAAATTAATATTTTTGGTTATGAGCTTAGCCTTTAACAGCTGAGCCATCTCACAGACTGAAATCCCCAAGGACCAGCAGAACGAATGGAAACATGCAACCTTGAGAGGTAGGACGTTGGGGGGACCCTCCAGAATGCACCAGAGACCTGGGAGATGAGAGACTCTTGGGACTCCAAAAGAGGGACCTTAGATGAAATGTCCTACATTGGGAAGAGGGAACTTGCAGAGCCCACCTCCACCAGAAAGACAGAGCATCAAGTGAGAGAGGGGGTTGCCATCCCACAGTCAAAACTCTGACCCATAATTGTTCCTGTCTGAAAGAACACAGGAATGGAAATGGAGAGGAGCCAGAGTAAAAGAAGTTCCAGTGACAGGCCCAAAGTGGGATCCAGATCAATGGGAGGCTCAAAGGCCTAACACTATGACTGAGTGCTCACAAAATGGGACCTAGCATGACTGCCCTCCAAAAGATTCAACAAACAGCTGAAAGAGTCAGATGTAGATATTTGCACCCAATCAGTGGATAGAAGCTGCTGAACCCTGTGGTTGAATTAGGGGAAAGCTAGAAGAAGCTGAGGAGGAGGTAAACCCTGTAGGAGGACCAGCAGTCTTAATTAACCTGGACCCCTGAGATCTCTCAGATATTGGAACACCAACCAGGCAACATACAGCTGTTGATATGAGGCCCCCAACACATACAGCAGAGGACTTCCGGGTCTGGATTCAGTAAGTGAAGATGTAAGCTTAAGATAACTGGTGGCTGCTCATACGTACAGCATTTCAGATACTTCAACAACAGGTAATTTAACTATAATCTAATGCTACTCCTCATAGTAGTGCCAGTGTTTGACTATGGTGGTGTATTTTGACTGCATGTATGTAACATGAATGTTTTACAGTATTTCAGCTTCTATTGAGTATAATGTGGCTTCTTTCAAAATAATCTACTCTGCCTTTGAGAAATCTTTGAGGAAGGCTTTTCTTATTTGAAGGGGTGGATGTGTTTTTCATTGACTGTAATGTGAGATTTTTCTGTATTTAGCTCTAAATCCTTTGGCTTTGTTTTGACTAGATATGATTTTATTTGTGGTTTTCTTTCTTGTGATTCAATAAATTACTTCATCCTCAACTGTTTGATTATTCTCTTCAAGTTTTAAAATCTCTTGGCCAGTGTCACTCCTTCTGTTATTTGGCTGCTTTTTTGTTGTTGTTTATTTATTAGATATTTTCTTCATTTACATTTCAAATACTATCCCAAAAGTCCCCTATATGCTCCCCCTGCCCTGCTCCCCAACCCACCCACTCCTGCTTCCTGGCCCTGGCATTCCCCTGTACTGGGGCAATAATCCTCAAAAGACCAAGGGCCTCTCCTCCCATTGATGGCCTTCTAGTCCATCCTCTGCTACATATGCAGCTAGAGACACAAGCTCTGGGCTGGTTAGTTCGTATTATTGTTCTTTCTATAGGGTTGCAGACCCCTTCAGCTCCTTGGATAATTTCTCTAGCTCCTTCATTGGGGACCCTGTGTTCCATCCAAAAGATGACTGTGAGCATCCACTTCTGTATTTGCCAGGCACTAGCATAGCCTCACAAGAGACAGCTATATCAGGGTCCTGTCAGCAAAATCTTGCTGGCATATAGTTTATGCCAGCATAAACTATGGTTTATGGTTTAGGGTTTAGTGATTGTTTATGGGATGGATCCCTGGGTGGGGCAGTCTCAAAAAAATTTGGCTTTTTTGACAACTGCCTCTGGATTTGGGTCTCTGGCCATAGCTCCTTCAGGGCTCACAAGTTGTCTTTCCTTTATTGATATCACTGGTCGAAGCTTTTCTGCTTTATGCTCAGTTTGTCTTCATCCCACTCTCTTAACATCTGGGATGGGAATATTTTATTATGTGAAAATTCAAAGTGGGCTCTGATTTTTTTTCTTATTTACTATATGTTTTGATAGATACTTCTGTTTTTGTATGAGCAAACCTCATACTGCTATTGGCTTAGTGGTGATTTTTTTAAATTTGAAAATCATTGAATTTTATCAAATAATAGTTAAGATGTTTTACATTGTTTTCACTTCCATCTGTAATGAGCCACACTTATATATTTTATATTTTATTAAGTTTTGAATACATAAAATATGCAGTTGGATATTTTTATGTATGTATTATGAGATACAGCCATCACCACTAGTCAATTTGAGAATTGTTAATTCAACTTTAAAAATCTCAACACCCATCATCCCTCTTTTGAATTCTTGGACCACTAATACAACATCTACTTCTAATCAGTTACTTGTCAATTCTGAGGATTTCATTTCGTCTTGTTTTGTTTTGTTTTGTTTTGTTTTTCAAGTCAGGGTTTCTATAGTAGCCCTGTCCTGGAACTCACTCTGTAGACCAGGCTGGCTTCGAACTCAGAAATTTGCCTGCCTCTGCCTTCCAAGTGCTGGGATTTAAGGCGTGTGCTTCACTGCCTGGCTGAATTCTAAGGATTTTATGCAAATAAAAACATATAGTTGTGATTTTTTGTAATTAGTTTTCTTAAATTAGCATAATGCTTTCAAGACTTATCCACGTTGTTTAAGGTATTAATAATTCATTCCTCTTAATTGCTAAATAGTAGTCCAAGTTATGACTCTGTATCTGGATCCACTGATGAGAAATTTGGGTCAATATGTCATTAATATGATATAATTAATTCTTTTAAGGAACATTCATGCAAATGTTTTTATATGAGAATAAAGCATCAAATTTTCCTGGCTATGTATTAAGGAATGGAACTGAAGGTCATATGGTACCTTCAGTTTTTAACACCATTAGATTCTCCTGAGCTGTTAATGGAGTGGCTGCAGCTCTGTGCATCCTTATCAGTGATGAGAGAGCATCCTCACAGTCTCCTCAGTATTTGCCTTTGCTTGACTTTGATTACAGCCCTTCTAGTGGATGTGAAGTATTATCTCACAGTGGTTTTAATTTACATTTCCCTGATGACTAAAGCTGTTAAGTTTTTCATGTGTTTATTACTGATTTGTTTTTCTTCTCTGCAGAAATGCCAGTTCAAATCCTCTGAAGAGTTTTAATTGGGTTATTTGTGATTCATGATTGCTTGTATGAATCCTTTGTATGTTCTGGATATCAGTCCCCTAATCAGATTTGTGATTCCCACATTCTATCTCTTGTTTTGTACGTTACTTTGGCAATTTCTTGACAATATCCTTTGAAGCATAAATGGTTTTTAATGTTGAGGAAATCCAATTTATTTTTTACTCCTGTGATTGCTTGAGCTTTGTTATTCTATCTAAGGAATTATTGCTTAAACCAAATGCACTAATATTTTTATTATGTTTCAAACTTATAACTCTTTCATAAATATAATCTTAAAGGATTTTCTTCAAAACAAAGATACTTTTTTTGTACAATTTGAGGTAAATATTTTTGCAAGTGAGTTTCTGTGTTATCATTAACATCTTTCAAAAGGTGCTTGTTTCCCCACAGAAAATTTTAGGACCTTAGTTTTAAAAAATGACTATAAAGTTTCATCTCTTTTCTGAACTCCTCATTCAGTTGTATTGATATTTTCATTACATTCTGAGAATTACTACACTCTTGCTTACTGGCGCTTTCAGTGGCTTGAAATAAGAAGTATGGATTGTCTTACGATTCTTCATTTTCAAAAGTGTTCCATTTGATGTAAGTCCCATGTGACTCATATGCACACTAAACTCAGTTTATAAACTTCCAGAAGGAAATGAGCTCAGATAAGAGTAAAGATTTGATTGAGACTAAATATCAGTTTAGGGACTCTTGGTATAACACCAAGTCATGTCATCCAACATGGTGTATCTTTTGGTTTATTTACGTCTCCAATTACTTTAAGTGATTTTGTGTAAAGATATAACACACATTTATAAACAATTCTTAAATGATTTTTTCATTTGATTGCTATAAATGAGTTTTTCTGTAATTTAATTTTTCTGTAATTAATTTTTTGCATATTAATCTTGCATCCGATAATTTTTCTAAACTCTTTTATTTATTTATTTATTTATTTATTTATTTATTTATTTAATTACATCTTTTCCTCAATTACACTTCCAATGCTATCCCAAAAATCACCCATACGCTCCCCCCTACTTCCCTACCCACCCATTCCCATTTTTTTGGCCCTGGCGTTCCCCTGTACTGGGGCATATAAAGTTTGCATGTCCAATGGGCCTCTCTTTCCAGTGATGGCTGACTAGGCCACCTTTTGATACATATGCAGCTAGAATCAAGAGCTCTGGGGTACTGGTTAGTTCATAATGTTGTTCCACCCATAGGGTTGCGAATCCCTTCAGCTCCTTGGGTACTTTCTCTAGCTCCTCCATTGGGGGCCCTGTGATCCATTCACTAGCTGACTGTGAGTATCCACTTCTGTGTTTGCCAGGCCCCAGCATAGTCTCACAAGAGACAGCTAAATCTGGGTCCTTTCAGCAAAATCTTGCTAGTGAATGCAATGGTGTCAGCATTTGGATGCTGATCATGGGATGGATCTCTGGATATGGCAGTCTCTAGATGGTCCATCCTTTCGTCACAGCTCCAAACTTTGTCTCTGTAACTCCTTCCATTGGTGTTCTGTTCCCAATTCTAAGGAGGGGCATAGTGTCCACACTTCAGTCTTCATTCTTCTTGAGTTTCATGTCTTTAGCAAACTGTAGCTTATATCTTGGGTGTCCTAAGTTTTGGGCTAATATCCACTTATCAGTGAGTACATATTGTGTGAGTTCCTTTGTGATTGTGTTACCTCACTCAGGATGATGCTCTCCAGGTCCATCCATTTGGCTATGAATTTCATAAATTCATTCTTTTTAATAGTGGAATAGTACTCCATTGTGTAAATGTACCACATTTTCTGTATCCATTCCTCTGTTGAGGGGCATCTGGGTTCTTTCCAGCTTCTGGCTATTATAAATAGGGCTGCTATGAACATAGTGGAGCATGTGTCCTTCTTACCAGTTGGGACTTCTTCTGGATTTATGCCCAGGAGAGGTATTGCAGGATCCTCCGGTAGTACAATGTCCAATTTTCTAAGGAACCTCCAGACTGATTTCCAGAGTGGTTGTAAAAGCTTGCAATCCCACCAACAATGGAGGAGTGTTCCTCTTTCTCCACATCCTCGCCAGCATCTGCTGTCACCTGAATTTTTTGTCTTAGCCATTCTGTCTGGTGTGAGGTGGAAACTCAGGGTTGTTTTGATTTGCATTTCCCTGATGATTAAGGATGTTGAACATTTTTTCAGGTGCTTCTCTGCCATTTGGTATTCCTCAGGTGAGAATTCTTTGTTCAGTTCTAAGCCCCATTTTTAATGGGGTTATTTGATTTTCTGGAGTTCACCTTCTTGAGTTCTTTATATATATATATTGGATATTAGTCCCCTATCTGATTTAAGATAGGTAAATATCCTTTCTCAATCTGTTGGTGGCCTTTTTGTCTTATTGATGGTGTCTTTTGCCTTGCAGAAGCTTTGCAGTTTCATAAGGTCCCATTTGTCAATCCTCGACCTTACAGCACAAGCCATTGCTGTTCTATTCAGGAATCTTTCCCCTGTGCCCATATCTTCAAGGCTTTTCCCCACTATTTCCTCTATAAGTTTCAGTGTCTCTGGTTTTATGTGAAGTTCCTTGATCCACTTACATTTGACCTTAGTACAAGGAGATAGGATTGGATCGATTTGCATTCTTCTACATGATAACAACCAGTTGTGCCAGCACCATTTGTTGAAAATGTTGTCTTTCTTCCACTGGATGGTTTTAGCTCCCTTGTCAAAGATCAAGTGACCATAGGTGCGTGGGTTCATTTCTGGGTCTTCAATTCTATTCCATTGGTCTACTTGTCTGTCACTATTCCAGTACCATGCAGTTTTTTATCACAATTGCTCTGTAGTAAAGCTTTAGGTCAGGCATGGTGATTCCACCAGAGGTTCTTTTATCCTTGAGAAGAGTTTTTGCTATCCTAGGTTTTTTGTTATTCCAGATGAATTTGCAGATTGCTCTTTCTAATTCATTGAAGAATTGAGTTGGAATTTTGATGGGGATTGCATTGAATCTGTAGATTGCTTTTGGCAAGATAGCCATTTTTACAATGTTGATCCTGCCAATCCTTGAGCATGGGAGATCTTTCCATCTTCTGAGATCTTCTTTAATTTCTTTCTTCAGAGACTTGAAGTTTTATCATACAGATCTTTCACTTCCTTAGTTAGAGACACGCCAAGATATTTTATATTATTTGTGACTATTGAGAAGGGTGTTGTTTCCCTAATTTCTTTCTCAGCCTGTTTATTCTTTGTGTAGAGAAAGGCCATTGACTTGTTTGAGTTAATTTTATATCCAGCTACTTCACCGAAGCTGTTTATCAGGTTTAGGAGTTCTCTGGTGGAATTTTTAGGGTCACTTATATATACTATCATATCATCTGCTAAAAGTGATATTTTGACTTCATCTTTTCAAATTTGTATCCCCTTGATCTCCTTTTGTTGTCGAATTGCTCTGGCTAGGAATTCAAGTACAATGTTGAATAGGTAAATGAGAGTGGACAGCCTTGTCTAGTCCCTGATTTCAGTGGGATTGCTTCAAGCTTCTCACCATTAATTTTGATGTTAGCAACTGGTTTGCTGTAGATTGCTTTTATCATGTTTAGGTATGGGCCTTGAATTCCTGACCTTTCCAAGGCTTTTATCATGAACAGGTGTTGGATCTTGTCGAATGCTTTTTCTGCATCTAATGAGATGTTCATGTGGTTTTTGTCTTTGACTTTATTTATAAAATGGATTATGTTGATGGATTTCTGTATATTAAACCATCCCTGCATCCCTGGAATAAAAACTAGTTGGTCAGGATGGATGATTGCTTTAATGTGTTCTTGGATTCGGTTAGCGAGAATTTTATTGAGGATGTTTGCATCTATATTCATAAGGGAAATTGGTCTGAAGTTCTCTATCTTTGTTGGATCTTTCTGAGGTTTAAGTATCAGAGTAATTGTGGCTTCATAGAATACATTGGGTAGAGTTCTTTCTACTTCTATTTCGTGGAATAGTTTGTGCAGAACTGGAATTAGATCTTCTTTGAATGTCTGGTAGAACTCTGCACTAAACCCATCTGGTCCTGGGCTTTTTTTTGGCTGGGAGACTATTAATGACTGCTTCTATTTCTTTAGGGGATATGGGACTGTTTAGCTCCTTAACTTGATCCTGATTTAATTTTGCTACCTGGAATCTGTCTAGAAATTTGTCCATTTCGTCCAGGTTTTCAAGTTTTGTTGAGTATAGCCTTTTGTAGAAGGATCTGATGTTCTTTTGGATTTCTTCAGGATCTGTTGTTATGTTTCCCTTTTCATTTCTGATTTTGTTAATTAGGATGTTGTCCCTGTGCCCTCTAGTGAGTCTAGCTAAGTGTTTATCTATCTTGTTGATTTTCTCAAAGAACCAACTCCTCGTTTGGTTAATTCTTTGAATAGTTCTTCTTGTTTCCACTTGGTTGATTTCACCCCTCAGTTTGATTATTTCCTGCCGTCTACTCCTATTGGGTGAATTTTCTTCTTTTTTTTCTATAACTTTTAGATGTGTTGTCAAGCTGCTAGTGTGTGCTCTCTCCAGTTTCTTTTTGGAGGCACTCAGAGCTATGAGTTTCCCTCTTAGAAATGCTTTCATTGTGTCCCATAGGTTTGGGTATGTTGTGGTTTCATTTTTATTAAACTGTAAAAAGTCTTTAATTTCTTTCTTTATTCCATCCTTTACCAAGGTATCATTGAGAAGAGTGTTATTCAGTTTCCACATGAATGTTGGCTTTCCATTATTTATATTTTTATTGAAGATCAGCCTTAGTCCATGGTGACCTGATAGGATGTATGGGACAATTTCAATATTTTTGTATCTGTTCAAGCCTATTTTGTGACCAATTATATGGTCAATTTTGGAGAAGGCCCCGTGAGGTGCTGAGAAGAAGGTATATCCTTTTGTTTTAGGATAAAATGTTCTGTAGATATCTGTTAAGTCCATTTGTCTCATTACTTCTGTTAGTTTCACTGTGTCCCTGTTTAGTTTCTGTTTCCACCATCTGTCCATTGATGAAAGTAGTGTGTTGAAGTCTCCCACTATTATTGTGTGAGGTGTAATGTGTGCTTTGAGCTTTACTAACGTGTCTTTAATGAATATGGCTGCCCTTGCATTTGGAGCATAGATATTCAGAATTGAGAGTTCCTCTTGGAGGATTTTACCTTTGATGAGTATGAAGTGTCCCTCCTTGTCTTTTTTAATAACTTTGGGTTGGAAGTCGATTTTATTCGATATCAGAATGGCTACTCCGGCTTGTTTCTTCAGACCATTTGCTTGGAAAATTGTTTTCCAGCCTTTCACTCCCAGGTAGTGTCTGTCTTTTTCCCTGAGATGGGTTTCCTGTAAGCAGCAGAATTTTGGGTCCTGTTTGTGTAGCCAGTCTGTTAGTCTATGTCTTTTCATTGGGGAATTGAGTCCATTGATATTAAGAGATATTAAGGAAAAGTAATTGTTCCTTCCTTTTATTTTTGTTGTTAGAGTTGGCATTCTGTTCTTGTGGCTCTCTTCTTTTAGGTTCGTTGAGGGATTACTTTCTTGCTTTTTCTAGGGTGTGATTTTCTTCCTTGTATTGGTTTTTTTTTCTGTTATTATCCTTTGAAGGGCTGGATTCGTGGAAAGATAATGTGTGAATTTGGTTTTGTCGTGGAATACTTTGGTTTCTCCATCTATGGTAATTGAGAGTTTGACCGGGTATAGTAGCCTGGGCTGGAATTTGTGTTCTTTTAGTGTCTGTATAACATCAGTCCAGGATCTTCTGGCTTTCATAGTCTCTGGTGAAAAATCTGGTGTAATTCTGATAGGCTTGCCTTTATATGTAACTTGACCTTTCTCCCTTACTGTTTTTAATATTCTATCTTTATTTAGTGCACTTGTTGTTCTGATTATTATGTGTCTGGAGGAATTTCTTTTCTGGTCCAGTCTATTTGGAGTTCAGTGGGGTTCTTGTATGATCATGGGCATCTCTTTCTTTAGGATTGGGAAGTTTTCTTATATTATTTTGTTGAAGATATTTGCTGGCCCTTTAAGTTGAAAATCTTCATTCTCATCAACTCTTATTATCCGTACTTTTGGTCTTCACATTGTGTCCTGTATTTCCAGGATGTTTTGAGTTAAGATCCTTTTGCATTTTGTATTTTTTTTTTGATTGTTGTGCCGATGTTCTCTATGGAATCTTCTGCACCTGAGATTCTCTCTTCCATCTCTTGTATTTTGTTGCTGATGCTTGCATCTATGTTTCCAGATTTCTTTCCTAGGGTTTCTATCTCCAGCGTTGCCTCACTTTGGGTTTTCTTTATTGTGTCTACTTCCCTTTTTAGGTCTAGTATGGTTTTGTTCATTTCCATCACCTGTTTGGATGTGTTTTCCTGTTTTTCTTTAAGGACTTCTACCAGTTTCGTTGTGTTTTCCTGTTTTTCTTTAAGCACCTGTAACTCTTTAGCAGTACTCTCCTGTATGTCTTTAATTGAGGTATGAAAGTCCTTCTTGATGTCCTCTACCATCATCATGAGATATGCTTTTAAATCTGGGTCTAGATTTTCGGTTGTGTTGGGGTGCCCAGGACTAGGTGGGGTGGGAGTGCTGCGTTCTGATGATGGCGAGTGGTCTTGATTTCTGTTAGTAGGATTCTTATGTTTGCCTTTTGCCATCTTGTAATATCTGAAGCTAGCTGTTATAGTTATCTGTTGTTAGAGCTTGTTCCTCAAGTGACTCTGTTAGCCTCTATCAGCAGACCTGGGAGGCTGGCTCTCTCTTTAGTTTCAGTGGTCAGAGTATTCTCTGCAGGCAAGCTCTATTCTTGCAGTGAAGGTGCCCAGAAATCTGGTGTTCGAACCTCCCTCCTGGAAGAAGTTGTGTTCCAATCACCATAAGTCTTAGGATCCTGTGGGGAATCCTGTGCGGGTCCTTCTGGGTGTCCAGAGAACCTCTGGCAAGGCACCCGAGTGCTCGAGTGGACCGGAAGGGACTTGTGCCCCAGCAGAGGCTGGGTTGCCTGCTTCCCTAGTTAATGCAGTCTCAGGTCCCGCTCAATTGGATTGGAGCAGAAGCTGTGTTCCACTCACCAGAGGTCTTAGGATCCCGTGGAATCCTGTGCAGGTCCTTTCGGGTGTCTAGAGACTCCTCTGGCAAGGCACCCCGATACTCAAGTGGACCGGAAGCTCTAAACTCTTTTTAGCTATAACGATTCTTCAGGAAATTATTTAGGAAATCTTACATACAAGATCATGTCATCCTTTTGAATCCAGGTGCTTTTGTTTGTTTGTTTGTTTTGTTTGTTTGTTTGTTTGGTTGGTTGGTTGGTTTTTGGTTTTTGGAGACAGGGTATCTCTGCGTAGCCCTGGCTGTCCTGGAACTCTCTCTGTAGACCAGGCTCAGCAATGCATCTGCCTCTGCTTCCCAAGTGCTGGGATTAAAGGCATGTGCCTCCACTGCCCTGCTTTGTTTCTTGCTTAGTTATCCTCCAGGACAAGACTGAATGGAAGTGGCAAGTGGGAACATCCTTGTCTCTTTAGAATGAGAAAGACTAACTTCATTCTTTCATCATAGCATGATTTAGCTGAAAGATTTTTCAGATATATCCAGTATCAGTGAGGATAGTTTTCTGGATTCCTAGTTTCCACTGTGTCCTCACAGAAGGACCATTGATGTGTGAGATGACTTCTCTAGTGTAGAGTTGCAGAACTCTCCATTGACGCTCTGCCTCCTTGTTGGGGAGCTCTTAGGGCTGTATTAGCTACCTTTTGAATGCCTTCATAAACACCATGACCAAACAAACACAGAAGAAAGAGTTCATTTAGGCTTATAGTTCCAGAGGGCTAAAGGGCCATCATCATGGCAGGGAATCTTGCCAGCAGTCAGCAGACTGGCATCACGAACCCTTGACAGCTCACTTCTTGAACCTCAAGCAGAATGCAGAGAGTGTGAGCAGGGAAAAGCAAGTGGCTTTTAAAGCCTATAAGCGTCTCCCTTGTGACATATTTCCTCCAGCAAAGCTACACTTCCTAAGCTTATCTGAACACCATCACCAACTGGGGACCAAGTATTTAAATATCTGAGCTTTTGCAGGACATTTTCATCCGTCCCATCACAGAAGCACAGAATGCTGTCCCAAATGTCATCCTTGGGAATTGGTACTTGCCTCCTGCTGAATTCTGGGATTGCATGCATGAGACACTTGCCAGATGCTCAGCTTTCGGGTGCCTCTTGATTCCCCCACACCAGCACACATTCCAAATCACTGGTTAGGGTCAGGTGTTGCCTTCTGCACAGCTTGTGATACTCTTCTGTCGCTGCTTCCAGGATTTACAATTGTTGGTTGTAAAACATTGGTTATAAAGACTTTAGGTTTGGGTTTCTTTGCATTTCCTGCATTTGGAAAATCACTGTGTTTTTTGGAGGTATTTCATTGTACTCTGGATACTTTAATTTTTTTTTTAAATATCCGTTTTGCCCTATTTTCTTCTCAAATCTCCACTATATAGACAATGTGCTTTTGGTTTCTGGGCTCTGGCCTCTGAAACTCTGTTTCTTCACTGTTTATTTGTTTCCTTGTTTGTTTTTCCATTTTGTTCATTTGGATTATAATCACTTAACTTAGCTTTCAAAGAATGGGTTTGTTTGTTTGTTTGTTTTATCTGCTAGAAGATGATGAGCCCCTCTAAGGAACCATCCCTTTGTATGACGGTCCACTTTGGCTCCAGCATTTCTGGCTGTTTCTAATTATAATATCCACACCCACATATACTCTATGTGATAAACTGTGAGACCCTGGCTTAAAGCATTTCTCCCTGGAAGGTAAAGAAAGCCCCTAAAACATTTCCCCAAGCTTGTTTTCCCTGATCTTTAAAAATACAGCTAGAAAGAAGCTCTTTGTTCTCTATAGCCAGCAAAAGGCTTTTTTGTTTCTATACTGTACAACCAGAGAAGCTGGCCTTCCTGTGCTGAGGACAGGGAGATAAACATTCAGAAAGAACTCACTCCTCACTCCTGCCTTGTAAATGTCACCAAGGTCACCCGGAAGAGAAGAACTCCTCCCAACTCCTCCCAATTCCTCAGCTAGCTGTTAAAAGCCCCCTTCTGTCACCTCTCTGGGTCAAACTCCCCTGCCCTGAGAAGTGTGAGGGGTTCATCCTCAGATAGCTGATAATAAAACCTCTTGCAGCTTGCATCAGGTGTGGTTTTCTCTGGATGGTGGGGTGTTGGCCAGTTCATCCGGGACTTGAGCGGAGGCCTGGCATCCGGGGCCTTACAAAACCATTATTCTCAGCTATTCCCTTAGTTTTTATTTGGTGGCCTTCTGCTCAATGGTATATCTGGCTCCTTAGTGTAGTAGTGGTTGTATTGACATTTCTTATTCAGTGCAACCTATCTTCTTCAGTCTAAAAAGATGCAGCTTTTTTGATTAAATAATTATTCCCAGGATTACTGGAAGCTTTGTTTAATGTGCAGAGGTTTGAAATTCTTTCTTCTAATATTTTCCCTTCTGTTACCATTCCTTTGTATTTCTGTTTTCTGACTCCATCATTTGCGTCAATGCTACGTCTATCCAATTGGAAACAATAATTAGTAATATTTTAAAATAGGGACTGTCTTGTCATCAGTATGCATAGAACTTAATAACCAATGTATAGTTCTGAGGATTAAAATGGATATCATTTTGTACAATCACTACTTCGGAAGTACTTTAATGAAATAAAGATTGCTAATGTTGGGAAGTATTCTTATTAGATATTTGTTTAAATGTTTGCCCTCTAACTTATCACAAAATGTTTTTATTTACCTAATTTTTGAACATTCTGTGACTTATTAACTTTGCCTATAGAAAACTTCTGAGTTCTTAGGCAAGCCACTGACAATACATTGGGCATTTGCAGGTTTGTTTCTTTGGATTCAACCACCTGTGGATTGATGCACAGGAGGACATTTATGTCTGGTCTGGTTAAATGTACGTTTTTGCTACTATATTTTTGGTTGTGAGCTTACCCTTTAATGGCTGAGCCATCTCTCTAGCCCTTTTTTCTAAGATTTTTTTTCATTTACATCTCAAATGCTATCCCGAAAGTCTCCTATAACCTCCCCCCGCCCTGCTCCCCAACCCACCCCACTTCCAGGCCCTGGCATTCCCCTGTACTGGGGCATATAATCTTCACAAGACCAAGAGCCTCTCCTCCCAATTATGGCCAACTAGGCCATCTTCTGCTACATATGCAGCTAGAGATATGAGCTCTGGGGGTACTGGTTAGGTCATAACTTTGTTCCACCTATAGGGTTGCAACCCCTTTAGCTCCTTGGGTACTTTCTCTAGCTCCTCCATTAGGGGCCCTGTGTTCCATCCAATAGCTGACTGTGAGCATCCACTTCTGTATTTGCCAGGCGCTGGCATAGCCTTACAAGAGACAGCTATATCAGGGTCCTGTCAGCAAAATCTTGCTGGCATATGCAATAGTGTCTGCATTTGGTGGCTGTTTATGGGATGGATCAATGATCCTTGAAATTTTTAAAAACAATTTATAGAGAATTTACATTTGATTAGCTATTGTATAGATGGCAAAAAGCCATGGGAGAATAAGTGTCAGTTCTACGCAGATATTCTGTCTTTTGCATTAGAGACATGAACATCTGTAGATTTTGTGCATAACATTGGGCAGGTGGCGAAATGCCAACCACACACAGATAACAGGAGCTGGATGTGGGTTCTAGATTAGAATGCACCAAACTTCAGTTCTAATTTTTAAAATTACCACAAGATCTTCTTGATGGGCCTTTAAGATATCTCTTTATAAGGTATCTAAAATAAAATCACTTAACATTAATTTCATGACGTTTTGTTCAGAATTAGTAAAATTAGTGAACTTCTCAGTGCTTACAAATCACCCTTTTATAAATGCATCCATAGTTTTGACTTCCTTCTTTTTGCACAGCCCTCACCATTGGATGTATTCAGTGTTGGCAGTTGTGAAGTATTGGTAACAGAAGTGTAGATAAAATGCTCCTTGAGTACAAGAAATCTACAGGATATGAAGGAGCAAGGCATATTAAAATCTTATTATCACAATGAAGTGCTCCATATTATTTTTTTTTTACAAAGAAAATTCTTAGATTATATGTCTGCGTTTATCTGCTTGTCCCAGGCAATCACTAATTATTCTCTAAACTCATATGAAAGACCAAATACAAATAATAAAGTATTAGACTTTTCTCTATGTGGAGCTCTATTGAAAGCAAAGAGGTTCCCCCTGAAACTGGGTTATCGCTTTTGAGAAACTGTCACCTTTGTTTCTTAAATATTTTCTTGTTTATGACTGAAAACTTACTCTGGTTTTTGTTGTGTTTTAACTTAGGCAACAAAGCTGATTTTGTAATTTCTTATCAGCCTGTTGTCTTCTCCATTTTCTCTTCCAGAGATTTGAGATTCATTAAAGTCAAGATTTAAAGAGGGGCTCAAGCCAGACCTGAGACTATGTTCCATTTATTATTTCCTGGCTTTGCCAGCACGCATGAATCGATACTGACAGGGTTCCCAAGTGTGTATGATGGAAAACACTTGGTTCATGTTCATACCTCAGTTCCTAAAACAACTTTGAAACTCCAAAGATATCACTCTTTATATTCATGGAACATGTGATATAGTCAGTTATCATATGAGCCTTTCAATTTTTTTTTTTTTTGCTTTTGGTCATTGTTTCTTTTCTTTTTTTTTTTTTTAATTTTTGTTTATTACGTATTTTCCTCAATTACATTTCCAGTGCTATCCCAAAAGTCCCCCATACACTCCCCACCCCACTTCCCTACCCACCCATTCCCACTTATTGGCCCTGGCGTTCCCCTGTACTGGGGCATATAAAGTTTGCATGTCCAATGGGCCCCTTTTTCCAGTGATGGCCTACTAGGCCATTTTTGATACATATGCAACTAGAGTCAAGGGCTCCGGGGTACTGGTTAGTTCATAATGTTGTTGCACCTACAGGGTTGCAGATCTCTTTAGCTCCTTGGGTACTTTCTCTAGCTCCTCCATTGGGAGCCCTGCGATCTATCCAATATTTGACTGTGAGCATCCACTTCTGTGTTTGCTAGGCCCTGGCCTAGTCTCAGAAGAGACAGCTATTATCAGTGTCCTTTCAGCAAAATCTTGCTAGTGTATGCAATGGTGTCATCGTTTGGAGGCTAATTATGGGATGGATCCCTGGATATGGCAGTCTCTATATGTTCCATCCTTTTGTCTCAGCTCCAAACTTTGTCTCTGTAACTCCTTCCATGGGTGATTGTTTCCAATTCTAAGAAGGGGCAAAGTGTCCACACTTTGGTCTTCGTTCTTTTTCAGTTTCATGTGTTTTACAAATTGTCTCTTATATCTCAGGTATACTAAGTTTCTGGGCTAATATCCACTTATTGGTGAGTACATATCATTGGAGTTCTTTTGTGATTGTGTTACCTCACTCAGGATGGTGCCCTCCAGGTCCAACCATTTGCCTAGGAATTTCATAAATTCATTCTTTTTAATAGCTGAGTAGTACTCCATTGTGTAAATGTACCACATTTTCTGTATCCATTCCTCTGTTGAGGGGCATCTGGGTTCTTTCCAGCTTCTGGCTATTATAAATAAGGCTGCTATGATCATAGTGGAGCATGTATCCTACTTACCAGTTGGGACATCTTCTGGATGTATGCCCAGGAGAGGTATTGCGGGATCCTCCAGTAGTACTATGTCCAATTTTCTGAGGAACCACCTGACTGATTTCCAGAGTGGTTGTACAAGTTTGCAATCCCACCAACAATGGAGGAGTGTTCCTCTTTCTCCACATCCTCGCCAGCATCGGCTGTCACCTGAATTTTTGATCTTAGCCATTCTGGCTGGTATGAGATGGAATCTCAGGGTTGTTTTGATTTGAATTTCCCTGATGATTAAGGATGTTGAACATTTTTTCAGGAGTTTCTCAGCCATTCGGTATTCCTCAGGTGAGAATTCTTTGTTTAGCTCTGAGCCACATTTTTTAATGGGGTTATTTGATTTTCTGGAGTACACCTTCTTGAATTCTTTATATATATTGGATATTAGTCCCCTATCTGATTTAAGATAAGTAAAGATCCTTTCCCAATCTGTTGGTGGCCTTTTTGTCTTATTGAAGGTATCTTTTGCCATGCAGAAGCCTTGCAGTTTCATAAGGTCCCATTTGTCAATCCTCGACCTTACAGCACAAGTCATTGCTGTTCTATTCAGGAATCTTTCCCTTGTGCCCATATCTTCAAGGATTTTCCCCACTATTTCCTCTATAAGTTTCAGTGTCTCTGGTTTTATGTGAAGTTCCTTGATCCACTTACATTTGACCTTAGTACAAGGAGATAGGATTGGATCAATTTGCATTCTTCTACATGATAACAACCAGTTGTGCCAGCACCATTTGTTGAAAATGTTGTCTTTCTTCCACTGGATGGTTTTAGCTCCCTTGTCAAAGATCAAGTGACCATAGGTGCGTGGGTTCATTTCTGGGTCTTCAATTCTATTCCATTGGTCTACTTGTCTGTCACTATACCAGTACCATGCAGTTTTTATCACAATTGCTCTGTAGTAGAGCTTTAGGTCAGGCATGGATTGGTTTCACCAGAGGTACTTTTATCCTTGAGAAGAGTTTTTGTTATCCTAGGTTTTTTGTTATTCCAGATGAATTTGGAGATTACTCTTTCTAATTCGGTGAAGAATTGAGTTGGAATTTTGATGGGGATTGCATTGAATCTGTAGATTGCTTTTGGCAAGATAGCCATTTTTACAATGTTGATCCTGCCAATCCTTGAGCATGGGAGATCTTTCCATCTTCTGAGATCTTCTTTAATTTCTTTCTTCATAGACTTGAAGTTTTATCATACAGATCTTTCACTTCCTTAGATAGAGTCACGCCAAGATATTTTATATTATTTGTGACTATTGAGAAGGGTGTTGTTTTCCTAATTTCTTTCTCAGCCTATTTATTCTTTGTGTAGAGAAAAACATTGACTTGTTTGAGTTAATTTTATATCCAGCTACTTCACCGAAGCTGTTTATCAGGTTTAGGAGTTCTCTGGTGGAATTTTTAGGGTCACTTATATATACTATCATATCATCTGCAAAAAGTGATATTTTGACTTCATCTCTTCCCATTTGTATCCCCTTGATCTCCTTTTGTTGTCGAATTGGTCTGGCTAGGACTTCAAGTTCTATGTTGAATAGGTAGGGAGAAAGTGGGCAGCCTTGTCTAGTCCCTGATTTTAGTGGGATTGCTCCAAGTTTATTGAGGATTTTTGCACCTATATTCATAAGGGAAATTGGTCTGAAGTTCTCTATCTTTGTTGGATCTTTCTGTGGTTTAGGTATCAGAGTAGTTGTGACTTCATAGAATGAGTTGGGTAGAGTTCCCTCTACTTCTATTTTGTGGAATAACTTGTGCAGAACTGGAATTAGATCTTCTTTGAAGGTCTGGTAGAACTCTGCACTAAACCCATCTGGTCCTGGGCTTTTTTTGGCTGGGAGACTATTAATGACTGCTTCTATTTCTTTAGGGGATATGGGACTGTTTAAATTGTTAACTTGATCCTGATTTAACTTTGGTACCTGGTATCTGTCTAGAAATTTTTCCATTTCGTCCAGGTTTTCAAGTTTTTTGAGTATAGCCTTTTGTAGAAGGATCTGATGTTCTTTTGGATTTCTTCAGGATCTGTTGTTATGTCTCCCTTTTCTTTTCTGATTTTGTTAATTAGGATGTTGTGCCTGTGCCCTCTAGTGAGTCTAGCTAAGAGTTTATCTATCTTGTTGATTTTCTCAAAGAACCAACTCCTCATTTGGTTAATTCTTTGAATAGTTCTTCTTGTTTCCACTTGGTTGATTTCACCCCTGAGTTTGATTATTTCCTGTCATCTACTCCTATTGAGTGAATTTTCTTCCTCTTTTTCTATAGCTTTTAGATGTGTTGTCAAGCTGCTAGTGTGTGCTGTCTCCAGTTTCTTTTTGGAGGCACTCAGAGCTATGAGTTTCCCTCTTAGAAATGCTTTCATTGTGTCCCATAGGTTTAGGTATGTTGTGGTTTCATTTTCAATAAACTCTAAAAATGCTTTAATTTCTTTCTTTATTCCTTCCTTGACCAAGTTATCATTGAGAAGAATGTTGTTCAGTTTCCACTTGAATGTTGGCCTTCAATTATTTATGTTGTTATTGAAGATCAGCCTTAGTCCATGGTGATCTGATAGAATGCATGGGACAATTTCAATATTTTTGTATCTGTTGAGGCTTGTTTTGTGACCAATTATATGGTCAATTTTGGAGAAGGTACCATGAGGTGCTGAGAAGAAGGTATATCCTTTTGTTTTAGGATAAAATGTTCTGTAGATATCTGTTAAGTCCATTTCTTTCATAACTTCTGTTAGTTTCACTGTGTCCCTGTTTAGTTTCTGTTTCCACCATCTGTCCATTGATGAAAGTGGTGTGTTGAAGTCTCCCACTATTATTGTGTGATGTGCAATGTGTGCTTTGAGCTTTACTAAAGTTTCTTTAATGAATGTGGCTGCCCTTGCATTTGGGGCATAGATATTCAGAATTGAGAGTTCCTCTTGGAGGATTTTACCTTTGATGAGTATGAAGTGTCCCTCCTTGTCTTTTTTGATAACTTTGGGTTGGAAGTCGATTTTATTCAATATCAGAATGGCTACTCCAGTTTGTTTCTTCAGAGAGTTTGCTTGGAAAATTGTTTTCCAGCCTTTCACTCCCAGGTAGTGTCTGTCCTTTTCCCTGAGATGGGTTTCCTGTAAGCAGCAGAATTTTGGGTCCTGTTTGTGTAGCCAGTCTGTTAGTCTATGTCTTTTCATTGGGGAATTGAGTCCATTGATATTAAGAGATATTAAGGAAAAGTAATTGTTGCTTCCTTTTATTTTTGTTGTTAGAGTTGGCATTCTGTTCTTGTGCCTGTCTTCTTTTTGGTTTGTTGAGGGATTACTTTCTTGCTTTTTCTATGGTGTGTTTTCCATTCTTGTATTGGTTTTTTTTCTGTTATTATCCTTTGAAGGGCTGGATTCGTGGAAAGATAATGTGTGAATTTGGTTTTGTCGTGGAATACTTTGGTTTCTCTATCTATGTTAATTGAGAGTTTGGCTGGGTATAGTAGCCTGGGCTGGCATTTGTGTTCTCTTAGTGTCTGTATAACATCTGTCCAGGATCTTCTGGCTTTCATAGTCTCTGGTGAAAACTCTGGTATAATTCTGATAGGCCTGCCTTTATATGTTACTTGATCTTTCTCCCTGACTGCTTTTAATATTCTATCTTTATTTAGTGCATTTGTTGTTCTGATTATTATGTGTCTGGTGGAATTTCTTTTCTGGTCCTGTCTATTTGGAGTTCTGTAGGCTTCTTGTAGGTTCATGGGCATCTCTTTCTTTAGGATTGGGAAGTTTTATTCTATAATTTTGTTGAAGATATTCGCTGGCCCTTTAAGTTGAAAATCTTCATTCTCATCCACTCCTATTATCCGTAGGTTTGGTCTTCTCATTGTGTCCTGTATTTCCTGGATGCTTTGAGTTAGGATCAAAGCATTTTGTATTTTCTTTGATTGTTGTGCCAATGTTCTCTATGGAATCTTCTGCACCTGAAATTCTCTCTTCCATCTCTTGTATTCTGTTAATGATCCTCGTATCTATGTTTCCAGATTTCTTTCCTAGGATTTCTATCTCCAGCATTGCCTCATTTTGGGTTTTCTTTATTGTGTCTACTTCCCTTTTTAGGTCTAGTATGGTTTTGTTCGTTTCCATCACCTGTTTGGATGTGTTTTCCTGTTTTTCTTTAAGGACTTCTTACTCTTTGGTTGTGTTTTCCTGTTTTTCTTTAAGGACCTGTAACTCTTTAGCAGTGTTCTCCTGTATTTCTTTAAGTGAAGTATGAAAGTCCTTCTTGATGTCCTCTACCATCATCATGAGATATGCCTTTAAATCTGGGTCTAGCTTTTCGGTTGTGTTGGGGTGCCCAGGACTAGGTGATGATGGTGAATGGTCTTGATTTCTGTTAGTGGGATTCTTAAGTTTGCCTTTCGCCATCTGGTAATCTCTCGAGCTAGTTGTTATAGTTTTCTCTGGTTAGAGCTTGTTCCTAAGGTGATTATGTTTGCCTCTATCAGCAGACCTGTGAAACTAGCTCTATCCTTAGTTTCAGTGGTCAGAGTACTCTCTGCAGGCAAGCTCTCCTCTTGCAGGGAAGGTGCCCAGATATCTGGTGTTCGAATCTGCCTCCTTGCAGAAGCTGTGTTCCACTCACCAGAGGTCTTAAGATCCCGTGGAGGGTCCTGTGAGATACTTGGGGGTGTCCAGAAACTCAGCACACAAGGAACCCCGGTGCTGGAGTGGACCAGAAGGGACTTGTGTCCCTAATCAGGCCGAGTTATCTGTTTCCCTAGTTAATGCAGTCTCAGGTCCCACGTGATTGGATTGGAGCAGATGCTGTGTTCCACTCACCAGAGGTCTTAGGATCCCGTGGGGGATCCTTTGTGGGTCCTTGAGGGTGTCCGGAGACCCCCTGGGCCAGGAACCCTGGTGCTGCAGTGGACCGGAAGGTGGTCGGATGTCAGGAACCTGAAAAGTGCGCTGCCTCAGAAGCTCTGTGGCTCCCACCTGTCCCTGAAGCTGTCTGCTTCTGTGTGCACACTTTCACCTGTGCAGACTACTTTTTGGCGGAGTCCCGGGACCAAGATGGCTCCCACCATTCCTGAGGCAAAAACCTTCTGGGCCGGGTGGACAGCTGTCCTCTGGCTGGGAAGGTGGTCGGATGTCTGGAGCCCGAAACGGGCACTGCCTCAGAAGCTCTGGGGCTCTGGCCTGTCCCAGAAGCTGTCAGCTTCTGTGAGCTGTGGCCTGTCCCAGAAGCTGTCAGCTTCTGTGAGCTGTGCCTTTCAATTTTAATTGCAGCAATTCAGAGATGATAAAAACCATTTATTTATTTATTTATTTATTTATTTATTTATTTATTTATTTATTTATTTATTTTTGGTAACAGAATTAATTGAATTTCCAGATGCTTGTAAGCTTTAGAAGCAAATGGGATACTGTAAAGCCACATCTAGCACTAATCTGCAGAGTGAAGAAACGGGACCAAGAGGCTGATCTTTGCACTCAGAAGTCTCTATACCAGTGGTTTTCAACCTGTGGGTCATGATCATTTTGGGGGTTGCATATCATATCCTGCATATCAAAAATTTATATTATGGTTGCTAACAGTGCCAAAATTATGAAGTAGCAGAAAAATAATTGTATGGTTGGGGCTCACCACAACATGAAGAACTATATTAAAGGTTCTTTAATACAGCAGTAGGAAGGCTGAGAACCACTGCTCTATAGGATAATTGAGATGTTTAAATTAATACTTCAGAAAAGGCCTTGGATGGAAAAATCACTCTAACTGACTTCGCTAATTTTTATTCATATAAATTGTATATAATCTACTCTCTGGGCAAGAAAGATATACACAGTTTTAACAGTGTATAAAGTATTTTTAGATAAAACTTGCAATTCACCTCTGACTTCAACAAAGAGGTTCTTACTACTATAAACAGCCAATAATTTCTACCTCTTTAATATTTCTTAAACAATGTTATATATATATATATATATATATATATATATATATATATATATATATATACACACAACCCACTGCCACAGTTCTTCCTTCTAATATTTGGAACTTTCTCTTGGAAATCATTCCATGACAGCACAGAAAAATATCTCTGGTCCGTTTTTTTAAGGACAAATGGTTTTTAGAGTGTGGCTATACTTACTCAACTTGTTTTTCCCTGATCAATAAGGAATTAGATTATCTTTCCGTAGTGTGGGTCTTTAGGACAGGTATAGACTAGAAAGGTGCCTGTTTTTACACTATTTGAGAATATCTAAACAGTTTAATATAATTGTTTACCAGCTTTTCATCTGATACATTCTTGGGGGCTTTCTGTCTCCTTTGAGACAGTTCTTGGAGTCTAAGCCAGCACATAGAATGCATCCTCTTGCCTCAGTTTCATGAATGAGCTTCTGGGTTTGAGATGTATTTCGGGAATCTAAACACTTTAAATTCAAGCAGTAATTTTCTTGTAGTTTGTTGAAATACTGTTAATAATTTTTCATTTATTCATTGACACATTATTCACATGTAAATGCGTGCTTCATTTGGGACTTAATTTGAGGAATATAATCTTATGCATGTAGCTTACAACATGGTTATTTAAACAATCCAACTTTCCCTTTACATTTTGATCCCTATTTCTTACATTATTCTAACTGATTCTATTTTATCTTTAATTTATATGAACAAAAAAATTATCTTAGTTTATTGCTTTATACTTACATGTTTTGTTAACTGCAAGATTTATTTACTTCTTGATTCTTTTCTTATACTTTTGCCTGTTTAACTTTTTCATATGGCCTTGCAAGAAAGTACCTTTAAGTAGTTTTTAAATTATGTTAAATTTAAATCATATACAAATACTTTACTCATGTGAAAATTTCACTCTTTTAATGTTGAAACTGTTTAAAAATAACTTTTAGGAATTTTCGATTACCTTATAATCTTATTTTATTGACGAAAATGTTTCAACGTTTATCCACACAGAGATTACATTATTTTTTTATTTTATTTATTTATTTTTTTTTTTTTTGCTGTTGGAAATCAACATTCGTATGACTGTTACGAATTTCTGTGTCAAGTGTTATCCAATTCTCTTTGAAGAATTTTCCTACTTACTGATCTGGCAGTTGTAGTATTTTCTTTAGAATATAAAATACTATTGTCTTGAAGAAGTTATGGTGATTTCATTTTATAACTACAATAACAAAACCCCTAAGACAGATGCTAAACAACAATAGTAACAAGGATAAAACTGGATCATTTATCACAGCATCACCCTGCATCATGACAGCATCCTATTCTATTAATATCCTTAAATGTCAGGCATGGTAAATATTACCATCGTCTGCCTATTGATCCTTAAATATAAGATATATGACTCATATAATTTTACACACACACACACACATTTTTCCTCTTAAAATTCTAAAATATGGGAGCAGTGAGGTAATGGGTAAAGCCCTTGATGTGAAGCAGAATGACCTTAGATTGATTTCTAAGACCCACATGGTAAAAGGAGAGAATGAACTTCTGCAAGTTCTACAGCCTTCATGTACTCATAGTGGCATGTGGTTACACACACACACACACACACACACACTTCATATATAAATAGATACATATATCTGTCTGTCTGTCTGTCTGTCTGTCTGAAATGCACTGGGGCATTACTCATCTTCCCAGCTAGGGTTGATACCATGGTTTCAGCTTCTCTCCTGACTCCTCTAAACCCAAAGCAACACAACCTCAAATGTCTCTGCCTTGATGATGTCCTCCTTCCTGCTGAGTGTCCAGCTGATATGCAGATCTCCATGATAGAACCATCATAAGCCCTTTTCACCGATTACAACAAATAGAGATGTTGCTTGATTGTTCTAACTTCTATATCATGCTGTTGCATGATCAGGTCTCTATTCTTTCCACAGTCAATTTTAACTTTCAAAGTCTGATTCTTTTCACATTCACATGAAGGTTTCTGCAAATTTTTCTGTCATTCATGTTTCAGACCCTCCCCCACCTCACAATATCTGTTAGTAATGTGCCTATATACCATCAGGACATATGTGTGCATCTCATATTGCTAACATAGTTGTATATCTGTCTTAGCTTGTTGTCCTATTAAGTGAGCTTGGTGCTTATTGACAGATGTTTTTCTTGAGGCTTTCAATGACTTTTGGTTGACTAGCATCACGGCTCTAGTAGACTTCATAAGCCCTGCTTAGATGGGTAGGCAGATAAAAGATGCCAAGTTAAATTTTGAACTTAGGATAAACAAGTGATTTTTTTAAAAATAAAATGTATCTCCAAAGTATTGCATTGGCTTTTTGACTTTCTGAATTTGTAATTCTGTCTGGAATATGCAAGCCTGTGTTTTCATTGTGTTGACATAGCTTTTCCTGGAACATAGGCTATATTTTCAGCATAGTATTTCAGTTTTCTTTTTCTTTTCTAAGTATTGTTTTTTAATTATCTTCTGATTTTGTAGTAAATTACCCTCTTTTCTTATTTTCTTCTCTCCATCCTGTCTCTACTTCTTTTGTCCTTCCCCCTCTCTTTCTTTTCATTTCTCCCTACCTTTTATATCCCTTGTTTCCATCTTTGTCTCTCCCTGCCTTTTTCCTTGTCCTCTTCCTCCTCTTTAACCTTCTTTTCTTCTCTCTCTTCTTCCCCATTTTTATTGTCTCTTTCTCTCTCTCCCCCTTCCTTTCTCTCACTCCCCTCCCCTCCCTTTTTGGTTTTTGTTTTTGTTTTTTGAGACATTGAGTTGAATAGCCCAGGCTAACCTGGAATTCACTCTCTAGCCCAGGGTGACATTAAACTCAAGATACTATTGCCTTAGTCTTCTGTGTATGGCATTATTGGTGTGCACCACCACTTGACTGGCTAAAGGCTGTGAAATTTCTGATGCTAGGCTTATGAGTTTTGCACATGCTTTTGCAACTTTGGATGTCATCTTCAATGGATGGTTATCTGGTCACATTACTCCACGATGGAGCCAAGTTCATGCAAGGAAAATGATTTTGAGATTTTCAGCTTCTAAGCTTCATACATTTTTTTCTTACAGTACAATTCTGTAGGCTTTATTTCTGGTTTGGATTAATCAGTTAAATGTCAAATACACATAGTTTTCCCCATAGCAACTAATTTCCATTGTTTGTTTGGAGAGTAAAATAGTGACACGTTCCTAACTCAAGTGTTTGAGATGTAAGATGATGTAGTTTTTCCTACTTGCCAGCTACTGACAACCAATACTTCTGAGATATTTCTCAGTGCAATGGCTTCCTTTTGCTTTCTCTTCCCCCGCCCCCAGACAGGCTGCTAGACTGTCTGATCTTTATTGGTCCTGTCCCTTGTGATCTTGTAACACTACACATCAGAAGAAAAAAAAGAAGACATCAGGGTGCAGGGCTATGGGTATTTCTGTCCCTGTGAGAAGTGTGGCTGCTAAAACACATCCCACAAGCCACTGCAGCTCTCTCTCTCTCTCTCTCTCTCTCTCTCTCTCTCTCTCTCTCTCTCTCTCTCTCTCTCTCTCTCTCTCTTTCTCTCTCTCTCTCTCACACACACACGCACACACACACACAAACACACATCATCATCATCATTCACCATCATCTTTATCCCGAGGTCAGACACACTAAGTCCATGTTATATGTGACACCTACTTTCCCTTTTATCAAGAGTGAGAAATTTGCATCTATGTTCTTGATACACAGTTCAAGGAATGTACAATTGTTAAAAGTCCCTCCTGTTAGTTTTTGGGTGATCTCTAGACAGAGTTTGCAACACTGCAGTACTTAGCTTCCTACGGGAATTTCCCTGGCTGCTTTTAAATTTGTCATGTTTCCAACTTGGAGTTTATTTAATAGCAAAGATTTTTTTAAGGGAGCATAAAATATAATGCATATTAACAGTTAAAATGTAACAGTAAAATCAGATGGGGCATTATAGGCCCATAAGCTGAGCAGTTGGAAGGCTAAGGCAAACTGTGTAGTGAAGTCCTGGTTGGTCTAAGAAACAGGCAAGATTGCTTTAAAGATAAATCAAGTAAGCAAGCAAGTAAATGAAAAACTAGCAATAAAGTAAGGACCTACTGGTCTAATATCAACAGAGACAAAGAAGTGTTAGTGCTTCAGTAGCTATTCCCAGTCTCTACCCTGGTACTCATAGCATCATCAGGCATCACATTTAATCTGTTGTCTGCTTTTTCATGTGTGTAGACTGCTACCTTTGATGACAGTTCCTCATGTGTACAGACTGAAACCATTGGACATACTATTCAACATTATTTTAATACCGCAGAGAACCATCCGTGACATGGATTCCGTGGACTTTTGTCTCCTGTTCATGCATTATGTGCCACTGTGCTCCTGTATAATTTAGTCTATTTTAAAGGTCACTTGGGTTGTTTCCTGTTTTCACCATTGTAAATGTGTTGATATAGACAGCCTTTGACCTGCTTCCTGTAGCACAGTAAACCTGCATGCAAGTGAATGATTTGTTAAATCAAGTTCAGGGTATTTTTAGAGTTACAAGGTATTTTTTAATCCTTTTCCATAGAGATAATGACTTGTATTCCAGTGAATGGCAGTTCACTGTTGTCCACAGAGCATAAATTCACAGCCTCCTCATTGTGGATTTGGCTGTTTGTTGGGTGGCAACTTGGCAATGCATTGGGTGGGTCTGTAATTCTATTTCCTGCTTCCCTTTAGTACCAGCTTCAATTGTCATTCATGTTTCCTGTTTTCTAAGGGGCATTTGTACATTTGGGGCATTTTAAAGGCTTTTTTAAAAAATGATTCCTCTATTCTTCTTACTAGCCCATTATTAACTATAGCTACATTTATATTAAAATTTTCTCTGTATTTTTTCTCTCTACATCCACTCTGGTTTATTTCAGCTGCAACCCATATTTTTTTTTCATATGGTTAGCATTTAGTAGTGTTTTTAACTGTGATCTTTTAAAAGAAATACGTCCCTGTCTTTAAGGGGTGCTACAGCACTTACCAAAATCTTCAGTGTCTCTCTTTCTATCATAAGGTGAGTGAGGTGGGTCCTGTTGTTCAGTTTGAGTAAGTATTCTATTCATCTCTTATAGATTTTCTAGATTTTCCTATACTTCTTTGGTCAGTTTGACAGTCATACTTAGGGTAATGCTGATTTAAAATCTACTGTTAGGGCAAGACTCGTACCTTGTCATCTTAAAATTCATATTATTATAATCAGCTTTGGTTAATTATGGCTGTATATGGCCAATCAGAAAAGGTTGGGATGACTCCAATGCTGGGTGAAAGGATATTATGTTGTCACTCATAGAGTAGCTTGTTTAGAACAGTATTTATAATAAACTTACTTAATTTAGACCATCCAAATTTTTGAGTTTTTAGATTATGATTACTATTTTGACTTCTTTAAAAATGGAAGTATAAAATTTTATGTGCTGCAGTTTCTTTTAAAATAAGAGGCTACTGTCATGCTGAGAGTGCATTGGTTGGCCTCCAGCTTCCCACAGTTCACACCGAGGGAAGTTCTCTTACCATAGAGTCTTTTGTTTTAGTTTGTATAGTTACATGAATATAGGAAGGATTAGTGCCTGATAGGAGTAGAAGACACTGAATATCACATGGGTGCTACCAAATGAGCAGTTTTGCCAAAGGGGTGTGAACAGAGGCAGAGTCCTCATCTCACTTGTATCTTATAAAATTCTCTACAGGGTCTAGAGAGATGTCTCTGTTGGTAAATTGATTGCTGAACAGACATGGGAACCTGATATATCAGCATCAGCCAAATGAGAAGCCAGGCATTGTAGTGTGTGCATATAATTTCTACATTGGAGAGAGAGGGGGGGATCCCATGATGTTCTTGGTGGCTAGCTGGCCTAGCTAAATTGAAGAGTTTCAGGTTCACTGAGAGACAGTGTTTCCAAAATAATGTGGAGAGTGATTGAGGAAAATTCCTGGTATTGGCATTTATTCTCCACATGCATGCATGCATGCATGCACACATACACATGCCCACACACTCTCACATACACATGCATGTACACTCATAGACACTTGTGTGCACATATCATACACATACAAAAAATGAACAAAAAAATTCACCGACTATATGAAGGGAAATAAGCTGTAATTATGACACTGGCTTGGGTGTGGGTGATACAGTGACAGTTTCCTCCATTGAAGCCTGCTGTACATTGTTACTAAAAATATCCCAAGTCCAGAACAAAAGGGTATAGGAAGATGAGAGAAAGACACTGAAATAATGCTTTTGCTCAGATTCCTGTGACATAAAAATGATGTCTAGACATTAATGCAATTGATTCATGAAGATGTTATTATGAAGAAAAGCTGTGTATGGCAGATAAGTATCTGCTTCAAGCACGGCTGCATGATGGGATGCTATTACTCTTGGTCTAGCAAATGCAGAAATTTCTGCCTTCTCTTTATTGGTCGTCCAACAGTTTCATTTAATTAAACAGTAATAGGTGTGGAACTGCACATTGTTAGTTCAGCACAACCTCAAGGAGTCTAACTACAGCCAGGAAGTCTTTGTGTTTTTTGTTATTCTATTTATAATCCAGCTGTTGCCCGCTCTCCAGGCCCCCCTCTTACACAGTTCCTCCTCTCATTCTTCCTCTCCACTGTTTCCCAGAGGATGTTCCCATTCCCACCAGGCCTCCCCACTTCATGGTCTTCAAGTCTCTCAAGGATTAGGCACATCTTATCTTACTAAGTCCAGACCAGACAGTCAGTTCTCTGTGTTACTGGGTATGTGTGTGGTGGGGACTGGTCAGGGGGAGCTTGGACCAGCTCATGTATGCTGCCTGATTGGCAGCTTAGTGTCTAGGAACTTGTAAGGATCTGGGTTAGATGAGGCGGCTGGTATTTCTATGAGGTTGCTCTCCTCTTCAGCTTCTTCCATCCTTTCCTTAATTCTACTATAGGGGTTCCTGACTTCAGTTCAATGGTTGTGGGTGAGTCTCTGAATCAGTTTTAGTCAGCTGCTGGTTGGCCCTCTCAGAAAACAGCCAGCTAGACTCCTGTCTGTAAGGACACTATAGCATTAGAAATAGTGTCAGACTTTGGTGCCTCCCAAGAGATGGATCCCAAGTTGGACTGGTCACTGGACTTCCTTTTCTTCAGTCTCTTCTCCATTTTTGTCCTGCAGTTGTTTTAGACAGGAACAATTCTGGGTCAGAGTTTTTGACTGTGGGATGGCAACTCCATTCCTCCACCTGATGCCCTATCTACTGGAGGTAGATTCTGCAAGTTCCTTCTTCCCACTGTTGAGCATTTCTTCTAAGGTCACTGCCATTGAGTCCTGAGAGTCTCTCACCTCCCAGGTCTCTGGTACTTTCTAGGTGGTCCCCCAACCTCTCACCCCCTAAGGCTGCATATTTCCAGCCATTCTGTTGGCCCTCTAGGCTTCTCTCCTGATCACCTCTCATACCTGATCTTGTCCCCTTTTCCCCTCCCCTCTACTCTCCCACAGAGGTCCCTCCCTTCCTCTGCCTTCTGTGATTATTTTCTTACCCTTTCTAAGTGGGATTGAAGCATCTTCACTTGGGCCTTCCTGCTTGTTAAACTTAAGTTCTGTGGATTGTATCCTAGGTATTCTATATGTTTTGGCTAATATCTACTTATTAGTTAGTACATACCATGTACACTTGTATCTTATAAAACTCTCTACAGGGTCTAGAGAGATGTCTCTGTGGTAAATTAGTACATACCATGTATGTTTTTGTGGTCTGGGTTATCTTACTAAGGATGTTATTTTCTAGGTCTATCCATTTACCTGCAAAACCCTTGATGTCCTTGTTCTTAATAGTTGAATAGTATTCCATTGTGTAAATGAGCCACATTTTCTGTATTCATTCTTTGCCTGAGGGATGTCTGTGTTGTTTCTGGCTTCTGGCTATTACAAATAAGGCTGCTATGAACATAGTAGAGCACATGCCCCTGCGTGTGTTATGGTGGAGCATCTTTTGGATATATGCCCAAGAGTGCAGCTGGGTCTTCTAGTGGATCTATTTTCAGTTTCTGAGGAACCACCATATTTTTTTCTAGTGTGGTAGTACCAGTTTGCAATCCCACCCACAATGGGGGAGTGTTCCTCTTTCTCCACATCCTTGTCAGCATCTGTTGTCACCTGAGTTTTCTATCTTAGTCATTCTGATTGGTGTAAGGTGGAATCTCAGGGTCATTTTGATTTGCAAGGAAATCTTTAAAAGACAGCATTTCTTATTCTTGCACCAGTAGTGAGGCAGCAGTATATTGGGTGCACATGGAAGTGCTATTTTTGAGGCACTTTACAGGCATGACTATTGGTGGCCATTGATACCCCCAAATCAATGACCCTGACATCCCTAGAAAATTCTTGCTGTGTGACTTCCCTAAGTCATCTCCTCCCTGAATGTCTCTTGCTCCTTATCTACAAGTGAGTGAGAATAATTTCCTCAGGTAGTAAATAAGCCTGCTAAAATTCATGATCATAAAATTTTCTAAACAACATAAAATACTATATAAATGCAACTGATAGCTTGTGCTTAAAAATTCATATCATGAATAAACTACTTCGTGTGTGAGTAAAGCAGTGGAAAGCACATCTCCTTTACTATGTTGCTTAAAGGTTTGGTCACATTAGTAAAGTGTTCAGATTTTACACACAGTTGGATGAGCTGTAAAAAATTTTACACACTCTTTTCATCAACTCTTAATCAAGATAAAAAGTATTTCTATGCTGCTAGTTTTCTTTTGTTGTGACTTAAAAATCCCACTCTAATTTATATATGTGAAATGTATTAAACATCTTACTATTACACCAATCCAATTATATCTTGTAACCAGTTTTCATAATAGTCATAAATAGGAAAAAAGAAAATATCTTATAATCAAATCATGGAATATTCATATCACAACTAAATATCAATACAAGTGACAACACAAATGGATTCCAGAAGTACATAAAGAAGTTAAACATAATACAAATTTTCCATTTGGGTAACTCTAGAGCTTCTAGGTATCAATTAGCAGTGACACAATTCTTTGTAATGACAATATTAACACCTACAAATACATGCTCTGAACTTACAGAAAGAAAGGGAGTATATAACCATATTCCATCCTACTTATTTTATACTTTTATCATAATGTTATTTTTCACCATCTTAATTTTTACTTAACTCTGTGACTTGGAGTATATATTTTCTAACAAAAAATTACTATAATTTTTGAGATGTGAAGCAATGAATATTTCTTATAAGCAAACACAAAACATCTCCTGGCAAAATGAACAAATATACTCATATACTCTTTTCATTGTGAAACTGAAACAAATACATAACAAAAAAGTATTATTGATTGGCTGCTCTGTGAAGTTTGAATATAAATAATTGCAGCATTTGCTCTGTGAAATATACAGTACAGCTATAATAGCAAATGTCTCTAAGGAATATTCATTATGAATATACCAACAAAGTTCCCTGAAAAACATTTATTACAGATCTACCACCAAATGCCTACAAGGAATATTTCCACCATGGTCATAGCCCCAACAATTTTGCATTATCTTAATAATCTCATCTGGAACTTCTTGGTAAATTTGTATTTACTATAATATGCGTGGACTCAATAGTGCCTTCTAATTGCTTACTTTCTGAGATAGTTAATCCCTGTCATCATTCATGTTTCATTTTTCAGATCACACATGTTTAGCAAAGATGCCAATTCTGAGAAAGCACCATTGAATGTTGTGAGGGAAGTGAAAAGGGATGAGTTGGCTCCACCTGGGCACAGAAACTATGAGCTTACTTTTAGAAGTTGGGGATACTGTATACCTCACATACAAATAGCACTCTACATTTTTCTAGCACATCTTACCTTTCTTACCCAACAAAGATCATAGAATCATCCTATGTAGAGCTACAAAGTGTTATTTAATAATCCCTTTGGGGGAACACATTTCATTTCACAGCTGTTTTTTCTCTGTTTGACACACTTCTCAGGTTTATCCTGTTTTTGTTTTGTCTCATGAGACTGAACAGAAAAAGGGGTAGATACTGATGGCAGGAGCTGAAATCACCCCTCTTTTATGCTATGAAGACTTCAAAAACAGAAGTCTTGATATACTTACATACAAAATTTCCTTTCCTACAGTACCCTCTATTCTCAAAATAGAATAGACATTTGTTCTATATCCAGATATGTACAACTGGTTGGGTAAGGAACCATATTTTCATTGATCCTTCATAAAGAATATACTTGGGAAATTTTTTCTTATAATACTGACAATCATTTTAGATGTAATCATCTGGTTTGCTCCAGAGATGAGCCTTAGTGGATATAAATTTTATCGTAAACCTATAACATCATATACTTGTACTCATATTGTCCCAAGTCCTAAATACATTTCCTAAAATACCCAGTATTTTATGGTCAATACAACAAGAGCAAAATATTTTCAAGTGAAAATGAGATGACATGGTCCAGGGAATTGCAGTCTGTAGTAGGTAAAGTGGGATGGCATCAATTTGATCTTAGATTTTTTTCTAAAATCTAAAATGCTTTATGCCATTTATTATAAGAAGACAAACAAGAAGGGATAAAACAATAAATGATTAAAATCAATAATGTATACATGTACTAGAGATGAAAAATTTCAACTAAGCTCCTAAACAGTGGTTCTCAACCTTCCTACAGCTGCCACCTTTTTATACAGTTCCTTGTGTTGTGGTGAAAAGTTATTTTTTGCTACTTTATGGCTGCAATTTGCTACTAGCATGAATTGTAACTCAAATGTATAATATGCATCTCTGTGAAAGAGCCATTTGACCACTAAAGGGATAATGACTCATTGGTTGAGAACAGCAACAATATAGTTTGTTTGTAGTGTCCACCAGTCCATCAGCCAAATGAGGCTTCTTACATACTGTATGAAGAATATTTTATCCCATGGGGTCTAAGTTATTGGTGCTCTGTTCAACCCATTGTTATAGATCTCATTAGTTATGACCATGGAAAGAGTCACTGGGTCCAAAGAGTTTTCCTTATGCACATTAAATAACATCTGTGTAATGACTTCCATCAATCATGATTTATCACCATACATAATGCATGTCCCCTCCCCTTCATTGTGCAGAATGAGAAATGGAAAGTGCAGCAACATCGCAATCATGACCTGATAGTATTTACTATTAAGCTTCAAGATGTCCACTGCATGTAGATCAAGGTCATAAAGGTGGGAAGTGCAGACACTTCCGCTGGTTAAGCAGCATAACAGAAAGAAAATAAAGTGGTTCAACCTTCTTCTTTTGACACATAGGTGGAGAAACAATTGTGTAATTTGGCTCTGGCTTTAAGACATGCATATGATGCATGGAAGAACAGCAAGGCAAAGTCATAGGAATTCCATCAGCTTTTGCCAGAGATATATTTTCAATAATATTTTTCCTTTTCTGTTCATCTGAAGCTCTCTGTGACATCATTTGAAGGCTAAAGAATTTTGTAGGCCTGAGTCCATTATTTGCTTCTTGCCGTGAAAGGTCACATTTCAGCTAGTAGACTTTTAGGCCAAAAGTCAAAGCAAAGCCATGTTTATCTCTAGTCTTATATCTCATATTTGTATATGCATTCTTATATTCTTATAGATTCTTATATGATATATATTTCTATCATATGTATATTCTTATATCTTAATCTATCCTATGTTCTAACATCACATGAGCTGTTCAGTTTGTCCAAAAAAAAGTATCCTGTGTTGTCACTTTATTGACCAGTGAACACAGTCTGTGAGACTAAGAGACATGTGACAAGAGCAACCTTGTCATCGGTCTTTCTACAGCTGAAATAATTTAGCCCAAGGACAGCAGAGCAAAGCTGGTAGAAACAATTAGTTTCTCTTTTGAATAGAAAGATGGATGAGGAAAATTGGATTGTGCATCTAGATCCATTCAGGAATCACACCAGAAATCGTTTGCCACTTACTTACTCTTAGGAGTTGGGCTCTCCTGACTTGTGTCTGAGAGACCTGAGGACCTGTGAGGCAGACACTAGCTGCAAAGACAAACATAGCTCTGAGGAGCTCCTTTCACACTGAGAACATCTGAATAACAGCACTAACTCTTTTCTAGAAATGTCCCTATGTGGATAATATTCGTCAAGTTGAAAGAGGGCAAGCAATTTTCTCAAAATAAGTTGTAATATCTCACATAAGCATCAGATAAGGATATAGACTCTGCACCAACTTATGCACGGAACACTGACAAGAACAGTCCTTAAACACTGAGCAGTGCTGGTGTCGTGGTGAGGAAAGATATACTTAGTTGTATGAATACCATATTCCTCACAGGAACAAATCCCCATATATTTACACAGATGGATATATTGTCAGACACCAGTTATATTTTCATTTCAGATAAATATGTATTTAAAAGATAAGCATGTACAGATTATTTTGAAATATTCTTGTGAATGTTATACGAAATTCATATCTTATGTAGGTCTCTTGGATTTTAAATTGTGAAATTGACAGGCTTATTTTTTTTTTCTCCAAATTTCTCCTAGGACAAGCCCCTGGGATTTTTATCATTCTGAATAGGGTACCGGATACAAGTGCAAAATTACGTCAAAAAAATTCATTCCTTTTGAACGGCACGATTGACGCGACCTCCCTGAAGAGATCCAGGCAGTAGGGATTGGAGAAAGACGGGTTAAAGGGACACTGCTTTGAAAAGAAAAGGCTTTGATGAGAATGAAAGCAGTCCATGCAGCTGCTGTCTTATGAGGAGCTTTTATAAGAAAATGAGGTAAGATCATTTTTAGAAAGTTGACTCTTTGTTATAAAGTACAACTTCTCCTTTGATGGTTCATCAACAGGCCTCTTTTAGTGGGAGTCTTGTGAGATGTTCAAATTGATTTCATTAAGTTTTGACATCTAGGTAGAGCTGACCAGCTGATTGCCTTGTTTAATTTAGTTTACATCAAAGTGTAACAAAGAGCAATCATGTAAACAACCTTAGGAATATCTTATTCAAGGCCAAAAATGCTTCCACAGTCTGTCAATAAGACCAGAAAACATTAATTTAACATTCACTGAATGTTTGGGGTGGTCTATAAAATTTTTAAAAACATCTTATTGTAAACATTATTGATAAAAGAGAGAAGTGTCAATTTCTAAATATAGTAAGTCATTTCAGAGAAGGATCCTTGTTTGGGGTATATTACATCTAGTTCTGCTTCAGGGATTCCCATTAAGTTTCTGACATACAGGCCCGTGTCTCCCTGCCCCTAATTATAACAGCAAGAGGTGCTGTAGCTAACAATGATATTTAGCTTCCCATTAGCATATAAATATCATTGCAGCTGAGTTCAGAATTGTGCTTTAGTGAGGACCTTCAAGTTCCAAAATAGGTTATAAATTAAGAAACAAACTATAATGAACGATTTTTCAAGCTAATAGTATGAATCAGCTCACATCTGTGGCTTATTAAAAAAAATAAGGCCCTATGATTATTAAGAATAACTTAGTGAGACAGCCCCTATTCCTATTGTATGGATCCCTTTCCCCTACCTGGGCTGCTTTGTCTAACCTCGGGGAAAGAGGAGATGCTTAATCTTGCTGCAGCCAGATAATCCAGGGCTGCATGATGTCTATGAGAGGCCTCTCCTTTTAGTGTGGATTTGAGGGAGGTGAGGTGAGAAAAAAGGGACTGGAAAAAGAGGAGCTAGGGGAAGCTGAGGTCATGATGTAAAATGAATAAATAACTTAGTCAAAAAAAAAAAAAGACATACAGAAGCACAGTTTAAAAACAGGAGAAGGAACATTGGTAGGTTGGGGATGGAAGGATTTTGAGTACGAAAAGGAGGATAGATAGCCAAAAGTTTCATTTTACACACACACACACACACATACACACACATACACACACACTCATACACAAACATACTCACACACACACTCACACATTCACTCACATATACATACACACTCACACACACACACAGTGCAGAAAATAAAGAAATTTTCTTTTAAAATGTAGTATAAAATAGAATAATAAAATCAATGCAAATCTGTTCACTATTCATTTTTTTGTTGTTTTTGTTGCAAAAAAGAAAATAACATTATCTACAGGTCCAAAGATGCAGGATCTTCATGACACAGGGCAACAAAAGGCTATTGAAAAGGAGTAAAAATCTAGTATTGCGAGTGTAGTAGATTTAGGTCTATACCTTAACATAATAAAAGAAATACACAGCAAACCAGTAGCCAACATCAAACCAAATGGAGAGAAAATTAAAGCAATCCCACAAAAACCAGGGACTAGACAAGGCTGCCCATACTCTCCCTATCTATTCAATATAGTACTTGAAGTTCTAGCCAGAGCAATTAGACAACAAAAGGAGGTCAAAGGGACACAAATTGGAAAGGGAGAAGGTAAAATATCACTATTTGCAGATGATATGATAGTGTAATTAAATGACCCCAAAAATTCCACCAGAGAACTCCTAAAGCTGATAAACAACTTCAACAATGTGGCCAGATATAAAATTAACTCAAACAAATCAGTAGCCTTCCTCTACTCAAAGGATAAACAGGCTGGAAAAGAAATTAGGGGAATGACACCTTTCACAATAGTCACAAACAATATAAACTATCTTGGTGTGACTCTAACCAAATAAGGGAAAGATCTGTGGGACAAGAACTTCAAGTCTCTAAAGAAAAAAATCGAAGAAGACCTCAGAAGATGGAAAGATCTCCCATGCTATTGGATGGGCAGGATTAATAAAGTAAACATGGCCTTCTTGCCAAAAGCAATCTACAGATTCAGTGCAATCCCCAGCAAAAGTAGGGAAAAGTCTTGAACATATGGACAAAGGAGAAAATTTCCTGAACAGAACAACAATGTCTTGTGCTCTAAGACCAAGGATCAACAAGTGGGACTTCATAAAATTGCAAAGGACACTGTCAATAGCATAAAATTGCAAACAACAGATTGGGAAAAGATCTTTACCAATCCTACAACTGATAGAGGGATAATATCCAATATATACAAATAACTGAAGAAATTAGACTCCAGAAAACCAAATAACCCTATTAAAAATGAGGTAGAAAGCTCAATGCAGAATTATCAACTAAGCTATACTGAATGGCTGAGAAGGACCTAAAGAAATGCTCAACATCCTTAGTCATCAGTAAAATGCAAATCAAAACAACTGTGAGATTCCACCTCAAACCAGTCAGAATGGCTAAGATCAAAAACTCAGGTAACAGCAGATGCTGGTCAGGATGTGGAGAAAGAGGAACACTTCTCCACTGTTGGTGGGATTGCAAGCTGGTACAACCACTGTGGAAATCAGTATGGCAGTTAGTCATGAAATTGGACAGAGTGCTATTCCAGGACCCAGCTATACCACTCCTGGGCATATACCCCAAGATGCTCCAACATATAAGGAGCTTTGTTCATAGCAGCCTTACATATAATAGCCAGGAGCTGGACAGAACCTAGATGTCTTTCAACAGAGGAATGGATACAGAAAATGTGGTAAATTTATACAATGGAGTACTACTCAGTTATTAAAAACAATGACTTCATGAAATTCTTAGGTAAATGGATGGAATTAGAAAATATCATTCTCATTCAGGTAACCCAGTCACAAAAGTACACACATGACATGCACTCACTGATAAGTGGATATTAACCCAAAAGAATGAGATAGCCAGGATACAGTTCACAAGCCATATGAAACTCAAGAAGAAGGAAGACCAAAGTGTGGATGCTTCAGTCCTTCTTAGAAGGGGGAACAAAATACTCAAGGGAGACTAATTGTGGAGCTAAGACTGAAGGAAAGGCCATCTAGAGACTGCCCCACCTAGGGATCAATCACATATGCAGTCACCAAACTCAGACACTATTGAGGATGCCAAGAAGTGCTTGCTGACAGGAGCTTGATATAGCTTGTTTCCTGAGGGGCTTTGCAAGATCCTGACAAATAGGGAAGCAGATGCTCACAGCCAACCATTGGACTGAGCACAGCGTCCCCATGGAGGCATTAAAGAAAGGACTGAAGGAGATGAAGGGGTTTGCAACCCTATAGGAAGAACAAGAATATCAACCAGCCAGACCCCTAGAGCTCCAAGAGACTTAACCACCAACCAAAGGATACATATGTATGGACCCATGGCTTCAGTTGCATATGTATCAGAGAATGGACTTGTTGGATATCTATGGGAGGAGAGGCCCTTGGTCCTGTGAAGGCTCGATGCCCCAGTGTAGGGGAATGCCAGGGCGGGAAGGTAGGGTGGGTGGGTGGGTGTTTGAGCACCCTCATTGAAGCAGGGTAGGGAGGATGGGATAAGGGGATAATATTTGAAATGCAAGTAAATAAAATATCCAATAAAAATGAGTATAGTAGAGCTAGATCCCAATTTGGGCCTGTCACTCAATCTCCTTTCTCTCAGGCTCTTCTCCATTTTAGTCCCTGCATTTCCTTTAGAACAATTATGTGCCAGAGTTTTTGACTCTGGATTGGCAACTTTATACCTCCACTTGATGTCCTGTACCTCTACTAGAGGTGTACTGTACAAGTTCCCCCTCTCCACTGTAGAACACTTAATCTAAGGTCCCTCCCTTTGAGTCCTGAGAATCTTTCACCTCCCAAGTCTCCGGTGCAATCTGGAGGGTCACCCTACCTCCTACATCCTGAGGTTGCTTGTTTTCATTCTTTCTGCTGGCTCTGAATGCTTCATTTCCCTCCCAATGCCTGACCATGCCCCCCTTCCCCCCAAGACCTCTCTCCCACCCAGGTCCCTTCCTCCCTCTGCCCCCAATGATTGCTTTTTTCCTCCTCCCAAGTGGGATTGGGGCATTCTCACTTGGGCCCTTCAACTTGTTAACCTTGAATTCTGTGGATTGTATCCTGGATATTCTGTACATTTTTGGCTAATATTCACTTATTAATGAGTAGGTACCATGCATGTCCTTTTGGATCTGGGTTACCTCACTCAGGATATTTTCTAGTTCCATCCATTTACCTGCAAAACTTGTGGTGTCCTCATTCTTAATAGCTGAGTAGTATTCCACTGTGTAAATGAACCACATTTTCTGTGTCCATTCTTCTGTTGTGGGACATCTGGTTGTTTTCAACTTCTGGATATCATAAATATCCATATGGTTCTGTGGCATGGTGGGGCATCTTTTGGGTATATGGGAGCCCCTGGAGCCTGCCAATGTTATTGCTGCTGTGGCATCCTTGCAGAGAAGAGCCTAGTATGGCTGCACTCTGAGAGGCCCAACAAGCAGCTGAAAGAATCAGATGCAGATACTATCACCCAACCATTAAATAGAAGCCAGAGACCCCTGTGTTTGAATTGGGAATAAGCTGGAAGAGTTGAGGAGGAGGGCAGCCCCATGGGAGGATCCACAGTCTCAACTGACCTGGGCCCCTGAGATCTCTCAGACACTGGGCTACCAACCAGGCAGCATATACTAGCCTTATGAGTCCCTGACATATATACAGCAGAGGACTGCCTGGTGTGACCTCAGAGAGAGAAGATGTACCTAATCTTTGAGAGACTTAAGGCCCCAGGGATTGAAAGTCTGGTGGGGTGGGGATAGGGTTAGGGGAGACATTTTAATGGATACCATGAGGGGGGAGAAGTATGGGTCAGGGAGCAGTGGGGAGGGGGTTGCTGGGAAGAGCATGAAGACTGGACTGTAAAAAAGGATAAAAGAATAAAAAGCAAACAAACAAAAAAACCAAAACCAACCAACCAACCAACCAACCAACACACCCACCCACCCACCAATCAACCAACCAACTAACCAACAAACAAACAAAAAGAGTGTAGTAGAAGCCAGAGGCCTCTGCAATGAACTTTGAAAGTAAAGATGTACGAATAAAAGTTTATATTGTGTGACAGACTGTGACCCACTACAGGTTCTACAATAATATTTTTTGTGGGGTTGGAGAGGTTACAAGGGTATAGGGTCAGTAAAAAGGGAGAGGAAGATGAGTGGAATTGGGGTGCATGATGTGAAATTCACAAAGAATCAATAATATTAACTTTAAAAATAACATTCAGTTTAGGTAGATACTTTTTCATAAACTATTTTAAGTAAAAGAAGAAATAATGCTAAATTGCCTTGCTTAACTAACTACACAGGAATCAGCACCATAAGCTTTTGTGTGACATCTTTCAGCCTATTCCTTGTGTTCATATGTAGCTGGTCAACTAGATGAGTGTTGACTGTAAGATTCAATCATGAAGCAATTTCACATGGCTGTCTTCCATTTAACTGATATTCTGGTTCTTTTTCTCTTCCTAGATGGAGGAAATTTTGACAGTCTATGACATTTCTATCTACTCTTGCTTGAAAAGATCTCATATGATAGTTGAACAATAAATTATTGCCTTCATTTGATACTTAAATTTTCCACTGTGATCAGACCATCACAGTCTTTTTCTTTTTTATTAAATAATTTCTTTATTTACATTTCAAATGTCATCCCTTTCCTAGTTTCCCCTCTGAAAACCTTCTATCCCCTCTCCCCTTCCCGTGCTCCCCAACCCACCCACTCCCATTCCTGGCCCTGGTATACCCCTATGCTGGAGCATAGAACCTTCACAAGACCTAGGGCCTCTCTTCCCATTGATGACAGACTAGGCCATCCTCAGCTACCTATGCAGCTAGAGCCACAATTCCCCCATGTGTTTTCTTTGATTGGTGGTTTAGTCCCAAGGAGCTCTGGAGGTACTGGTTAGTTCATATTGATGTTCCTCCTATGGGACTGTAAACCTCTTCAGCTCCTTGTGTACCCCATTTTTAATAGGGTTATTAAAGAGTCTCTGGAGTCTAACTTCTTGAGTTCTTTGTATATATGGGAATTACACCTCTATCGTATTGGTTTGGTAAAGATTCTTTCTCTGGGGCTTTCAAGGAGAATAGGGTTGGTAGAGATGGAGATGTAATGAGTATGGTGACTTCTAACTTAATTGATCAAACATCAGAGAACCAAAGAGATGATTGTCAGATTTTTAATGAAAGGAATCTTTCTTTCTTTCTTTCTTTCTTTCTTTCTTTCTTTCTTTCTTTCTTTCTTTCTTTCTTTCTTTCATTTTTTTTTGAGACAGGGTTTCTCTGTATAGCTCTGCCTGTCCTAGAACTCACTTTATAGACAGGCTGGCCTCAAATTCAGAAATCTGCCTGCCTCTGCCTCCTGAGTGCTGGGATTAAAGGCATGTGCCACTATGCCCAGCAAAAGGAATATTTCAAAAGAAATGTAAAATTTTCCATGGTAAGATATAGAGACTATTCAATGCATCCCTGAAGTTTCCCACCAATATCTTTGGGTATGATTGAAGGAATACAGTCACTGTCAAACTGCAACCCAGTGTGAGTAAACCAAGGGATGCGTGAATCAGTCCATCAGTCTTCTTGGGTCTCTTGCTTTTCCTTTCTGACATGCCTAGCTGTGGGAGCCTCCCTATTCTAGATGACTTTTTTCACTGGTACAAGAGAATCACTTAAGATCCTTGGTCCTAAACAATGTTGGGACACCTACCACCATGCAGGGACCATTTGCCATCAGCAGTTCTTGAGATCATTTGTCTCCTCTACTTTAAAATCCATCAAATGATCACAAAGATTACTCAACATATGAATCTTCTCAAGGAAGCTGTTTTAGAGTTCTCTGAACTCAAAGGACCAAGATAATCACTATCTCACACTGCATGTCTTTGTCTATGGTCTCCCTTGCATGTCCCTTATAGTTAAATACTTTGAACTCATTCTCAATTTGAATGTCATGCTTAGAACACAGCAATTTGATTTTAGAGAGATCTAGAATTTCAGAGGTGGAATGGCTTAGTTGCTCTGATAACATCCCTTGACAAATCAGCTCAGAGGAGAAAGGTTTGTTTCAGCTCATAGTGCACAGATACAGTCCATCATGGCAGGGGAATCCAGGCAGCAGACTAAAGAAGCTGATTACATTCCACCCACAATCAGAAAACAGGTGGTGATAATAGCTGTACTCAGCTAGACTTCTTTTTATTACAGCTAATCACCAAGCATCAGATTGATACTGGTCACTTTTAGTGTAAATCTTGTCAGTTCAATTGTCTTACTCTACATACTTTCTCTCAGGCTTGCCCAGAGAATAATTAATCCCTCAAAAGTGGGCCTGGAGGTTTGTGATGCCAGAGTCTCATCAGGTTAACAAGTAACATTAACCATAATGTGGAACTTCGTGGCCTTTTCAATTGCAATTAGGCCTCACTGATGTTTAATTTCTGTGACGGGACCAAGTTTTATCAAGTGATTGATTAAAGAGGTACATTCATTCCTTTGTCAGGCCAACAATGTTTTATTGATTACAACATCTTTTTAATTTCAGTGTGTTCTTTGAGATACAAGAACACAAATTGTGTTTTGGACTTCAGGATGTGGGTCACAAGCCTGGATTGATGTGCTTTCTGCTTCCTTTATTTATACCCATGTTCTCAGAAATGTGACAGTGATGGTGGATCTTGACTGTCACCTTGATGAGATTTAAAATTCACCATAAAAATAGACTTCTGGGCATGTTTATGAGGACTCTTCTAGAATAGGTTAATTGAGGTTGAAAGACCCTTTATATATATAGGCAGAGACAGTCCCTGGGATAGATCTCAGACTGAATATAATGGAGAAAGCAAGCTTAAGACATTCAATTCTCTAGGCCTCCTGATTCCAGATGCAATGACCAGCTGTTGAGGTTTTGTCTTTCACCATTTATTGTTATGCTAAGTGCTGGCCTCCAAGTTTTGGAGCCCACACATAGCCTTGTTGCCCAACTTCACTGCACTGCAGACTGTACTCCAGAACTATGAACCAGAAGAAACCTCTTCTTCCTTAAGTTGCTTTAGTTAAATACTTTGTTCCAGCAGCTTCTAAAGTAACTAAGAAAAAAGTGCTATTGAGAAACAGCCATAATAAACACTCCCAATATGGTTCTAAGCTCTAAGAAAGTGGTTAATAAGAGGAATGTAGGAATGTAGAAGAATCTGTACTTTTGGGCTTCAAAAACAAGCAGAGCCATTTTGGTAGTCTTGAAGACCAAAGGACTATGAGAATCAAGATGTGGTAGCCCGGCTTTACAGAAAGTAACAAGGAGTCTCTAGAGAACTTACAGTACAATAGCCATTTATATATTGTTTTTGCAGAGAATACTACTGCATTTTGTTTTATAAACTTGGGCTAAACTCAAGAATCAGTAGAAGGTATTCCAAATTCTGTTATATCTAGGGATGCAGCCTGGTCACTATTTACTTCTATCATCTAGGTGTACTATGATTAGAGAGTAAAAAGAAAAAAAAAAAAAAAGAACAGGTCAATTTGTTGAGGAAGAGTGTGAGCAAGTTTAAAGTTACAGAGAAATGGAAAGAATTAGTACCTATATGTCCTGCCTACCATATAAATAAGAGAATCATGTAAGGTTCAAATAAATTATTTCCAACACTTTGTGGTTGACACTATCTTTTCCTATTCACATTTCTATCAGTGTCAAGGTGGTCATATTCATCTAACCATGTATTCATGGATCTATTTTGAATTCTAATGTATTCCATTGTCTTATGCTTCTGTTTAAATGTTATTGTTTTCATCATTGAAGCATTATTTCATAAATTAAAATTGGACATATAAATTGAGTAAGTGTACCTCTTTTCCTAACTTAAAACAGTCTATCTCAGTTCTTTGAACTGCTATCCAAATTTTTATGCACAAATATGTTGATATTTTAGGTAGTTTGTAATGAATACATAGAGAAATTTAAAGAAATTGGCATCTTAATTTTATAAATAAGATATAGCTCTATATTAATTTACAACTTAATTTAACCCAGCAATATTTTATACTTAATATATAACATATATGGTAGTATTCGTCCCCATTAATTTTATAATTTTGTGTATTTTAAATTTCTTTTGGTAATTATTTACCAGTGCACCAGGATCCAATTAGCTTTCATCTAATAATATTGTACCCCAATATTCTACAGTATATTTAAATCTGGTTAGGTGGAAAGAATTACCATGCTTATAAATGTGTATAATTAATAATAAAAATGATCATCCTCACAAGTGCAACTTATATATTAGTAAAATTCCAATCAAAATCCTCATGATATTCTTCACAAAAATAGAAAAAAATCTAAAACTCATATAGAACCACAAAATATATTAGATAGCCAAAGTGATTCTGAGCACAAAGAACAGTGCTAGAGAAGTTATCATGGATCTCAAGATATATTACAGAACTATAATAATAAAAATGGCATGGCACTGACATGAAAATAGCCATGTAGAAGAATCAGACACAAACATGAGCGGGTGTAATTATAGCCTTATGTGACAAAGATCCAAAAACATACCTGGGAGAAAAGAATAGCATAATCAACAAATGGTGTTGGAAAACATGAATGTACACATATAGAATAAACAATTAACCTGGTATTTATCACTTCACACAAAAATCAACTCTAAGTGAGCAGACTTTTGAGGGTTCAAGGGGAAGTCAGATAATGATTATTAGGTATTTCTCATTTAAAAAGATTGCATTTTAAAATTTCTATATCTTCTTGTCATTTCTTGAGAGCTGAATGACAAGGGGATACTCACTATGTATATGTGAATACACCTGTTTATTCTGAGGGTTCGCTTTTACATTTTTATTACAAGCATCTAATGGTGTTTACACAGTGCCTAAGTTTGTCTTTCTTTAAAGGCATGAACCTTCTGAACTGCCCCAGGAAGCCTGCAAGTTATATTGTAAGGTTTCTCCACTTTGTCTGATCAAGTTTACTGTGGGCCCACACAGGATGAGATCCACCAATCATCCAGCTGTTCATGATGACCTTGTATGTTCCTTATTACCCAATACTCAATACTTTAAGGCATTACATTCACTTCCTCTGCTTTGGTTTCTGACACTTCAGACTAGTGAAACATTTTCCCCTTGAGTTTCTGTCTTTCTCTTGACAAAGACTAGCGATGAGCAGCCACAGGATTAGTGGGAGAGACTTTGAGCTTACTTTGATTGCTGCTTCTTTACTCAGGCATCACAGACCAGCACATAAGTCAGAACAGACTTTGCACAGAAGCCATACTTCAACAGAGATGTTTAGGTTTTGCTTTGGGTGTTTTCTGTTTTGGTTTGCTAGTTCCTTGTAGCAGAAAGGAAAACTTGGTGCTATATACACTATCACAAGGTATCATTATTGGCTTTTCGATGTTCTGTACAAGGCATATGGAATGTAGGCTTAGTCCTCAACCATTAATGCTCTTCAAAGGCAGAACCTTTAGGAGGAGGGGCCGAATGATAGGAAATTTCATCTCTCAGGGCAAGGCTTTGGAGACAAATGTGGCTGGCTGTTTCCTCATTCACTTTATTTTCTAGCTGCCATGAAATAGACTTTCTCTGTCCTTCTTCCAATGGTTAGGCCCAAAGCAAGCAAAGCTTGCTACTGTGTAATAAAACCTCAATCCAAAGTAACCGTTTCTCATTGTAACTTGATTTCTAACAAGTATATTTGTCATGAAAAAGTTTGTTTGTAACCTAAACAACATTTATTTTCAATAAAACATTTAAACAGAAAAAGAAAGACACAATGCTAGGATTTAGTTAATGATATGTATTTATTGAAATAGTATTCTTGGCAATTTCCAACTATGTAAATATAGTTAAGAATCTCTGAATATCAGTTTTCTTGTAAGGAGGTATAAGATAACAAAATGACCTGATAGGATTTATACAAATTAAATAACATAAAAAGTGGTTTATATAATACTTGGGATTTAATATGAACTCAAATTTACTGACTTTAACTCTAATAATTGATTGATATATAACCGTGTTAAGTATGAAAAACTATTATAAACAAGATTGAGGCTATAAACTAACAGTCAGAACAACTTAATTTACTACAGTAGTAATTACAAACTACTCAGGCATAGTTCTGAGGTCAATAAAAACATTTGTGGAATGATTATGTCAAGCAAGGTAATAGGAAAAGCTTCTAAGCTTAGAGATGCTGCTAATATGAAGTGAAAACAGAGATGGCAAAGAGAATGAAAATCAGAGAGAGAGAGAGAGAGAGAGAGAGAGAGAGAGAGAGAGAGAGAGAGATGTTGAAATGAAATTTGGGATGCTTTATCTATGGTTTTTAGTTTCTGTTGTTTTAAATATGTATTCTAATTACAGCCAATATCCCTTCCAATAAAGACCAGAAATATAGCAGCTCCAGTCATATCCCACAGAAATATAGGCTCATTTACTGGAAAGAGTGTTGGCTCCATTTCTTGCTGGTGACTGTCCTTGTGGTACTCTTTAGAGTCTAGGAGGGAAGGACATGTATATGTGGCATTGATTTTACTTAAAAGAAAGGGAATTTGAACCTGTTGCAAGTTGTTTTTGATGGAAAAGACAGGACATCAGGAAGTTGTGGTAACTTTTGTGGGACACAATGGAAAATGAATTTAGTTGATATAAAACAGCAGCCTTCATAAGTAAGATTGAATTAGAAGTCATCTATCTGCTTTAGAATTTTTTCAGTACTGGCCATAGATAGGTCTCTATTCTAATCATGCTATGCATAATAATTCATTTGTTCCAACAACTATTTCAGAAAGTATTATTATTATTCTTCTTTCTCATTTTACATATAAATAAGTGGACACAGTAAGAAATTAATTTTCTAAACTCATGTAGAAATATGGATTCATTTTTGTTTTTGACACACTGTCTTCTGTACTTCTTGCTGGTCTCAAGTTTACTTTGTAGCCTTAGATATCCATGGACTCCTCTTTCACCTACTGAGTGCTAGCATTACAGATATGCATCATAATGCCTTGTTTATACAGAAAACTCATAATCTAAATACGGACTTACAGGCCTGATGGCAACACTCCTAGTTTACACAATCAGAGATTTGAAGAAAATCTATAGGAGAGAAAATATATCATTTTCCAGTTTCAACAATAAATCATTTTCACTGCAGAAGCAGAAAACTGTCCAATTTCATGGAATATTGTATCTAAATTAGGATACAGTTTTAAAACAAGCAAACAGAAAATCCCTGTACAGAAAATAACCAGCCAAGACTCAAAAGTTTAAACCACATAATGAAGTAAATGAATAGGTACGAATTTTTTTTTCTAATTTCAAGATCATTAGATACAATAACAAAATAATGGTAGAAATGATGATTACAAAAGTAAAATATCTAAGACACTTAGAACAAAGTCTGGCATATAGTGAGAGCTCAATCAAATTTTAATGCAGTAAAGATTAATAATTGAAAACTTACAAGTTAGAGTAAAATTTGATAAAGATATTATATTAGAATTTTATATTATTTTTGTCATTCAACAAGTGAATAATTAGTCACTAGAGGTTGAGGTCTGATTTGCTTAAATGTCAGCTTTAAAGTGATAGAGTTAACGTTCAAAGACTCACAAAGCTCTCTGTTTCAGAGCAGTCTGCTAAGACTCTGAAGTCTTTCCTACTTCACGTATTCAGGTTGGAAACATAAATCACAGTAAGCATAAATGTAAATCACAATTACTTTAAGAATATCTGGGCTATAATTTTGGGGGAATACCTATAAGCATTTTTTTTTTTCAGCCAAGATGCTTTACAAAAGCCAAGCTGCTTGACAGCTCACTTTACCTAAGTAGTAGCTTGAGGAGAGTTACCATTGACCTATTGACAGGTGGTAAAGGTGGTAGTTAAAGGGATCTGGATCTCTTCTCAAAGTCACAGACTGGTGGTGGAGACAGCATCAACCAAGTCATTTGACTTCAGGCACCTGGTGTTTTCCACAGCATTTCTATGATGGGCAAGCATGTTGAGTCCTTCCTGCTTATGACAGAACTATCTTAAGGTTCCCTAAGAAGCAGATCAGCAGATCTTCAGGGATTCTTGGGCATGTGTAGTTCATTTGAAAGCATCAGAAGTTAGGAATCAGCCCCAGATGAATCCTGCCAGAACTAGTTCAATATCAAAGAACAGCCTAAGCCACAGCTGTATCACTTTCTTAGGGGCAGCTCTACTGACTGGCAATGGCAGGTAATAGAGGTATTTTCTATAACCAAGTTAGAGAAACAGGAAAGGGTCCTCCTAGCTCTGGAGACTTATGCAGCAGGACAGATTCTCTGTTTAACCTTGCTAGTGATACACACCCACACTTCAGCAACTGTATGAGATTCCAAGACCAGCGAATCTTTAAAAGAAAAGGGTAATGGTTAAAGAGATATAAACATCCACAATGCATGACAGTTTTAAAACAATATTGATTCCATAAAATTATCTGAGGCTAAAAAATGAAATAGAATAGAGACAAAAGCCCACTTATTCAGATAAAGATGGGACTGGAGTCATATCCACATTTATCCCTTTAAATTTTACTCTTGAATGTTCATATTTAAAAGATGAATTAAAGAAAATGTGGTGGACTATAATTTATATAAATACTTAATATGTTAGGAAGAATGTTTTGGTATTTGTTTTCACCCTCGGAAAACGTTTCCATCTAATAGAATGTGTTTTGATGAATGAGGTAATATGCTTTGTGACTTGGACTTCGCTGAAGAAGGCACCATCAATCTCTGAGAATGTTTTGCTAAATTACGTTCGCTTGGCATTCATTTTGAACAGCTGTGATCTCCTTAGACAAGTATAGTCAGTTACAGGAGAAAAAAAAAAAAAGACCTCCAGCATCCACAATTTTAGGATTGGTGCCTTCTATCTTAGCAAAGGTCTTCAATTCCTTAGAGGGCAAGAAAGGTGCAATGCCATGCTTTCTCCACCCAAACTTTACTTGTTCATTCTGGTGAATGACATACTCATGTGTGCCCTTGTCAATTAGAGAAAAACAAAAACAAAAACAAAAACAAAAACAAAAACAAAACTCTTCCATCCCAGTGCCTACTAACACCACAGAGGAGCATATCAGCCATGGGACCAGGATGAGACAGACATTTCCATCTTTCTGCATAGGTCTCTGCAGTGGTTCTCACAGGCATCCTTAATCAACTCTTGATATGCACTTTTAGCCCTTGTAGAAAGCATGAAGGTCTTTATGCAATTTCAGAATCAAAAAGCACAGCTCCTAGCAATCACTGGTTTCCTTACCTGAATTAGAAAAATCATTTTTAGGCACTTGGAATTTCTTCTCACTTTTACACTGGTTGTTGATGAGTTCAAATAACGCACTGTAAGGAAATAAAAATGAAACAAGTCCTTGACTCCTTGACTTCTCTGAAAATATTTTTAGACTGATGATAATTTTCGATATTTTTAATGTTTGTTGTTTTCTCCTGTTACTAGTCCTTTGATAATTTTCTACTGCATAGCTTGATCATTACTAACTCCTCCTTCCACTCCACCTTTTCTGCCCACATAACTTTGTGTCTACTTTTTCAAAATAAAAAAAAATCAAATTAAGTTTCTGCTTTCCATATAATATACTCTTGGGTGTGTAGTCTTACCTAGAGTCTGATCAGCAGGAAGAACCACATCCCTAAAGAAACCCGACTCCCTCTTTTCCAGTTGCTATCATCAATTCCCAATAGAGCCTCAGCTACAGGTGAGAGTCGTTACGCACCTCCCTTTTCCAGTTTGTCTGGCTTGAGATTTTCAGGTCTTCTGTATGCTGTCAAAACCATTGTGAGTTCAAATGTGCAGTCATTTACAAACGTCTACAGCTCTGGACCAAAGCAAATAGGATGAATTTCCCTCAGTCATTGGGTACCAGATTTAGCATTGCTTGCTTAGGGTTCTTTTTCTTCAATCTAGCTCTGAACTCTGCAAGCTGTAATTGGGCGTGGCTCTCAGCCCTCCTGTGTGAACTACGAAGTGATTCTTTCACTAAAGACAATAAACTTTGCATTTGTACCATCACTATGTATTAAAGAGATTCCTAAACTTCTTCCTAAGCAAAAGATTTAATACTCTCATATATTTTATTTCTAGTAGCTAAGGTTTGATATGAAGGTATTTTGGGAGCATCTTGTTCTGTGGTCAGTGTTCAATAATTAGCAGTATATGTGAATCTGCACACTATATAGGAGATGAAGTCATGTTCTATGGTCATTGTATTATTTCTTGAAAAAAAATCTAGGATTTTTTTTCTGAAATTGGTAAACAACTACTCCTAGGACTGATGTGAAAATCCAGAGGTTATTACGCATGTGAGAAGTCTGCACAGCCATTCTCATTGGTGACAAAATAAAAAAAAAATAAGCTTCATTCTTTGCTTTTCCTATCTGTTTATGTTCTTAGTTTCTAAATCAACTATGAATAAATGCTATTACATATTTTATTTTGAATTAATTAATCCCACAGACTCCACTACTCTAAAGAGAGTCTTGCTTAGCCCTTTAGAGCTCAAATATCAATCTAACATATGTTCCCCACTGTTTAAAGTGATTCACTCACAATTGCTATCTGGAGTATTACTTCTTGATATAGTTCAAAAGAAGCAATGGAATGAAAATCAGTTTGAGCAGAAAGTTACCTGGAAGACATACTGACCAACTGGCCACCAGTCTGGCAGACTAAGGAACCTGATCACCACCATGCTTAGTGTACCCCTTATACGAAGGGAGCAAGTGACCTTCCAGGTGCTCAACCCCACTGGCAGGTATTGGAGAGCAACCAATGCTGGTTCTACATCAGGCTGCCTGACTCGTGGCATGAGAGAACTCAACACAAGAGCTCATCCCAGAGTTGTCTTTCAAGGGCACTTTCAGAAAAGACTCGAGCAGGGAACAGAACTGGCAGAACTAAGAGGCTGAGGAGCCAAGTCAAGGCTGCAACAATTTCAAGGCTCAGATCCTTGGACAAAAGTAACAGAAAGGCGATGTAATAAGTTGAGTATGTATAGAACAGTAGACAACGTCAACTTAGTGAAACATGGCACTAGGAAAGGTTCATTTGCTGGGACCCCTCCCTTCCTATTTTGGCTTTGTTCATCCTTTTGTTGGGTCCATGGTGTTCCATAGACATGAAGTTGGAATTCAAGTGTCTCAAAAGTGAGGGAGACAGAACTTCACTTCATCCATGAATGTGTGTGTGTGTGTGTGTGTATGCCTGATGTTATATTCCAGATGAAACTCTGAAGACCATTGATAAGGAATCATGGAGCTAGAATATAAAGTATCATAGGGTGCTTGCAAAGAATTATCTACCTTTGAGAAAAAGTAATTTATTGAGAATAATAGCTTCATTGGGAGACCTTATGATTTTTTCATGTTTAAAAAAATACAGTTAACAAATGTAATTAATACCATTATTATGTAGCTTGTGGTACATAATATGTTTTTTATTCATTTGTGTATTTTGAAAATTACCACAGCTAAGAAACTTGACTTATTAATCACTTATATATCCATTTCCCAAGAAACATGGAAATCCCTAAAAAAGGAAATCAACTCTGTCTCTGATTTCATGGATGATGCACTTCTGTAAGCTCCACATGTCTGCTGTGGAAAAGCCTCTTACTCTCTTACCTTCTAATGGTTCAGCAATCCAAAGTTAAGAACATCACACACAGCAACTAAGATTTCACAGTAGTGATTTCCCTGTTTGGCTCAAACCCACCCACCTGATTTTTACATCAATGTATTTGAAGTATGCCTTGATTTGTTACTTACTTTATTCTGTTACTAATAGAAATGATTTCATAAAACATTTATTTCATGGAATATGAAATTTGGAGTACCTCATAATTTCTTTGAGATTAGAAATATGCTTTTGAATGAACAATTTTTAATATTTAAATGTGGTGCTCTAAGAAAACTGACTTTTAATCAAGATCCATATCAGGTGCCAAGATGGGCCACTTGAACCAAAGCATCTGGTGTTGTCCCCACAGTCAGATTCCTATGCATTCATTCTGGCTTCAGATCTCTCTTGATTTGGTTGGTGGCTGGTTGGTTTATTAAACCCTTATTTGGTTTTGCTACATTCTGTGCATTTTTTTTTCAAGACAGGGTTTCTCTGTATAGCCCTGGCTGTCCTGGAACTCACTTTGTAGACCAGGCTGGCCTCGAACTCAGAAATCCGCCTGCCTCTGCCTCCTGAGTGCTGGGATCAAAGGCGTGCACCACCACGCCCGGCCCTGTGTATTTTTGTTTCTTTCAAAATAGTTAATAAGGGGCTGGAGAGATGATTCAACAGTTAAGAGCACTGACTGTTCTTCAGCGGTCCAGAGTTTAAATCCCAGCAACCACATGGTGGCTGTAATGAGATTTGATGCCCTTTTCTGGGTGTGTCTGAAGACAGCTACAGTGTACTTATGTATTATAAATAAGTCTTAAAAAAAGAAGAAAACCCCAAAACCAAAACAAGCAAAACAATAAAGGGATATATGGTCTAAACACACACACACACACAAGATAATTAATTAGCTAGTGTTCAGCTTTATTCCAAGACATCTCTCCAATGTAAAACTTGAGGAAAGAGACAACTAGCATTTTGTTTTCCTGTTAATCTTTATGGTTAGGGGTTGCATTATTTTAACTTTTAGATATATAAAACTTGTAAAACTGAAAAATCCTGATTAAAGTATCATAAGTCAGGTTTTGCATACTAAACAATTTGTTAAGTTAATAAAATTCCAAAATCAGATAACAATACAACACACTCTGTGGGCACTTCCTAAGATTATTATCATTGGAATACATATCCAAAATGTGTGCATTCCTGTGAAAGACCGAGACCGAGACAGAGCGACAATGACAGAGACAGAGCAAGAGAGCAAACATATTATAGTTATATCATCTGTCTTCTCTCTCTCTCTCTCTCTCTCTCTCTCTCTCTCTCTCTCTCTCTCTCTCACACACACACACACATCTATGTGTGTTATAGATGCTAACATCATTCTGGGATAATTTTTGATCATTAGTGACTGCTTTAAAACCAGGTTCTTTAGGGTCATTATTTTGACCAAGCCTAGGTAGAATAGAACATTTATGATCTGTAAGTAAAGAAAAATGGTAATTTTGGAATCTTCTTAGCTTACTTAAAGGCATACAAAAGCCCATGCATTTCACTTCATCATAATTATAATTTCTGTTTTACAATGTTGTACTGGCTGGTTTTGTGTGTCAGTTTGACACAAGCTGGAGTTATCACAGAGAAAGGAGCTTCAAGTGAGGAAATGTCTCCATGAGATCCACCTGTAAGACATTTTCTCAATTAGTGATAAAGGGTGAAAAGCCCATTGTGGGTGGTGCCATCTCTGGGCTGGTAGTCTTGGGTTCTATAAGAAAGCAAACTGATCAAGCCAGGGGAAGCAAGCCAGTAAGTAACATCCCTCCATGGGCTCTGCATCAGCTCCTGCTTCCTGCCCTGCTTGAGTTCCAGTCCTGACTTCATTTGGTGTAGAACAGCAATGTGGAAGTGTAAGCTCCTCAACTTGCTTCTTGCTCATGATGTTTGTTCAGGAATAGAAACTCTGACTAAGACAAACATATTTGGGATTCTGTATTTGATTGCCCCTCAAGAGAGGAATGGATACAAAAAAACGTGGTACATTTATACAATGGAGTAGTACTCAGCTATTAAAAAGAATGAATTTATGAAATTCCTAGGCAAATGGATGGACCTGGAGGGCATCATCCTGAGTGAGGTAACACAATCACAAAGGAACTCACACAATATGTACTCACTGATAAGTGGATATTAGCCCAGAAACTTAGGATACCCAAGATATAAGATACAATTTGCTAAATGCATGAAACTGAAGAAGAACAAAGACCAAAGTGTGGACACTTTGCCCCTTCTTAGAATTGGGAACAAAACACCCATGGAAGGAGTTACAGAGACAAAGTTTGGAGCTGTGACGAATGGACCATCTAGAGACTGCCATATACGGGGATCCATCCCATAATCAGCTTCCAAACGCTGACACCATTGCATACACTAGCAAGATTTTGCTGAAAGGACCCAGATATAGCTGTCTCTTGTGAGACTATGCCGGGGCCTAGCAAATACAGAAGTGGATGCTCACAGTCAGCTATTGGATGAATCACAGGGCCCCCAATGGAGGAACTAGAGAAAGTACCCAAGGAGCTAAAGGGATCTGCAATCCTATAGGTGGAAGAACAATATGAACTAACCAGTACCTCCCCAGAGCTCGTGTCTCTACCTGCATATGAATCAGAAGATGGCCTAGTTGGCCATCAGTGGAAAGAGAGGCCCATTGTTCATGCAAACTTCACGTGCCTCAGTACAGAGGAACACCAGGGCCAAGAAGTGGGAGTGGGTGGGTGGGGAAGTGGGTGGTGGAGCGTGAGGGGAATTTTGGGATAGCATTGGAAATGTAAATGAAATAAATACCCAATAAAAAAAGAACATTAAAAAAAGAAAGATATATGACATTAATATGATTTAGTTAATTATAATCAAAAGTTATTAAATTTTCTAAGGTAAAAATCCAAAACTCTAAAATAAAATTAAGATTCCCTGTTTACAACAATTATATTTTCTTAAATATGGACACATTCTTCATAAGATTTATCAAAACCTGGTTCAGAGGAAAACAGCCTCACATGTTCTCAGCTAGCAGCATGCATAACTCCTGCCAGCACTGTGAGCTATCCAGGAGGGATGAAGCTCCTAGGTGAGTGTCAGCATGATGTTCTCATGTACTGTGACTCAAGTATGTGTTACACTTAGCAGCTGAGTTTTACTTTTAATATCTGGAGAGTAACCAAGAGAATTGGCATTAGCCTGTGCTATCTGGTAATCTATGGGACCTCACTGATTAACAACTCCATAAACAATAACCCATCATTGGAAAATATTTTAATTTGCTGGTTTATCGTACCTGATTAAAACAATGTATCCATTGACAGAGTAAAATTATTACAGCTCTTATTGTATATGTGTATTTTGGAAAGCTTCTAGTATGCTAAGTTTCCATTTGCCTTTTTCAAAATTACTTTAGTGTTATTTTCCTCTTTCCTGTTCCGTTCCCTATTCTGACTTCCAACTCCCACCACACATAAACCGTCCTTTTCATTATTCTGATTATTCTTTAATATCACTACCACATATCTCCCTTCCATTGAAATCCACCCTCACACAGGCCCTTCCTAATTCCTTACATCTATGGAAATTCCAAACAGAACACACATAACTGAAAATTCAACTCTGATAGCCGCAGATGATAGGAAACATGTATCACTTATCTTTCTGCACCAGTTACCTCACCCAGAATGACTCTTTTCAGCTCCATCCATTCAGTTGCAAATTTCATTTTTCTTATTTTCAACTGACATCAGAGAAGCTTTCAGTAGATGTTGATTATGACAGAGATCCACAACATGTCCAAGTGCAGAGAGGAAACTCTGGGATGTGAAGCACTAAACAGGACATTTATAGCCCACTTCTTCCTCCCAAGATGCAGAGATCATGATAAAGTTATAAGGGATGGAGGCAGAACATGGCCACAGGAAATAGTGTTCTGCAGGTACAGCAGGGAAGTTATACATATGAATTCATAGCACTCAAGGCAGCATGCATAAGGCTTGCACATGCTCAAGTTAGATGAAATCCTGTTATTGAAAAAGGAGGTAGGCATGAGTTCCCACCCCAAGCCAGTGCACTATAGGGGTGGGCTTCTGCTTGGTTGACAGAGCCAGACATCCTTGAGTATATGGAGAGTCCCAACTGAAGGTGATGGGTTTAAATAGCAAAATAAGGCATGCAGTTGTGGTATGGAGGGGAGGGATAAATATGATCAGAATACATTGTGTGAAATTCTAAAAACAAACAAACAAACAAACAAACAAAAAAACAAAACCTAATAAGAATGAGATGAATAGGGACTCTAGAATTGACTCAGTGTTTAAGTGCACTGGCTTCTGTTCAGAAAGACCTGGGTTCAATTCTTTGAACCTACATAGTAGCTCATATCTGTGTAAAACTTCAATTTTAGGGGATCAAATGCCTTCTTCTGGCTTCTGGAGCTCCAGGTGCATATGCATTGAACAGACCTACATGCAGGCAAATTACTCATATTCATAACATACTAGAAGAAGATAAAGGCATAAATATAAACTCTAAAAACAGGTGGTTGCATAGGTAGAGAAAATATATATCATTACCAATCCTTCATCATTGGGGGAAATGAGTCCACCAGGTATATCTTACTACATCTGTGCTTTATACATCAGATAAATTCCTTTGTTTATAATTCTCACTTCTTCTGCAAACACATCCTAGGGACAGAGCAAAGATGCTGATACCTTGAACTGCAGTGACACCTGGGCGCCTCAGCTAGCTAAATTCAAAATTCCTCTGACAATATTTCTAATTATCTCTTTACATATTTCTTAAATCCATTTATATTTAGATACCTTGAAAATTGTCTAAAATGCTTGGGATGTTTCTAGTATATTCCTGAGTGATAAGAATAGTGCTTCCAGAGATAAAGGGCATTATGTTCTTCTGTGACACAAATTTGTTATGCCTGTTTGCCTCCTCAAGTCTCCAATCTTATTTGAATTTGACTTTCATGCTTAGAGGGCTATTTAATGAAAGGAAAAATAAGCAATCAGTGTCATTAAGTGGGGTACGACAGCACAAGTAGGGCACTTTTGCTTATTGAGGTGCTTGCTATCCTCATCTATTTTTTTAAATTTCTTTATGCCATCAATGTGTTTGATTATTTTAATCTTAAGTATGATATTACTATTATTTGTTTTGGACATAAGTGATATGTCGAAGAGAGGGAGGAAAGAGAGAAAGAGAGAGAGAGAGAAAGCTCATGGTGGCTAATGTATTTCATGTGACAGGGAGACAGAATTTTTTCTCTTCTTTCAGGTCATCTAACAAATTATTTTAAAATGTCTCTAAGGGAAAAATTAGAGCCGAAAAGCAGAGATTAGCTTAGCTGGATCTACTTGACTTGTGCTGTGTTTATTTATATTTCTCTCTGGAAGATTGTTTTCCTGCCTATTCAACATTTGACTTTTACATATGCAAAATATTCATGATAGACCAAGAAGTGAATTGTGAACTAAGGTCTCCAAGAAGCCATGCCTATTCTAACCTCTCTACAACTCTGACTCATGTAGACTTCTGTGATTCTGGTGAACAAAATGTTATAGGTTGTGAGTCAAATTTTACCTTGTGTTATCCAGGCAGCCATTTACCGCCAACTTCTTTGTGTGGCCTAATATTCTTTTTACATTGAGAAATCTGCAAAGACCCAACAAAATAAAACTTTTATCCTGGGAATGGCTTCTAGTGGAACACAGAACACTAGCTTTTTATCTTGAAACACGCAGAATTATCAGCCCTCCTTCCTTCAGGATTATTTATCTATCTTTCTGCTGCTTCTAGCCTTCTGTCTTCAGGTCATCTAACCAATTAGGTTAAAAATGTCTCTAAGGGAAAAATTAGAGCAGAAAAGCAGAGATTAGCTTAGCAGGTTCTGCTTGGCTTGTGCTGTATACATTCCCTCTTCCTCTTTTCTTTCTTTCTTTCTTTCTTTCTTTCTTTCTTTCTTTCTTTCTTTCTTTCTTTCTTTCTTTCTTTCTTTCTTTCTTTCTTTCTTTCTTTCTTTTTGTCCTTGGCAGCTCTGGGGGATCTGTTTGGTTGATATTGTTGTTCTTCTTATGGGGTTGCAAATGCCTTTAGCTCCTTCAGCCCTTTCTCTAACTCCTCCATTGAGGACCCTGCACTTAGTCCAGTGGTTGGCTACAAGCATCCACTTCTGTATTTGTCAGGTTCTGGCAGAGCCTCTCAAGTGAAAGCTATATCAGGCTCCTGTCAGCATGTATTTCTTGGCATTCACAATAGTGTCTGTGTTTGGTGACTGTATATGGGATGGATCCCCAGGTGGGGCAGTCTCTGGTGGCCTTTCCTTCAGTCTCTGCTCCACACTTTGTCTCCATATTTTCTCACGTGAGTATTTTGTTGCCCCTTCTAAGAAGGACCAAAGCACCTACACTTTGTTCTTCCTTCTTATTGAGTTTCATGTGGTCTGTGAATTGTATCTTGGGTATTCTGAACTTTTGGGTTAATATCCATTTATCAGTGAATACATACCATATGTGTTCATTTGTGATTGGGTTATCTCACTCAGGATGATATTTTCTAGTTCCATCCATTTGCCTAAGAATTTCATGAATTCATTATTTTTAATACCTGAGTAATACTCCATTGTGTAAATGTACCACATTTTCTGTATCCATTCTTCTGTTGAAGGGCATCTGGGTTCTTTACAGCTTCTGGCTGTTATAAATAAGGTTGCTATGAACCTAGTGGAGCATATACTCAAAAGATTCTCCAACATATAACAAGGACATCTTCACAATGTGCATAGCAAACTTAAACACCCATCCCATTGGAGCCAAATATTCACATATCTGAGCAATGAACTAGGTTCTACTCTCCTAACAAATATCAAACTTTCAGACATTCCTTCAAATCCATTTTCAATAAATCCTGGTTTGATAGTTGAAATTCTGAAATGCTTTGGGGTGCATGTTCAGTAAAAACTAAACTGGGCCCTCAAGCAAACTTTTAGGGAGAAAACCCTGTTTACCATCTTATGCCTATTCATAATGCATCATACATATGAGTAAAAAAAATGATGTATTATGGCAGGTGACATAGCAATCAAAAATCACTCTATGCCTCAATCTATCAATCAGAAAAAAAGATCCAAATTCCTTCTCTTGAATCCTATAAAAGGAAGTCCCAAACAACAGTCAAGGCCTGTGACCCACTGTCAGTCTTGATAGTGTATTCCTCTATAATCTGTTCTGTTGTATCCATTTGAATAGGTTATCCTTCTATATTTGGGAATCTGAAAATACCTCCTTTCAATATTTTGGATAAAAGGCCATTATGCTGGAAGTTCATAGCTGTGTTGCCGACCACCAGTAACACTGTAGTGAAACTGAAGGCATGGGTCTGAATTAGTGAATATGTTTCTGTTCCATCCATGTTTACAACAGCTAACTTGTCTCCACATGATATTGGCCAGGCACCAGTGAACTCCAAATGCCACTCTATCTAGCCTTGTGCTTTTCTCCTGAATTCTTTAGGTGACTCCTCAGTCACTGCCATCTATCACATGTTCCCTTAGCTGAGAGCTTTCTCAGCCCTCCTGTAACTTGGCACCATGCAAATATAGTAATTTTATTTACTTTTCCCCAAGTTACAGGATGATCAATCATCTGATTAATTGACATCAGCATTGGTAGGCCTGTGCATCTCTTGTTTAGACTGAAGCAAATATTCAAGTAAATCTGTCATTTTCTATATGCTTTTCTCCCATTACCCACCTTCATGACCTGACTGTCCCATACATATTCCTGAAGTAATTTCTTTTTCTACTGCCTTCAACTTGTTTAGGTTAACATCAAATATTAAAAAAAAAAAAAGAATTCTCTGTTAAGATCCAAAACAACCTTTGCGACTCTGTACTGATTTGCTAAGATGGAAGGAAATGCTGCTTAGGTTGGCTGTGCACAAACACCCTTCTGCACAGGTTCATTGTAAATGTAACTGTTATTCACTTGATGTAATTGTCATCTCAGGGGCTTACTGATGAATAAGATCACCATTTCTAACTCTTCCGGAACTCTGTCTGGCTAGTTCAACTCAGCTGTTCTTGCTCAAACTTTTCTCCAAGCTGACTGACTCAACCTGGCTTCTGTCAGCTTTTCACTGAATTGCTCTGCTTGGTAGATACGATCACATCATCTGATAATAGCATACTTTGACTTCCAATTTGTATCCCCTTGATCTCCTTTAGTTGTCATTTTGCTCTAGCTAGAATTTCAGTACTATCTTGATGAGATATACAGAGAGAGGACAGCCTTGTCTTACCCCTAATTTTAGTTTAAATGCTTTAACTTTCTACTTAATTTGATATTGGTTTTTGGTTTGCTGTATCTTGTCTTTATTGTCTTTATATATGCACATTGCATATCTGATCTCTCCAAGATTTTTAATATGAAAGGGTGTTAGATTTCGACAAAGGCTTTTTCGGGATCTGAGAAGATCATCATGTTTCTTTTTTTCTTTCAGTTTGTTTATATGGTAGATTAAGTTAATAGATTTTTGTATAATTATCTATATCTGCATCTTGTGATGAAACCTATTCTTGTGGTAGATAGTGTTTTTGATGCATCCTTGGGTTCAATTTACAAGTATTTTATCGACTATTTTTGCATCTCTGTTCATAAGGGAAACTGGCCTGAAATTCTGTTTCTTTGTTGAGTGTTCTGTAGTTTAAGTATCAGGGTGACAGTGGCCTCATAGAATGAGTTTGGCAATGTTCCTTCTGTTAGCATTTTGTGGATTAGTTTGAGGAATATTGGTATTAGTTTATTTGAAATTCTGGTAGATTTCGGCATTAAAACAATCTGCCCCCAGGCTTTTTGTTTGTGTGTTTGTTTTTGTTTGTTTTTATTTGTTTTTTGCAGACATTTATTCACTGCTTCTATTTTCTTTTGTGGTTATAGGATTATTTAGGTTGCTTACTTGATCTTGATTTAACTTCAATAAGTGGAATTTATTCAGAAAATCATTCATTTTATTTAGATTTTCCAAACTGTTGGAATACAGACTTGTAAAGTAAGACCTAATGATTCTTTGGATTTCCTCAGTGCCTGTTGTTAGGTTCCGTTTTCATTTCTGATTTTGTTATTTTGGATATTGTTTCTCTGCTTTTTAGTTAGTTTGGCAATCGATTTGTCTATCCTATTGATTTTCTTAAAGAACCAGTTCTTGGTTTCCTTGAGTCTTTAAATTGTTCTCTTTGTTTCTAATTTTTTGATTGCAGCCCTAAGTTTGATTATTTCTTAATGTCTATTCCTCTTGGGTTTTATTTTTGTTTGTTTTGTTTTGTTTTGTTTTTTGGGTTTTTTTTTTGTTGTTGTTATTGTTCTAGAGATTTCTAGTTTGCTACTAAGTTGCTAATATGACATTGCTCCAATTTCTATATGAAGGCACTTAGTGCTAGCCATAAACTTTCCTCTTAGTACTGCTTTCATTGTGTTCTATACCTTTGGGTATATAATGCCTTCATTTTCATTGTATTATAGAAAGTCTTTAATTTCTTTATTTCTTCTTTGACCCAGTGGCCTTTGAGTAAAGAGTTGTTCAGTTGCCATGAGTTTGTAGGCTTTCTGTTGTTTCTGTTGTTGTTAGAGTCCAGCTTTAACCCATGAATATTGTAAGATACAAGGGGTTATTTCAATCTTCTTGTATCTGTTTTATCTTGCTTTGTGACTGAGTATTTGGTTCTACAGAGGGTTAACATCTGAAATACATGAAAGATTCAAGAAGTTAGACACCAGCACACCAAAATGAGGTGCAGAGTTAAACAGAAAATTCTCAACAAGGAACCTCAATCAGAATACTTAAAGAACTGTTCAACATCCTTAGTCATAAAACAAATGCAAATCAAAAGGAATCTAAGATCTGGTCTCATATTCATCAAAATGGGTAAGATCAAAGCTTAAGAGACAGAACATGCTGGCAAGAATGTGGAGCAAGAGAACATTCGTCCATTGCTGGTGGGAATACAGACTTGCACAACCACTCTGGAAATCAATCTGGAAGTTTCTAAGAAAATTGGTAATAGTTCTACCTTACACAACTTCATTGCTGGTGGCATTATAAATTAGAACAACCACTCTGGAAATTAATCTGGAGGTTTCTCAGAAAATTGGAAATACTTATACCTGAAGACCCAGCTATACCACTCCTCGGCATATACCAAATGATGCTCCATCATAACACACGAACACATGTTCCACTATGTTCATAGCAGCCTTATTTGTAATAGCCAGAAGCTGGAAACAACCCATATGCCCCTCAGCCACAGAATGGATACAGAAAATGTGGTTCATTTACACATTAAAATACTATTCAACTATTAAAAATGAGGACATCATTAATTTTGCAGGTCATTGGATAGAACTAGAAAATATCATCCTGAGTGAGGTAACCCAGATGCAAAAGGACATGCATGTTTATGTACTCACTGATAAGTGGATATTAGCCAAAAAAAAAAAAAGTGTAGAATAACCAGGTACAACTCACAGACCATATGAAGCTTAACAGGAATGAAGACACAAGTGTGGATACTTTAATCCCACTTTGAAGGGGGAACCAAATCATCACAGGAGGCAGTGGGAGGCAGGGATCTGGGTAGGAGATGGGGATGAGGAAGGGAAAAGAGGGGAGGCAGGATCAGGTATGGGGGGAGATAGGAGAGAGAGGACCAGAAATTTGAATGGAAATATGCAGCAGTGTAGTTGGAGGGAACCTCTAGAAAGTTCCAGAGATCCGGGATGTGAGAGGCTCCCAGGGCTCAGTGGTGATGGCCTTAGACAAAATGTTCAACAGTGGGAAGATGGAACCTGAAGAGACCACCTTCCGTAGATATTCATGGCTCCCAGTTGAGGCAGGGGTCCACCCAGCCATTTACAAACTTTTTGACCCAGAAGCAACAAGCTATCTTAAAGAAATTCAGGGACAAAAATGGAGCAGAGACTGAAAGAAAGGACATCTAGTGATCGGTGCAACTTGGAATCCATTTTATACACAAGCATCAAACCCTGACACTATTACTGATGCCATGTTGTACATGCAGACAAGAGCTTAGCATGGCTGTCCTCTGAGAGACTCTACAAGCATCTGACTGAGACAGATGCAGACACTTACAGCCAATCATTGGACTAAGGTCAGGAACCCCTATGGAAGAGTTATGGGAAGGACTGAAGGAGCTGAAGGGGATTGCAACCCCATAGGAAGAACAACATCACTAACCTGGACTCCTCAGAGCTCCCCAAGACTAAGTCACCAACCAAAGTCACCTAGGTATGTTGTCCTAGGCACATATGTAGCAGAGAACTACCTTGTCTGGCTTCAGTGGCAGAGGATGTGTTTAATCCTGTAGAAACTTGATGTCCCAGGGAAGGCAGGAATGAAGTAGAGGTGGGCGAGCAGATGGGGAGCACACTGTCAGAAGCAATGAGGAGAGGAATGGGGTGAAGAGCTCAGGATTCAAGGATCAGAAAAGGGAGCAACATTTGGAATGTAAATAAATGCAATAATTAAATAAAAAAAAGAAAAGAAAAAAAACAAAGAGCTATACCACTCCTGGGCATAGTCCTAAAAGATGATCCACCATGCCAAAAGACAACTGCTACACTGTGTTCATGGAGGCTTTATTTGTAATAGCCAGAAACTGGAAACAGCCCAGATGTCCCTCAAATAAAAAAAATAATAATATTGTTCAGTTACACAATGGAATACTACTCAACTATTAAAAACAAGGACATCATAAAATTTGAAGGTAAATGGATGGAACTAGAAAATATCATCCTGAGAGAGGTATCTCAGACCCAAAAGGACATTCATGGTATGTGCTCACTTATAAGTGGATATTATCCATAAAATATAGGATAGCCACACTATATTCTTTAGATCAAAAGAAGTTAAGAAAGAAGATCCAAGTGAGGATGCTTGAATATCACTAAGAAGGGGAAATAAAACAGTCATTGGAAGTGGATAGAGGTAGGTAACTTGTTGGGATAGGGGATGGGGAGGAGAAGAGGGTTTGGGAATCAGGTATATAGAGAGGCAAAGACAGGGCTGGGAGAGTTTGCAGCTGGAAGTTGGGGTTGGAGGAGCATCTCCAAGAAGCACCCGAGTCCTGGAGCCTTGGGATTAGGTAGGCTCCAGGGAATCTATCAGACTCCTAGCAGTGGGGAATATTGTAGTGGGCACCTCTTATAGCAAGGAAAGACTCTCAGGGGAGGGATAAGGACACCAACCCTCCTATAAAATCTTTGGCCAGAACTTTGTCCTTCCTACATTAAGTACAGGGACAAAGATGGAGCAGAGACTGAGGGAATGGCCAAACAAAGACTGCCCTAACTGGAAACACATCCCATGGGTAAGAACCAATCCCTGACATTATTATTGATACTTGTTTGTGCTTTTGGACAGGAACCTAGCATAACTGTTTTCTGAGAGGTTCTACACACCAGGTGCCCAAAAAGGATGCCAAGACCCACAGTCAAATATTATATAGAGCTTAGGGAGTCTTGTGGAATAGTTGGGGGAAGAACTAAGGGACCTGGAGGAAATAGGAACTCCACAGGAATACCAACAGAGTTAACTAACCTGGACACTTGGAGACTCCCAGAGGCTGAAACACCAACAAAGGAACATACATGGGCTGTACTTACCCCCCACCACCACACACATATGTGGAAGGTGTGTAGCTTGGTCTTCATTTGGTTCTCCCAACAACTAGAGGCAGGGTTGTCCCTGACTCTGTTGCCTGACTCTGGATCCTATTTCTCTAACTTGACTGCCTTGTCTGGCTCCAGTGGAAGAGAAGGTGGGTGTTTTTGTTGTTGTTGTTGTTGTTTTTGTTTGTTTGTTTGTTTGTTTTTGCAGTGACTTGATGTGCCAAGGTAGGTTGGTACCTAGTGGTGTCTTTCCCCTTTTCAGAGGAAAAGGAGAAAGAGGAATGGAAAGAGGGATTGTGTCAGAGTCAGTCTGGGAGCAGTGACCAGGATGTTAAATAAATAAATAAATAAATAAATAAATAAATAAATAAATAAATAAATGGGAAAAGAAAAAGAAAAGTCTTCTAACAACAGCAGAAGAAGTAGCAGAAGCAGCAGCAGCCAGTGGCCAGGTGGTTTTATTGCAGAATTCTACCAGACTTTCAAAGAAGATATAATATCAATATTCCTCAAACTATTCCACAAAATAGAAACAGAAGGTACTTTGCCAAATTCATTCTTTAAGGTCACAGACACCCTGGTACCTACAACATACAAAGACTCAACAAAGAAACAGAATGTCAAACCAGTTTTCCTCATGAACATTAATAAAAAAGTACTCAATAAAATATTCACAACCTAATCCAAGAACACATCAAAAACATCATTCACCATGATCAAGTTGGTTTCATTCCAGAGATGTGGGGATGTTTAAATATACAAAAATCCATTAATGTAATCTATCATATAAACAAAGAAAACACATGATCATCTCATTATATTCTGGCTCCTTCTTATTCTCTTCTTCAGCTGCCTCTGATAACCTGTACTGAACTGCAGTAACTGAGTTGCCACAGAACTAAGTTCACTGCACTGCCTTTCAACTGACTCCCAACTCACTGTACAACACTCAGCAATTAGACATCCATTTCAAACATGGCTTCTTCCTTTTACTCACTAAGGCTGTCTACATTGTTCAGGATTAAAGGTGTGTAAGAAGAGTATGTCTGTATTCTGGCCAGAGTATCCATGTTGCTGGATTAAAATTCCTCAACAGTCCATACTACTCGGAGTTTACCAAGTCTTCTGTTTTTTCTTTTGAAGTAAAATGTTGAAAAGGCGCCTCATCACATAAAGGCTTCATAGTGGATCTCTTAAAATTATGTATGCCATCTTGTGACATCACCTACTGCACACATAGCCATGTGTCCATATACACATGACCATATGTATATACACATGATCACACACACACACACACACACACACACACCATAAATAAACAATGAAGATGAGAGTGAGCAACACTGGAAAAGGACATGTGAACTTTGAAAAGTTTGAATTTAAGAAAAAAGTGTAAAATGATTTTGAACAAAGTTTAATTTTATTTTAATGCATCAAAGTGTTCTTCTTAGATCATTTGTACTATCCAGTCTATCACAAATCCTATTGGTTGACTCTAGCCCAAGAAAACTGGGTTGCTTCCTGGTGAAAGCCTAAGTTGGTTTTAACTAGTGGTTTGACAGTGGCATGTGAGAAAGCATTTAATGGCCAGTAGCTCATGATAGCAGGGCATGCAGACACTCACTGTTACTAGCTGTTGTGAGGAGCACAGGTGTGAATTATTCCACTGCATTGAAATACACTTGCATTCATTTCCATTCTGTGCCATCAGTAAAATGAAATCACAATGATTTAAAGCCCAACAAAGGTAAGTCATCTCTCTTCTCTGACTTTTTAAAATAGGGTAATAGGAAATTGTTTTAACTTTTGAAATAACGCCAGTCTTTGGATTTTTATGTAAAATGTTGCAACACAGTCCCCTTTGTTTTAGGTACTTGGGATCAGGAAGGACCCAAATGTGCTAAACAGTTGTTAAGAATGTTAATGGCTGGGAAACTGCACTTTGGCTCCCTGGTTTCATGACTTCTAAAAGTGGTATTTTTTCCATGTTATCCACTTTCACATGTTACCCTTTAATTAACTGCACTTACATCCTGAACCTGTCAGTGCCTTGCACTGCACCACACACATATGAGTAAGTTCCCCACACTTAAGCAGAACATCTTTCCATGCTTTCAGCCTGGTCACTGCACAAGGTACGTATTAGAACATACACAATGCAGCATTCATTTCAATTTTGACAGTCTTCATGCTAGCACATTAACTATTGTACACAACATCCATTTCCGAGGCAGAAATGGAGAAATACTTCTTCACAGTAGGGGCACCTTGGGCTAAGAGCTGATAAATCAGTGTCGGATAGACATGGCTCTTAGGTTTGTCTTGGTCACACCAGCCATTTAGCTGTGGGCAAGTTGCTTTTAACTATTAAACTCTGATAATAATAATGAAGAGCCTACCTGCTACATGTGTTGTGTTGATTAAACTTGGAGATGTAATGCCACATATTGAATGTTTGGTAAATGGCACTGTTGTTTTATTGTTTTTAATTTTAGTTATAAATACAAATTGACACCAAGTACCTCTTCTCCAAGTCACCCTTTAAATCCCTCTGGATAACACTCCCAGATACTCATGAATGTCTACATAACAATTAATGTTATCACTATGAAAAGAAATGTCCAAACACATGATTCATCAGACCAATATGCTTGCTATATTTTATGTACTTAAAATATTTTTCTTGCTTGCTGCCATTGCTGTTTAAGGTGGTTGAAGGGAAACCTATATCGTGACAGCCATATGCGGTGGCATATTGGACTTTTGTATGCTATTTGAGGAGTAGTGAGCTCCTTGGAAAAGAGACTTATATACTGTGTGGATGAATACTATACTATATTGCAGATGAATGTTGTTCACAGGGCAATCTTTACCTTACTTTATGCCATTGGCTAAATTACTGGTACTGCTCATTTGGAATGTCAGTTCTGCCTAGTGGCCTACTCTTTAATACTGAAGAAAGCTGTTATCCAAAGGCAATACCTAGAAAGTCTTACTTTTATTTACATTTCTGTCTTCCAAGGCAAAACAAAATGTCACTGGCTAGGGGAAGTCTTAAAGGTTATGATTGGTTCCCTATGTCCATAATGACAGAAACTGAGTTTATTCCAGGGCAATGAGCATCTGTCCTCAGGAGGAGTTTGCTGCTAGAATGTCTAATTGCTGACTCCCTCTGCCATCCTGAGCACTGACTTTTACTCGGGCTGTGTGATATGCTTTCCACCCAAGGGAGAGTAATGAGTTTGCCACACTCTCTGAAGACAACTCTTCATTGTACCAGCTAAGGGAGATCCTTACATATACACAGGGACATTTTATTACTTCTGCTACAAATGCAGCTAGAGACACGAGCTCTGGGGGGTACTGGGTAGTTCATATTGTTGTTCTACCTATAGGGTTGCAGATCCCTTTTGCTCCTTGGTTACTTTCTCTACCTCCTAAATTGGGGGCCCTGTGATCCATCCAATAGATGACTGTGAGCATCCACTTCTGTGTTTGCTAGGCCCCGGCATAGTCTCACAAGAGACACCTATATCTGGCTCCTTTCAGCAAAATCTTGCTAGTGTATGCAATGGTGTCAGCATTTGGAGGCTGATTATGGGATAGATCCCCAGATATGGCAGTCTCTAGATGCTCCATTCTTTCATCTCAGCTCCAAACTGTGTCTCTATAACTCCTTCCATGGGTGTTTTGTTCCCAATTCTAAGAAGGGGCAAAGTGTCCACACGTTGGTCTTCGTTCTTCTTGAGTTTCATGTGTTTAGCAAATTGTATCTTATATCTTGGGTATCCTAAGTTCCTGGGCTAATATCCACTTATCAGTGAGTACATATTGTGTGAGTTCTTTTGTGATTGGGTTATCTCACTCAGGATGATGCCCTCCAGGTCCGTCTATTTGCCTAGAAATTTCATAAATTCATTCTTTTTAATAGCTGAGTAGTACTCCATTGTGTAAATGTACCACATTTTCTGTATTCATTCCTCTGTTGAGGGGCATCTGGGTTATTTCCAGCTTCTGGCTATTATAAATAAGGTTGCTCTGAACATAGTGGAGCATGTGTCCTTCTTACAGGTTGGAACATCTTCTGGATATATGCCCAGGAGAGGTATTGCGGGATCCTCCAGTAGTACTATGTCCAATTTTCTGAGGACCCACCAGACTGATTTCCTGAGTGGTTGTACAAGCTTGCAATCCCACCAACAATGGAGGAGTGTTCCTCTTTCTCCACATCCTCACCAGCATCTGCTGTCACCTGCATTTTTGATCTTAGCCATTCTGACTGGTGTGAGGTGGAATCTCAGGGTTGTTTTGATTTGCATTTCCCTGATGATTAAGGATGTTGAATATTTTTTCAGGTGCTTCTCAGCCATTCGGTATTCCTCAGGTGATAATTCTTTGTTTAGCTCTGAGCCCCATTTTTTAATGGGGTTATTTGATTTTCTGGAATCCACCTTCTTGAGTTCTTTATATATATTGGATATTAGTCCCCTATCTGATTTAGGATAGGTAAAGATCCTTTTCCAATCTGTTAGTGGTCTTTTTGTCTTATTGACGGTGTCTTTTACCTTACAGAAGCTTTGCAATTTTATGAGGTCCCATTTGTCAATTCTCCATCTTACAGCACAGGCCATTGCTGTTCTATTCAGGAATTTTTCCCTTGTACCCATATCTTCAAGGGTTTTCCCTACTTTCTCCTCTATAAGTTTCAGTGTCTCTGGTTTTATCCACTTAGATTTGACCTTAGTACAAGGAGATAGGAATGGATCGATTCTCATTCTTCTACATGATAACTGCCAGTTGTGCCAGCACCATTTGTTGAAAATGCTGTCTTTTTTCCACTGGATAGTTTTTGCTCCCTTGGATGGTTTTGTCAATGATCATGTGACCATAGGTGTGTGGGTTCCTTTCTGGGTCTTCAAGAATCAACTGAACGAGTAGCTGGTTCTTTGAGAAAATCAACAAGATAGATAAACCCTTAGCCAGACTCACTAGGGGGCACAGGGAAAGCATCCTAATTAAAATCAGAAATGAAAAGGAAGACATAACAACAGATCCTGAAGAAATCCAAAACACCATCAGATCCTTCTACAAAAGGCTATACTCAACAAAACAGGAGAACCCGGATGAAATGGACAAATTTCTAGAGAGATACCAGGTACCAAAATTAAATCAAGATTAGGTTAATGATCTAAACAGTCCTATATCCCCTAAAGAAGTAGAAGCAGTCATTAATAGTCTCCCAACTAAAAAAAGCCCAGGACCAGATGGGTTTAGTGCAGAGTTCTATCAGACCTTCAAAGAAGATCTAATCCCAGTTCTTCATTAAAATATTTCACAAAATAGAAGCAGAAGGTATTCTACCCAACTCATTCCATGAAGCCACCATTACTCTGATACCTAAACCACAAAAAGACCCAACAAAGATAGAGAACTTCAGACCAATTTCCCTTATGAATATTGATGCAAAAATCCTCAATAAAGTTCTCACTAACTGAATCCAAGAAACATCAAAACAATCATTCATCCTGACCAAGTAGGTTTCATTCCAAGCATGCAGGGATGGTTCAATATTCGGAAATCCATCAACGTAATCCAGTATATAAACAAACTCAAAGACAAAAATCACATGATCATCTCATTAGATGCAGAGAAAGCATTCGACAAAATCCAACACCCATTCATGATAAAAGTCTTGGAAAGATCAGGAATTCAAGGCCCATACCTAAACATGATAAAAGCAATCTACAGCAAACCAGTAGCCAACATCAAAGTAAATGGTGAGAAGCTGGAAGCAATCCCACTAAAATCAGGGACTAGACAAGGCTGCCCACTTTCTCCCTACCTATTTAACATTGTACTTGAAGTCCTAGCCAGAGCAATTAGACAACAAAAGGAGATCAAGGGGATACAAATTGGAAAGGAAGAAGTCAAAATATCACTTTTTGCAGATGATATGATAGTATATATAAGTGACCCTAAAAATTCCACCAGAGAACTCCTAAGCCTGATAAACCGCTTCAATGAAGTAGCTGGATATAAAATTAACTCAAACAAGTCAATGGTCTTTCTGTACACAAAGGATAAACATGCTGAGAAAGAAATTACGGAAACTACACCCTTCTCAATAGTCACAAATTATATAAAATACCTTGGTGTGACTCTAACTACGGAAGTGAAAGGTCTATATGATAAGATCTTCAAGTCTCTGAAGTAAGAAATTAAAGAAGATCTCAGAAGATGGAAAGATCTCCCATACTCATGGATTGGCAGGATCAATATAGTAAAAATGGCTATCTTGCTAAAAGCAATCTACAGATTCAATGCAATCCCCATCAAAATCCCAACTCAATTCTTCAACGAATTAGAAAGGGCAATCTGCAAATTCATCTGGAATAGCAAAAAACCAAGAATAGCAAAAACTCTTCTCAAGGATAAAAGAACCTCTGGTGGAATCACCATGCCTGACCTAAAGTTGTACTACAGAGGAATTGTCATAAAAACTGCATGGTACTGGTATAGCGAAAAAAGTATGTCTTTTAGGGGCTAGACTACTAGGCTTAGAACTTATGGCTATTGGTATTGAGATTTAGAAGCTTTATTTATTAATTGTGGCTAATTGTACAGCTCCTGAGCACAAGAACCCGACACCCAAAACTCCTGGGATAAAATATTGGTTATTTCCTGCTGCTGACACCCTAGCCAATGCTAGCTGCTATAAGCCATGGATCAATAGCTGTTGATCACAGTGTCTTTGACAATCAAAGACCAAAACAATTAGTCTTTAATGTGAGCACCCAAAGCTGTAGGGTCTGCATTCTTTATTTTGGAGCCAGAAACTATAACCCTCATTCTTCGAAGCCATATACCCTGAACCTATTAGTCTAGCTTCTAGGTCTGTCTTAGTTAAGTTCCCTATTAAAGTGATAAAGCACCATAACTATAAATCACTTGGGAAGAAAAGAGTTTATTTCATCTTGTAGCTTATAGCACTATATTGAGGGAAGTCACAGCAGGAATTCAAACAGGATAGAAACCCAGAGACAGAAACTGAAGTAGAGATCACCTTGCTTTTAATGGATTGCTCAGATTTCTTTCTTGGAGCATCCATGACCACAAAACTAGGGGTGCCTCCATCGTCTGTTAGATATACCTATCTACAACTACCAGCAGCCAAATATCAGGCAGAGTGGGGGAGTCTTGTGGGAGAGATGGGGATAGAAGTGAGGGAGCCAGAGGGGTCAAGAACACCACAAGAAGATCTACATAATCAACTAACCTGGACCCATTGGGACTCACAGAGACTAAACCACCAACCAAAGATCTTGTGGGGACCAGTTCTTAGGCCCCTATACATTTGTAGCAGATATTTAGCTTAGCCTTCATATGGGTCCTATAACAATTGGAGCTGGGGCTCTCTGACTCTGTTGTCTGCAATTGGATCCCCTGACTCTACCTGGACTACCCACTTGAGCCTCAATTGGAGAGGAGGTGCTTCATCCTACAGGGAGTAAATGTCCCAAGGTGGAGTGATACACAATGGAGGCTTCCCATTCTCTGAGCACATGGGCACGATAGAGAAAAGATTTGAAAAGGTAGTCTAGAGGAAAGGAGGTAGGAGGGCTGTAATTGAGATATAATGTGAATAAAAAATAAATTATGGAAAAAAGAAAAAGGAAAATGTACCACCGATTTTACCCCCAAGTCAATCTGGTACATCATTGTCTCGATTGAGGTTCCCTCTTCCAAAATTTCTCTATTTTTTTTGTCAAGTTGATCAGTACTATCCAGAGTGGGGACTTTGGTCCTCCATGACTCAGAACTGTGAATACTAAAGAAGCTGCCTTTTGCCATTCATAAATAGGATTTGAGTATTTAAAGGTGCAGGCAATTGATTAGTAATATGACCATTCTTAGAGTATCTGAAATAGCGAGTCTCTAATGAAAAAAAAAAGAATACAGTCAATCCACTGACAAATGAATCCGGACATCATCTCCTGGACTCACTGAAAGAGAATACCTCATGGAGATCTAGCTGCATTGCACACTGGTGTCTGCCTCTGTTCTGACTACAAGCAGGTCATTCTGGGCTAGTGAACTAGAGGATGCCACTTGCCCATTGAATTACTTCAATGCTGATTTTTTTCCCAGGGTCTGACATTTGTAAGTGTCAGGATGCTTCCTGTGAGTCCAGAGCATAATGTATATTTTAAACATAGCACTTAACGCTCTTTGATTTAAATTACAAATATTCCAGAATCATTCATTCCCTTTAATAAACACGGACCAAGCCATATCAGCAGTAAAGATGTGTGACAAAGATTATGAAGCGATTATGTGACCAAGCTGAAGAAGGCCTCTCCTTGTTTCCCTTCCTAGAAGCTTAGAAAATCATGTGAGACCAAATACAGAAATTCACACCTCCATAAAGTTATATAAAAAATGTTTGATCCACCAATAAGCCTCTCATTTAAGCTTAATGGGTGCTAAAAAATGACAACCGACTAGTGGAGCCCTGACTTAAGATACATTCCAGAAATTTGTCTCTGTCATCCCTATTGTCTACTGATTAAGGAATAGTGGGAAGTCAAATGTTTCTGTTTGGGGCCCAGGCTTTCCTGATGAATAGAGGCTGATTTGTGTGAGTTTTGACCTTGGGACACAGACCTGCATCTTGTCATATAAAGGGAAGTATGAACTCTCCTTGGATCTTTACCTCCTGGAATGATCTTCCCATCAATATTTTCAGAGACATGCTTGCCTGGAGATGGTAGAAGCAATTACATACATAAAAATTCATCCCCCAAAGGGAATTTGGATGACAAATTTATCATTCATTATGATGTAACATGGTTAGATAAACTGTAAGCAAAGAGACAAAGACTTAGAAATGTGGCTGAATCAATAAACCTCTCTTAAAGGATATGATTCTCCTTGGAATGAAGGAGAGGAGAAAGGGAAGTTTCAAGGACATTCATTAAAGTTCTTCTCCTGAGTCGACTGAGGATGTCCTAAAAAGTACTTCACCACTTAGATTTTTTAAATTGAAAATAGACCACTGAGAATCAAGGTGATTATATTTTAATAGTTTCTGGGAGAAATTCATGTGGAAAATGTGAACCACCTCAATCTGAAAAGAAAGCACCAAGTATGCATAGATGCTTTGAGGATGCAGAAGTCAGCATCACCTGGGTCCCTCCTGTCAACACCCACTGAAGGACTTCACTGAATCCCATTTTTGTCAACCTCCCTGAGAATTAAATAAATATTTGCCAATAAACAAATGGGGGTATCTGACAAGGAGATCTATAGAATGACCATTTCATGAAACAATTTGAAAGGTTTTCTTAAAAATGTAAAAAAAAATATTTGGTATGAATTACAGGCCTGCTGTAATGGATCAATGTAAAGCATTTGTCTGAGTTCTTAAGAAATTTGTGTTTCATCTCCCCAGTGTCCCAATAGAATCTTGTATTCAAATGAGCTATGAAGTATGTGCGAATCTAAATCTTTGTAATTAAAGCTACCTGCAGAGCTCTCCAAATACTCTTATCTGCACCCCTAGGTAGGTTATACAGTCAGGTTATACAGAAAACATTAGTCTCCTATTTCAGGTAAAAGTAGATAATCCTTACATCTACCCACTCACCCATTGGAAAGGAGTCAAAATAACAATGTCTGTGAAGTCATTCACACTGTGTTTAACATAGAAAAACACAATAACAAGTGTTACATATACCTGTCAAATTTATAATGGACTTTCTTACCTCTCTGTAAAAACAGAGTTGCTCCTGAAACCACTCTCTGGTGAATTAAGATAAGTACTGAATCTCAAAATTGTAAACATTATGGATGCCTTGCTTCTCACTGAAACTGTTCATGTCTTTTGGCTCCTTTTCCATCCCATCTTCAAATACTTACCTACAAAGTTCTGGAATTAGTCCCAACCATTTCAGGTATACCTCCATGACTCTATCTAGTTGCATGGTTCTATATAAACTTGCCCAGATTAATACAAGTTCCTCAGCCCTACAAAGCTTCTCTCTCCACTAATAATCCTTCAATCCTTCCCATAGAATGACCGTATTAGTCCTTCTAAAATACTCTGGCAGTGATGAGTATTAGTGATAATATAATACATATGATCATCATCTATTCTAAAAATTGAACAAATATTGATTGGTTAAATGGTATGTTCCTGAAAATTTTCTGGTCACTAAATTCTATCAACAAATAAAGCAGACATTCTCTGCCATCCAGAAGCCTAATCCTCACAAGCATGGTAATAATGATCTTTAAAACATAGTTGAATAAAATAGGAAAGTTTAGCATGAAAGCTTATCATTTTTATGCAACATTTTTCTTTTGACTTAAATATTGTCAGACATACAGGATAGTTCATATGCATTACTTACAAACTTTAGGCAACCCTCCAAGTTGGGTGCAATTTCCATTTCTTTGAGGTAAAAAAGTTTTGGAAAGCTTGGTAACTTACCATCATGTAGCCACTAAGGATCAATGTCCAGCGAGGGCTGTGACAAGTATCCATGATATGTCCCATGTCTATACAACAGTATTACTAAGAAAATATTTTTCACACCATAAGTCTCTGCAATAGCTTGGTAAATTTCTAAATTAAATTTCCTGATAAACATCAGGCCCCATGATCTTTCTTGCTGACATTATTGTTTGTCTGATTTTATATCTTATCTTGAAGGAATCAGGAGTCCCTCACCCTTTCATAAACCACATTTCACTTTATTTCCTCTGTACATTGTCACCTCAAAATCTAAATTTCTCCTTGTGTGTATATGTTTCTCTATGTGTCACTTTTCTCTTAGGGCATCTAAAATGTAAGAAAGCATCTGGATCCCCGCCACCACTATTGAATCATCCCTCATAGGGTCATCGAAGTTAGCCATCTCAGTACGACACTTAGCTTAAGCTCCCTTTATTAATATAATTTGTATATTGGTATAATTTGCTTATATTCTATCAATCAAATTGCTCTTTAACTCTTATATGACTTTATTATATATATATATATATATATATATATATATGAAGATGCTTTGTGTATTTTATAAATTTACAACTTTGAGTAATTTGGGAAACAAATTATCTTTTACTTTGCACAAGTGAGTGTCCTTTAATCCTTTAATCCTCATCCATTTGAGCCTTTTTTGTAAAAATTTTGAAAGCTATAAAGGATTAATGGAAATTATGGCCGAATTACAGTAAATAAAGAGATCAGTTTGACTGGCTTGTTGGAAAAGGACAAAGTGATGTATGAAGGTGCGGATAAACTTCAAACTGATGGTGATGTGTACACACAGCTTCTCCCTTTCATCACTTTCTCCCATGCCTGAATACTATGATATTCCCAGTAACTTCCTTGCCAGTGACTACCAGTTCTTAGGATTTGCTTTGGGATGCCTCCAATGGATAATTCCAGAAACTATGTGTATTAAAATGACAGAACCATGAAAGGTACTTTTCCCAACTGTGTTCTATAGATTGGTACGCTATTAAAAAAAGGGGGGAGTATTTCTGAAGGCAGACAAGCCCTCTGGTTTGAAATGTGAGCTTTATAAAATGTGCCTTCAGGAGGATCCTCTGTGCTGTGGTACCTAAAGGCCCTCTACCACCATCTCCTCCTCCTCCCCCTCCCCCTCCCTTTCTCCCTCTCTTTTGCCTTCCCCCTCCTCCTCTAGCTCTGGTGTCTGTCAGGGCCTCATCAATCCATTTCTGGCATTTTAGTTTGCTGAGACTGGCTTGGAGTGACAGGAGGGTGTCACTAATGCAGGGAAGGCTTCTGGAAGCTCTTTTACTTTAAGCTGCAGGATAAGTGAATCTGCCTCTTGCTTTCTCCCAGGAACTACTTACCTTCAATCTTTCAATTAAAGGTCAAATGGTGAATGGAGAGACACTGGTGGTCTATTACAGTGTTTTGTTCCCATTGTCAATGAATCTATTCTTTACATGCATGCCTCTCAGCTGTCTCAAGGTCTGTGCTCTCCACCCACACTGTGCTTCTGATTAAAAAGGTGAGAATTTTCACAAAGGTTCAGGAAATCTTTCAGATTTACCAAAAAGGAGAGAACTGTAATTAGAAAAATAAAATAGAGTACTTTCCCCAGCTAGAACCATGTTTAAAACCTCTACCAAAATGTATCAAAAGCAGAATTTTGTGGGAGTAAAAGATAAAAACCCATTTTTTAGAAAGTTAAAATCATGCCTCCCCCTTCCCTGCTCAGTTTCCTCAGCTAAGTAAAGAGAGTGGCTAAGCTATGCCATAAGAAAGAAGTAATTATGTGCTTACAGAGTGCCAAGCTTGATGTGAATTAATGTATGTAATTCTTATTATAATCCAAAGCGATATCTTTGTTAATGCTCAGGCCCTACTGACAACTGTGAAAATTGTTAGATGTTAGAGAGGTAAGAAAAGAAGTGCATGGATTCTCTTATGGGCGATCTGATTTTAATGCATGTGCTCTGTATCGCCTAGTCAAGCAATTCTTGGCGTAGGAAGTGGATTAGAAAATAGCATCAAGTGGACTGGAGTCTAAAACACATTAGTGAGTCTGAAACCTTTACTTGCTCTATATATGCTTATGTAAGCTAGTTTTCTTAACACATTGATCTTAGTCTTTCAGAAATGCTTCAGTTGCTATCTAATATATTTTTAAATTCACAATCAATTAATACATATTGGATATGTATGACATGGTGAAGACAAACATGTTAAAATGCTGTTCATTTGACCAACAGCTAATCTGTCATTTCCTATATAAGTCTCAATTCTAGGAGCTGCAATAGACATCATCTTGGAGAAGCTATATGATTTTTAATATTTTGTTTAAACTAAAGTATATCATTCTCTCGATGCTGATATTGAGACAAATGGTACCTAACAGATTCACTAAGTGACTTCAGGCAACCAGATTGAAATAGACAGAACTGACATCTAGAATTCTGATAACACTCAAGTCCCAAATGTTTATCAGTCATCAGGTCACAGAAAGCATTTGATAGTCTTATCTTCAGGGAACTTATGATATACATCACTGAAAATCTAATTAGATGAAATGGACCAAAATTTACAGGTAAAATTCCCTGATGTGTGATTGACTTGTCAAAGAAATAAATGTAACTGCCCAGCAAAACCAACTGATGAAGCTCTCTGACAACCTTATGGCTATTTCATCAGTACTGCTGGGTCCTGAGGTCAAACTGTGAGTATTTCATCCAAAAGCCACTGTTTGAAAGGGATTATTTGATCTAATGAATTGTAAGGCAGAAGACATTTTCTGGTTGTAAAGTAGTAGTTTTGAACTCAGTGAGCCTAGCCATCTACAGACATAACCCTATAAAATGGTTGGTCATGCATAGCTATCTATACAGATAGATATTGGTCTGGACATAGTTAGAAGCTAACCCATAGTTCTGCAGTGAAAATATCAAAACAGGATGATGACCTAGACAAAGGGTATAAATAACTGTTTCGTTTCATTGCATGCCTCCAATTCTATCCAGATGTTGAAATTGGCAAATTGGTTCTCATATCTACTTATAGCCAGTTTAATGTCATCAGGCATGATTTTTTTCTTAATAGTTTCAACTTCATATATTGAAGTGGTACTTGGACTTTACATTCGTGGAACCTAATTCTGTTTTCATATTGTAAGAATGGTGTCGTTGATAGGTGCATAATTCACACACACACACACACACACACACACACAAACACATCGGCATACTTGGCAAGATGACCAGAAAGAATGAACTATGACAAATGGCTAATATGAAGATGAGAAAAGCAAGCACAAGCACAGTGGTGTGAACCTATAATCTCATTGTCAGGGAAGCATGATAGTGGCTCCCTAAGGCTAGCTGTTCAGCCAGAGAAGTTGAATCAGTACTCTGCAGGTTCAGGGAGATACTCTGTCTCAAGAAACAAAATGAAGAGTGATGGAATAAAATAACTGAAGATGACATGTGGTGTGTGTGTGTGTGTGTGTGTGTATGTGTGTATGTGTGTATGTGTGTATGTGTATGTGTGTGTATGTGTGTGTATGTGTGTGTATATGTGTGTGTATATGTGTGTATGTGTGTGTGTGTGTGTGTGTGTGTGTGTGTGTGTGTGTGCACATAAAAAGGAAAAACTGAAAATAGGTACTGCTAAGGGATGTTCTCTCACTGGGTTTCACCATGTCCTCCTCACATTTCTAAAAGCACTTTGCACATATTTATGGGCCATTTGTACATAATCTCAAAAGAGAGATACATCAAATATTCTACCAAATTGAAAAACTGGAGGATATAGTAATAATAATAATTATTATTGCTATTATTATTGTCTTCATAGTAGGAGTTCAAGATATATTCTGGTTATGAATTCTAGTATATATATTTTATAGATATTTCCTTCTGGTACAAATTAAATCATAAATGTTTTAGTGGATATGAAACCCTGATAATTGATCTATTATATTTTATATTTTGGTGTCACTTATAAGAATCCATTTCTAAAGCAAACCAATCAAAGATTTGCATTTCCATCCTCAAATAATATACTATGTCTTCTCTCATCTTTGTGTGCAGATCCATTTGAGGAATCAGTTTATGCACTTTGACACAGAGACTCTACCTTTTCATTTGTATTTGGATATGCAGTTATTAAGGAATTTTAAAATAGTTTTATTTACCTATCAATTCTCCTTGATTTCCCAAATCAATGAAACAAACATAAATGTTTCTTTTCATAGTTGTTTTCTGCTCAAATCATCTTCATATACCTGTCCTCTTGTCAGTGTAGAATAATGTTGAGTACTTCAGGTATACAGTAAGCTTTAATACATGGGGATATAAACATCTCATTTTTTTTCTTCTATTTCAACACTGCCATGAAGAGATTTGGATTTCCATTTGATTATGATCCATCCAGCTGAGCTTATAATGGAAGTATCCTCAATTAGCAGGACATCTTTGGAGATAACTGTTCTTCTGCAGATGCTAAGCTTTTGATTCATAAACATGGAAGCCATTGAAGCTGTAGAAAATCTCAATGATGTTTTTGTCATGTTCCACAGCATCAACTGAAACCATCTTATACCACTTTTGTGAAAATTTTCCTTTATATTTTGTTACTTTTGATATTATTGAATCTGAAGCTATTTTCAAGCTATTATATTGTTTATTGTTAGTAAACAGAAGCAAATATTCACTGGTATATTCAGATTGTATTTCTGAAACCCATTAGACTTATGAGTCCTAGCAGGGTTGGGTTTGTAATGTTATTATTCCTTTGAACAGATACAGTTTAACTTCTGTTTTTAATTTAGATGCCTCCTTTTTTAACTCAGTCTCCCTTCTATCATATCAAATTTCATATACATATATGTGTGTGTATAATGTCATGTATATATGTAATATGCATATGTGATATATGGTTTTATATATCTATAAAATTATTGAATCTACTGAGAGGAAGTTATAATATTTGTCTTTCTGAATTTTATTTATTTTAGAATGATTATTTCTACTTCCATTTTATTAAAGATGGCATATTATCTTTGTTGTTAAACTCCATTGTATATATACACCATATTCTTCTTCATTCATAGATTGATAGATGCCTATGCTGATTCCATAATTTGGCATTTGTGAGTGGTGCTATAATAAACATAGATACAGTATTTAGGGCATATTGACTTAGAGTCCCTCAGGTATATACACATTACTCATGAAGCTGGATTACACAGTAGTTCTGTGTTTAAGTTTGTGGAACTTCTAGACTTGTTTCTGCAGTAGCTGGACCAGTTCATGTTCTTGCAATTGCCAAAATATGAGCGTTCCCATTTCCTAGGATGCTTGCCATATTTTGTCATTCACTTACTGGATGACTGTCACTCTTACTTACACGAGTCTCAATGCAGTTTTAATGAGCACTTCTCTGCTGGTCAATAGTGTTAGAAGTATTTTTCATGTATTTATTGGCCATCTGTACTTCAGCTTTTGAGAACTGTCAGTTCGCTTCATTAAGTCTATTTACCATTTGAGTCATTTAGATCTTTATATAGGATAAATGTTCATCTATTGGATCTGTAGCAAGGAAAATTGTCTCTAATATTGAAAACTGTATCTTGTCAATTAATTACCCCAGTATGTGAAGAAAGCTTTTAATCTCATGCAATACTTTTACCATCTCATAGTATTACTTTCTGTGCTTTCATGGTCTATCTTTTATCTATATCCCTAGATGTAGATGTATTTTTCTGTGCTTGCCTCTGACAGAATCAGATCTTAGTAAAATTTTGACCCATTTTGAATGAACTTTGCACAAAGTAAGAGACAGGAGTCTGGTTTCATTCTTCTATACATGCATAACCAGTTTCCTCAGCACCATTAGTTGAAGAGATACTTGTTTCTCAAATATATGTTTTTGATATTTTTCTATATTCAGTAGGAGTGCTACACATAAGAAGTTTCAAAAATATGGTCACCTAAACAAGACCTATACAAGGACACCACCAGTTTACATCCCAATTTGAATGGATGAAATCTCACAAGACCTCAGCCATAGATGAAAAGCTACAGTCAACTAATGACTGGAAAGAGAGAGAGTATCAGTCTTCTCAAGTGATGAGATCCATTACACGTTATCCAATCCTAAATTGCTAGCTGTAAGCAAATACACACACAAATGTTGATGCACTGGACTCAGTAAAATGCGTATATGTATATGTATATGTATATGTATATACACATACATATATATATACACACATATGTATAGATTTATATTATATATACATGTATATATGTAGATTTATATATAAAATAAATAAATGCATATATACTTAAAGATATGAGGTCATGAATTTGGGAAGGAGCTGAGGCAGACACAGGAGGAATTAGGTACAGGACGGAGCAGATGCAGAGCAAATTATGTCATTATAGTACTCATGTATGAAAATATCAAAAAATTAAAAATAAATCAATACAAATATCAACTATAGACATGTTCAGTAAGTTCTGGCTCCTCTTCTGTCCAATTTCAAGCTCCTCCTTATTTCCTCTGTCAATATTTTGCTGGTTTTTCCCTGTGGCCCAGTAGTATAACTAGAAAGCAGGACTGTGATGCTCAGGTAATGTTCTCTATGCTCAAGATTTCTTTGCCTATTCAGGGACTTTTATACTCTCATATATATTTTAAATTCTTATTTTTATTTTATGATGAATGACATTTATTTAATATATTGGAATTTGGATAGTGTGCTGTAAATCTATAGATTATTTTGGTAACTCAATAATTTTACTGTAGTAATTCTGCCCATCCCTTAGTGTCCTAGTATCTTAATTACTTTCCTCAGTGTTTTAAATTTTTCATTATAAAATTTCCATCTCTTTCATTGGAATATTTTACCTTGTTGACACCATTGTCAATATGATTGTTTCACTGAATGTTTTCTTGGCATGCTTATTATCGGTGTCTAAGAAATCAATTGATTGAAGATACTATATTTTGCTTGCAGACAGAAACTGACTGAAACAGATGCAGATACCCACAGCCAAACATTGGTAGGAGGCCAGGGACTCTTTCAGAAGAGTTTGGGGGACAATTAAAGGCCCTGAAGGGAATAGAAAATCCACAGGAAGACCAACCGTGTCAACTAATTGGACATAGTACTATCTGAGGACCCAGCTATACTACTCCTGGGCATATACCCAGAAGATGCTCCAACGTATAAGGAGGACACATGCTCCACTATGTTCATAGCAACCTTATTTGTAGCCAGAAGCTGGAAAGAACCCAGATATCCTTCAACAGAGGAATGGATACAGAAAATGTGATATATTTACACAATGGAGTACTATTCAGCAATTAAAAATAATGAATTCATGAAATTAGGCAAATGGATGGAACTAGAAAATATCATCCTGAGTGAGGTAACCCAAACACAAAAGAACACACATGGTATGCATTCATTGATAAGTGGATATTAACCCAGAAGCTCAGAATACCCAAAATACAATTCACAGACCACATTAAGCTCTAGAAGAAGGAAGACCAAAGAAAGTGTGGATAGATACTTCAGTCCTTCTTAGAAGGGGTAACAAAATACCCATAGGAGGATTATACACAGACAAACTGTGGAGCAGAGACTGAAGGAAAGACCATCCAGAGACTGTCCCACTAGATCCATCCCATATACAGTCACCAAACCCAGACACTATTGTGGATGCCAACAAGTGCTTGCTGATAGGAACCTGATATAGCTGTCTCCTGAGAGGCTCTGGAAGAACCTGACAAATACAGAAGTGGATGCTGGCAGCCAACCATTGGACTAAGCATAGGGTCCCCAATGGAGGAGCCAGAGAGAGGACCGAAGTTGCTGAAGGGGTCTGCAACCCCACAGAAGGAACAACAATATCAACCAACCAGTACCTCCAAAACTCCCAGGAACTAAACCACTAACCAAAGAGTACACTTGGAAGGACCCATGGATCCAGCTGCATTAGTAGCAGAGGATGGCTTTGTTGGACATCAGTGGGAGGAGAGGCTCTTGGTCCTGTGAAACCTCGATAACCTGGTGTAGGGGAAGTGGAAGCAGGTGGGTTGGTGAAGAGGGATAAGAGGGATAGGGGGTTTTCAGTGGGGAAACATGGAAAAGGGATAGCATTTGAAATGTAAATGAATAAAATACCAATAAAAAATAAAGAAAAAGAAGAAGGAGGAGAAGGAGAAGGAGAAGGAGAAGGAGAAGGAGAAGGAGAAGGAGAAGGAGAAGGAGAAGGAGAAGGAGAAGGAGAAGGAGAAGGAGAAGGAGAAGGAGAAGGAGAAGGAGAAGGAGAAGGAGAAGGAGAAGCAGCTCTCAGAGACGACCACATGCCAAGGAGTACACATGGGCTGGATGGAGGCCCCAGGCAGATATATAGGTGTTGTGCAGCATATTTGCCACGTGGGTCCCACAACAACTAGAGTAGGGGCTGTCATTAAAGCTGTAGCCTGTTTGTGGGGTCTGTTCCCCAATAAAATTTCCTTGTCTGGCCTCAGTGGGAGAAGATGTGTGTGACACTGAAGAGAATTTATGAGCCAAGGTGGGGGATAAGGGTTGGGGAAAGCGACTCTGTGATGTATGGACTGAGGAGCAATGATTGGAATGTACAAAACAAATTTAAAAAAATAAAGTATTATCATATAATAATTGTATTTTGGTTTTGTAAAAAAAGAAAGAAAGAAAGAAAGAAAGAAAGAAAGAAAGAAAGAAAGAAAGAAAGAAAGAAAGAGAGAGAGAGACAGAAAGAAAGAAAGAAAGAAAGAAAGAAAGAAAGAAAGAAAGAAAGAAAGAAAGAAAGAAAGAAAGAAAGAAAACACTTTGTAAAAAGTGTTTATCAGTTCTACCCTTTCTGATGGTGTGTTTAGGAATCTATGTAAAGGATGTTTTGTCAGAAATAGGAAAAATTAGACTTATTTCTTTCTTCCAAGTATCTCTTTTTTCTTGGATCTTTTTATTTATTAATGAAGCTAAGTCTACAAGAACCATCTAAATGAATTCCATTTTTTCTTTTGTTTTACTTTTGGTGAGTATATCATGATAGTAATGATTTCTTTCAGTTTTTATTTTCTAGAAGTACATTAATATCTCTTTTAATTTTTGACTTCAACTTTGCTAGATGTAAATATTTGTTTCTATTCAGGATTTTCATTCTCACTCTGGCTTAGTTACTTTCATCTTTGTTGTTACAAAATACCCAGCATGAAACAGTTTTAAGGAAAGAAAGCTTTATTATGACTGAAATAATCTGTATATTATGCATTATACCTATATTCTAATCATAATATATCTATAAATAGAAATATGAGAGAAGTGGATATTACCACTCAACTTTCCTTTCTCCTTTGTGTTTTGTCTGAGACCTCACCACATCAATGTTCAGGGAACAACTTTCTCCTGTAGCTTCCCCTTCCTGGAAATACCCTCATAAACACACACTGAAGTGTGTTTTTGTAGTGAGTTTATATCTAGTCAAGTTGCCATGATGATTAATAAATCACAACCCAAATCTTATTAAATAGATATTCAAACTTGTCATTTTAATTCAGAATATTACTTTCCTTGTTCCCCTGAAGTCTCATTTTCATTTCATAATACAAGATTCATACAATACAAATTTTATAATACAAAAATGCATTCCCTCCATTCCTTGTAGTCGTTAACAATTCCAACACATTCCAAAAGTACAAAGTCCTAAGTATCTTTTGAGACCCAACATAAACTTCTGTGAGCCCCTGTAAATACAAATAGTCAACAACGTGCATTCAATATCAAATCATTCAGAGTAAACCTTCTTATTCTACAAAGGAGAGATGGTGGCACAGCAAAGGGAGAAAAAGGCCAAAATAAGAACAAAACCCAGTCTTACAAACAGCAATTCTTCCAGTTTCAGATGCAGATTCTAGGGCTTCAGAGAGTATCACGTGGAATCTAATCAGTGTCAGTATTCCTAACCCTCCAATTCTGAAACTTGAGAACACACATAGTCTCACTCGTGGGATAGCTGCTTCCTATGTCTGATGCTTCATCAGTGCATCTCTCATAGCCTTGGCATTCCCAACAGACTAACACTTATAGTGCTATTATACTTCACCTTCATGCCTTTATCCAGTCACTTCTTGGGACCACACTCCAGATAAATTTTACCTGATTATGTAGTCCATGGCATCATGAACCTCATGAAACCTTGGTGCAAAGTTCCTTCATCCCCTTATGCTTGAGTCACTCATTCTAACAAAATCAGTGACACATGGATGATGCCATGTGGCTACTTTTAATGTCAACTTGGCATACATTAGAATCTTCTTGAATAGAGACTCTTAAATAAATAATTGAACTGATTGTTTTACTTGATGTAGAAGTACTCACCCTGAGTGATGAGGGCACTTTCTCATAGTTGCCTACAAGATATAAAAATGTTATGGTAGAAGGAAGACAATTTGCGTTTTGTTTCTTGGGTTTTTCTCCTGTTTCTGCCTTGACTAACTCTGTTTTCATGGAAGGTTTTTTTTTTTAATTTTATGATGAATGACATTGGAATTTGGATAGTTTCTTATAAATCTATAGATTTCCTTTGGTAGTACAAAAATTTTAGTGTATTAATTCTGCCCATCCATTAGTGTTTTACCATCTCTTAGTATCTTACTCAGTTACTTTCTTCGGTGGTTTAAATTTTTCAATGTAAAGTTTTCCATCTCCTTCATTGGAGTATAAGAACAAGTCTTTTTAAACTCTTATGGTTGACAATGGACCAGAAGTTCCCCAGAGCCATCTAGATTTTAGGCACCAGATTGAGATTACTGAAGGATTTAATCTCAAGTCCCAAGAAACTACTGGATTCTCAACCTTTAAGGTTGAAACAACTGTTGTTACTACTTTAACACAAGATGATTTAGTAAGCTCTTAATATATATATCAGTCTCTCTCTCTCTCTCTCTTTCACACACACACACACACACACACACACACACACACACACACACACACATCCTATTGGTCCTATTTCTCCAGTGAACCTTGACTAATACCTGCTGTCAATTTCTGTGGCTAGCTCGAGATAGAGATGTAGCCTTGCTTCTTTGGACCAAAGCTGCAGTGGCCTTTGTGTGTGTTTGAGACTGACTCTTGAGAAAATACTTCCCTAGGTGGTTGTTTTTGAATAGAGAAATCTTGAGTTTTGAATTGCTAGTTTCATGGAAGGCTCTCTTCTTTTGTGTATTCTTGTATTTTTACAATTTAGAACTCCTTACAGGAAAGGATGAAGCCTTGCTCTCACTGTTCTTATTGTTCCAGTGCAGAGCAAGAAGTTTTGCTTTAAAGAACTAATATTTTCAGCAATTAAAACACTTTCTGTGCCTCTGTTGTCTTCAAATTTAATCTCTTATTTCCTTGTCAAATGGCACAGTTTTCTTATCTTTCTATTCCATTTATTGTTCTCTATAACTCTAACTCTAACTCTCTGAAGAACTGGATAAAAGTAGCAGTAACCATGACACATTCTACATCCTTGAGTCTTCTAGGCAAACAAATTAGTCCATTATCTTTTAATTTAGTCTCAGTCCCATTCTTAGGACATGAACAGAGTGAAAACAGTTATCTTCCATAGAACATCACAGGTTTCTTTTAAATCCCATTTCCTGATGAGTTTTGTTCCCCAGTGAAACTTCCTAAGCACAGCCTGTACTATCCATGGCTCTCTCAACTTTCTGGTCCTCCAAATTCCCATCAGCATGGTGCATTGGATAACAATTGTTGTGTTCCTCCCCGAGGAAGATTATTTCTCCCATTTTCAGAATTCCTTAGTTGCCTGTAGTTTTTTTTGGCGTAGAATTGAAATCATAAGATCTTTTCCTTATACACTTTGCCCTTTTAATCTACCTCTAGATTATAATAGACTTTATAGAGAAACACACAACCTGTGTAAGGTAAATAAATAAATAAAACCCAAGTTAATTTGGAGATTTTTGGTGGTAAGACTCTACAAGAATACCAACGTAAAGTTCATGTGAGCCTATAAGAGGTCAAAATAAGAGAACACTTTCACAGTAGTAATAATTTCCTCAAGATATTTGAGCAAGTGATTCCAGATGTGAGACGTAGCCTAGCATTTGGAAATGTCAGTTAAGGCACAGATGAATTGCAGCTTGAGTCCAGGACAAGAACTCTCAAATTGCCAGATTTTAAACACTATCAATTAATACCTGAAAAAAATTTAATATGTCTGATGTGAAATTGTACCAAGAGCTCCTATGAGACCTTCCCTGAAGTATATCACACTGCCTCTCTGTGCCAGCAAGAGGATAGAGTGTCCTCACCATCTGTAGTTTACAATAGGTGGATCTTAAGGATAATCTTTCAAGAAAGATGCAATAACTAGAAATTTGCAAGTGGGGTGATGTAAAAAACTTGTAAAATACCACAAATATTAGTCTTATTATCAAAGAAAATATAGATACATGTATAATTGTGCATTTATGAAATCACTGACCTTGACATGCTTTGAAATACCTTCCTCCCAGAATCATCTCATATGACAATTTTAGCAGAATGTTTACGAAGTAGAGCATGGAAATTTAAAGAAATTAACATCAAATAATGCAGTGTCACTTACTTGGAAGCCTAGGTGTTATTCTAGAAAAGGATCAAGTAAATCTACCCCCCTCCCTGCTTCATTTGCTTAATGTTTAACTGTATCTTTGTATTCCCTTGAAGGTGAGTGTATCATGTGATAGGACTCTCAGGAGAAATTTATGTGGATTTTTTTTTTCTTTCCTAGATACAGTAGCCCCCAAATCCCAGGGCTATGGTTTTGAGATTGGCATCATTATGTCTCTGATTGACTATAGATGTTCACATAATACTAATGTATTAATTCATAAAAAAAAGTAAACTTGTAATAACATCGTCAAATGCAAGTGTTTCTGCAGCAATGGAAACTATTTTTAGCCTAGGAGCATTCTTAGTCATTGTTCCCGTGAGGAGGGGTAGAGAATTCCTTAACACTTGGTGCAGCCTGTTGGAATTCTCTCTGCATTGTTGTTAGTTCTGAGTTCCCCACTCATGACTTAGCAAGACATTAGTGGCAAAAGGATGAGGAATGGGATAATTTTGTAAGGCTGAGTTAGTTAATAGACTTACCTGCTGATGAAAGAGCCACAGGGTCAAGAACTCTCATCTCTTAGCACTAACCAAGTCAAAGGAAATACAACTGCACAGTGAAGCTGGTTTCTAAATCTTTAACATTATTAAAAACTGAGTTTTCATCGTTTTCAAGAATTATTTGGAAAGGACCTGACACTCATACATACTATTTTCTCTTTCTAAATGTTTGAAAGAGGCATGAATTTTATACAATCAATCCCCATGTTGGAAAGAGCAAAATAAAATGTTAAGAGTTAATTTATAGTGTTAAATGAACTACACCAGAAGTTAATTACTAAAGACTTTCCCTGTCCCCAAATAATTCCTGACGCTCCTGTGAAGCTCATTCATGTCTCCACCATGACTCTTTGACAAGCTTGTTTCAAAATCTTTGCCTCTGACAGAGCTGTGACCTAACAGGAATCTTACAGTGTGGGCCTTATCCACTCAGCCCTCATGGAGCAATGTTCTAGACGTACATCAGTCTGTAATAGAGCAACACTGTTCCTTCACATTGATGAATCCCTTTCTTTTGCAAATGATAGCCTGTCACCAATTACTGCACACTTGAATTGTTTCTGGAACCTTAGTTTTATAACTAACTTTTCTGTGAGTATTTTTGCATGCCTCTTCATATACATATGTTTATATTTTTCTTGGATTGGTACATGAATATAAGGATCCCAAGGATTTCTAGAAAAAAAATTGTTTGCCTGTGTGCACATGAGAAATCTCTTGCTTTACTTGGATAATTTATTGTTAAAATAGTCAGTGATATATGTAATTTGTTTCCTTTATACTAAATTTTTTTTCAGAGTATAATTGCATTTTTCAGTATTTCATCGGTATTCATATGAATACCGATGAAATACTGAAATGTTATTGATTTTGAAATGTTATTGATTTTGCTGTTTGCAATGTTATTTTTATTAGTTTTATCAAGGATTTTGTCTGTGTACATGTGTGTGTGTTGGTGAATAAGGGAGCAATGAATGCTATGTCTTTATAATCTAGATATTTTATATTTAACATTCTGTTTTCAGCAGTGGAAATGGCAAATTGTTGAAGAAAAGTGACTGAGTGTGGCTGAGGAGATGTCTCAGTGGTTAAAGTGCTTTCTGTGCCTGTATGAGGACTACCATTTGGATCTAAGAAACCATGTGAAGGCTGTGTGGGTGTGACAGCCAACTGGATTCTCAGCACACAGAGGACAATGCATCCCTGGAGGAAACTGACTAGACAGCCAAGCAAAAATGATGAGCTCTTGTTAAATAAGAGAATCTACTTCAATAGAAGATGCAGGAGAGTAATTAAGAAAGACATATGCTGTCAAATTCTAGACACACACACACACACACAGAGGGATAGGGAGAAATATGATAACAGGCCAACTTTTATAATCATAATTTTATGCAATAGTACTTAAATATTTACCTGTGTCTGTTTAGTTCTACTTTGGCTGGCTACTTATATGTAAATTTAACATGAAGCTTAAGATCTTTCTTTCTTTCTTTCTTTCTTTCTTTCTTTCTTTCTTTCTTTCTTCCTTTTTTTTTTTTTTTTTTTTTTTTTTTTTTTTTTTTTTTTTTTGTGGAGACAGGGTTTCTCTGTGTAGCTGGGCTGTCCTGGAACTCACTTTGTAGACCAGGCTGGCCTCAAACTCAGAAACCTGCCTGCCTCTGCCTCCCAAGTGCTGAGATTACAGGCATGTGCCACTACCTACCACCCGGCTCCATTTTTGTACTAACAAATGAATTCCTCTTTTCCCTTAGTTGTTATCCCTGAATTGTCTTCTATATTGTTCCTATCCATTTTCTCATTTCATTTTCCATGTGATTTCTAATACTTGTGGATCACTTAGGAATATGTTATTCATATTCTGAAACTTTGTGCATTATACATATCTCCTTATTACTCCTTAATTTATTACAGCAAAAAGTCCCACTATGTTTATATTTTCTGAGGTTTGCTTTAGGGCTTGGGATATCACCTACCATTTAATGCAATCCACATGTTCCTTGTAGAAGTTAGATATACAAAAGAAGGTTAGAGCTGTTCAAATTCCCCATCTACTCAATGATCTTTCTATCTATATGTCCAACCAGTTATTAGCAATTGGATATTTTAAGTATCACCCTGAATCCTTTAACATCTTTCTCTTTCAGTTCTATAACATTTCCTAGCATATTTGGGAAAAATGATTTTACATGTTTGTATATTCACAAATTTTATGATTCCTTGGCAATTATTTTTCTGTTATGAAATATAAAACTCTAGTTAATATTTATTGTTTTGGAGTCTACCTTGCTATCAGCATAGTTTAATTCCTGCACTATGGTTACTCTATTATCTTTTAGAAATTGTTTCTTTATCCCTTATTTCTTCAACAATTTGGAGTCTATGAACTCACAATACATCTCTTGAAAGAGAGAGAGAGAGAGAGAGAGAGAGAGAGAGAGAGAGAGAGAAAGTCATTGACCCTTAACATAATTGAAATTAATTGCAATGTACCAACCACCTCTAGATTATATTTGTTTTATATTTACATATTTTTAAATCAAGACATTTCCTTCATGGAATATATTTCAGTCATGCTTTCACTTCCACATACTCTCCCCAAATCCTTCCCTACCTGCCCAGTGCAAACTTTACATTCTTTCTCTTTCTCTGACAAAACAAAACAAAAAAAAAACAGAAAAACAAAACAAAAAAAACAAAAACAAAACAAACAAACAAACAAACAAAAAACCATTCTCCCATTCTCAGCCCAGAAGCCATCCCAAATTGATAGCCACTTACAAAAGAAAAATTAGTTTTTTCCAAGTGAATATCACAAGGGAAACATACTACTCTTAAGGGTAGCCTGTATGCTCAGTCCATGGCCAAAACAAAACACCTAGGGGTTATCTCTGGAGGTTATTCCTCTCATAATGTTAAGAGAGGGTCTTTTTTTTTAACCTTAACAGTTCTTTGTGTATATATTTGTCTTCCTGTTTGGGGTTTTGTAGGACTCATGTCTATGTAAAAATATATTTGTATGTTGTATTGACATTGCTCTTTTCAGTTTCATGCAACTCTTGTATTTTAAATGGGATTCTGTGTTAATAATGACGTCTCCACTCCTATTCTTAATCCTATGTAATGTGTTCTCATAGTATTAAAATTTGAGAGTCTTCCAGGTATAATCTGACAGGGCCATTCCAGTGCTTTCTCTTTGTTGCTTAGGATATGATGCTGCTAGATAACTTCTGTGTGTGGATCACCTGCTTTATGTTTTTTCCCTTTGTCTTTGGTTTTTGAAATTTAATACTAATCTGAATAGAATTTTCTTGAGGTTCTTGGATCTCCAAACTAAGAATTGCTTTCAAATAAAAATGTTAGATTTTTGCAGTTATAATTTATGTATTAAATAAAGTGAGAGAGAGATGAAAATTAAGCACAGTTTAAAATCAGAACTTCTGCTATGAAGAAGCAGCCAAATAATTGAAAATATACTCTTAGAAAGTCCTATACTTTGAAAAAAATCAGTATCATGTGGTGATTAAGTCAACCCTACAGACACAAAGGTAGGCTTTGCAAGGTAGAGGAAACAGTGAAATATAGAATTCATGAATTCAATACCATCATAGCTCCTGAGAGAACAAAAATGGAAGTGAAATTACCTCAATTACCTAAAAACGTTATTTTCCATATACAGAAACAAAATTCTCTTTGGTAAGGACCCTGTAGTGTTTAGCATAGCAATGGAAAAGGTGTCTATACCAAGTTGAGTTCTTGTGATATTTCAGAACCTTCTAGAGTTAAAATAAAAAATTTTACATCTTCTAAAAATTTAAGAAATATCAAGAAAAGTATGAATTTTGGATAGTAGCAAAACAATGTCTTAAAAATCTCAGGAAAACAATTTTATGAAGAATTTCTATATTCCTATATCTTTTAAAAAATTATTTATTTACTTACTTTATGTATATGAGTACACTGTAGCTATACAGATGGCTGTGAGTCATCATGTGGTTGCTGGGAATTGAACTCAGGACTTCTGCTTGCTCCAGTCCTGCTTGCTCTGGCCCAAAGATTTATTTATTGTTATATATGTAAGTACACTGTAGCTATCTTCAAACACACCAGAAGAGGGCATCAGATCTCATTACCGATGGTTGTGAGCCACCATGTGGTTGCTGGGAATTGAACTCAGGACCTCTGGAAGAGCAGTCAGTGCTCTTAACTGCTGACATCTCACCAGCCCGTATATTCCTCTATCTTGATAAACTACAAATCTCAAGATAATATGAAGATGTTTGTCAGCTGAAGTGAATATTGAAATTGTTGGTTGTCTATATGCTCTGTCTTCAGAAACTACTAGAGGCTGTAACTCATCAATGTGTGGACATAAATTAGGAAAGATTCTCACAGTCTAAATGGTAGGAGGTGGCAAAAAGCTGCCGGGAAGAACTCATAGCAGGACACCTGGGTGTGGTACTGAGCACAAGCTGTCCTCCAGAAACCCTTGGATCTTCATGATATGTGACAGATTATGCCAATTTTAATGACTGGTCTAGAATATGATTGGATAGAGAAGGAAATAAGAGACAAGTGGTTAGTAATTAGCTAAAACAAAATTTTTTTTTTAAAGTTACAAGATAAGGAAAAGGAAAAACAACACAGGTAAGAAAAAATAAAAATTTTCTAGTTAAAATGATTATTCCCTGTTGATTAATTCAAACTGTTAGATGCAGCTCATGCATTGCAAGAGTGAGGAAGTGTTGTGTGTGGTTTGTAAGGGATGCTACAATATCACCATAGTAATATACCAAAAACAGTAAGTCAACATCAACAATAGAAGTGCATCATTCAAGTGTGGGAAAGAAAACAAAACAAAACAAAATGAAACGAAATGAAACAAAACATGCAAGTTTCAAAGTGTCCTTTTTCCTGGAAACTGTTCTAGGTCAGGGTGAATTTTGAAGTGAACTATCATGCAATATTCATTTTAAATTACATTTCTTGCATGTGTTATTGGTATGTATTTGAAACAAAGCAAACCATCTTGAGAAAGTACTCCGTATGCACAGTGAGATTTCTTTATCAAACAAAGAAGCACAGAAACATGTCTGTCTTTAGTTTGACACTTGCATCATCATTTAAATGAACCCAGATGGCAGGTTCAGCAAGGAACATACTTTTAACCTAGGGTTTACATATTTAATTATGGATGCCTTCCGTGGGGAATTCTTCCCACTGTCCTATGGACCTTGTTCCCCCCTGTGCTGCACAATATTGGCATCTCTGCCACAGGCACCCTTGGTTAATTGGCTTCCCATCCAGTTATCACTTTTGGAACCCAACACTGCAGCCTCATGGCCTGGAACAGTAGATGCCCCTTTAATGATTACCAAAGGCCATTTCTCTGTGGAACTCTGATTTTCAGTGGACTAAGGGGCTGTCAAGGAGCACTATCCGTGATTTCTTTCTTTCTTTCTTTCTTTCTTTCTTTCTTTCTTTCTTTCTTTCTTTCTTTCTTTCTTTCTTTCTTTCTTTCTTTGTTTTTTGTTTTTTGTTTTTTGTTTTTCGAGACAGGGTTTCTCTATATAGCCTTGACTGTCCTGAAACTCACTCTGTAGACCAGGCTGGCCTCGAACTCAGAAATCTGCCTGCCTCTGCCTCCCGAGTGCTGAGATTAAAGGCGTGCGCCACCACCGCCCTGCTCCATGTTTTCTTATTTTAAAAATTGAACAGTTACATTCTGTCTAGATTTTGTGTTTTAAAAAATTAGAGTAGTGTGCAGCTACTGGTTTCAAGTGAGAAGTGCAGGAAAGGACCACTCTGGAATGGAGCACAGGAGCTTCAGACAGACTCCTGGAGCCTGCTCTCCCACATCCTAGTGTACATGTGCAATTGCTTTGAAACACCAGACACAAACCTCACCATGTTTTCCTTCACTCTTTCCATCTATGAAAACAGCATCATCAGTCTAGCATCAGCACAATAAACCTGCTTCAGATTCTGTCTTGATCAAGTTGTTATAGGATCTGGAGAGCAAAGCACCTTTGCAATACTTCAGTGTTACAACGCTTCCATTATAATGCAAAAACAACAAAATGGAAAATGTTGTGCCCCTGGAAGTATTATTGACATTTTATTCAAATGTAATTTTCCTAAAGTAAAATCTATGATTTTCAGGCATATTTTTGTGAATTCTGACAGTCATCCATTATAGAAGCGTCATTCTAGTCTTGATCCAGAATGCCTCACAAGCTTTGCCTTTCTACCTTCCTCAGTCCAGCCAATGGCAGCCATTTTCCTGACTTCTTTCATCAAAGTTTCCTTCTACAGGATTCATGTAAGCTGGGGCAAATGTGTGCACTTTTGTGTGTGTGTTTGGGATGGTGGCACTGAAGGGGAGTCTCAGTGATTTTACCATAATGCTTGTGAATGTTTTTTTTTTTTTCTGTGACTTTGCTATTTATCACTGGGTAGACTTGGACTGTGTGGATGCATTATAATCAAGTAAACTGATTGCCAGCTGACAGGCACAGCTGCATTTCCCTTCTTGGTGATAATGAATAAAGTTTCTAACATAACTCATATGTAAGTGTCTGTGTTGAGATATGTCTTTGTTTCTCTGGTTAATATCTATGGTGGGTTTGCCTCTGGCTTCTGGGCAGACCAAGTGAATTCACTATAAAGTTATTGCTAGATTTCTTTCCAAGCAATTCATGATATTTTGAATTCCAACAGCAATTTAAAAAACTGGTTCCACTTCATCTTTGCCAGCTTTTCTCGGGCTTGTTTCTTTCTACTTAAATGTGAGCCCTTCCTAGAGTTACTTAGTGACATTTTGTTGTAGTTACAACTGTTATTTCCACAGGCACCAGGGGTTGAACACGCTGTTTCCAGGCGTTCCTTCAACTGCACTGATCTGCAGTGTGGTTTCTGTTAGATGCTTCTGCTTATATTTTACAAGATGTATTTATTATTTGATTTTAGAGAGTTCATTTAATACTATTTTTGGAATATTTTGTCTCAGGTATGACTTGTTCTTCATTTTCTAAAGAGCACTCTTTCAAGATGGGATGTTATTTTACAAAGTCCCATCTGCCAAGTAGAGTCTGTGCTCTGTATCCCCAGGTGAAGGATAAAAATCCTCTACCGCATCAAAGGTTGTGATATTTTTCCCTCATTCAATTTTATGCTTGTGTGTGTTCAGGTTTGTGCATGCATGTGTGAGTATGTGAACACACAGAGGATAGCAGGCAACCTCATATGGTGTTCTACCAATATCGGTTTTTAAAATTAATTTTTAGTACATAAGAGTGTAAGTGGTCTCCAATTCTTTCTTAAGCACATTATTTTCATTGTATTGAGAAGCCCAAAATCTTTTTGTGATTGACCAGGCATGCTTGGGTGAACTTTTGCACTCTGATTTCCACTAATTAACATTTGAAATAAAAATAAATATGTACTTAGTTTCATGGAGATCACACAAGTGTATAATATTATATTTAATTTCACTAGCTATATCTTTTCAAAGCATGATTTTATTATTACAGTATATTGTCAGTAAAGTTCCACATTGCAGGTGTAATAGCAATCAGATAGGGATGTTGAGGAAGGAGTTAATTTGTAATTTAAGCTTACTTTGTCATCTTAAACAAGATTAGCATTAACAAAACCAGAATTAAGCTCCCCTTCAAAGCCATTAGAGCTGTGTCTGAATATAGTAACAGCAGAGTCAATGGGGACTGTTACTCTCAGCTCAGATATGGGAGGAGGATGGGCACAAAAACAAATTACATGTATGACATGTCATGGGACAGGAGCATTGCTTGGTTATCAAACGGGGAAAGCAAGGACCTCCACAGCCACACTGCTACAGTGAACCCGGAGTAAGTGCTTTTAACCTGTCTCTAGCAATCAAAGGCCCCTGAGTGTTTGTCAGCTTCCAGGGTTGCTTCTGCAGGCTATGGAGAGGGACTGTGGATGTCTGGCCAGTCAGTCTGCACAGGGTAATGAAAATACATTATGACGAGGCCTGAGTTACAGAAGAAGAAGAAAAAAAAATCAGAACAAAACTGTCTTTTGGATACATCAAGCTCTCAGAACACATCTCGGCCTTGCCTGATTCGCTTGTTGGGAATTGTCAGTGGCCCCCTGTGAGTGCGCGCTTGCTTCCGCTGGCAGTGCTGTTCTCCATGAACAAAAGAATCAAACAGAAACACCAGTGTGGAGTTATGCCTTGTCCTAACCGCGCATGCCAGTCCACTTTGATCACAGGCTGGCTGCATTAGCATTCTGTCCTGGAGCTTAAGCGCGCCTATTCACACTGCTCAAGAGAAAACTTCCCGAGGTTCTAATGAATTGCTGTGTTTGTTCAACAGTTGTCAGGTGTTCCGAATGGTCCTAGCGATAGTACAGTGCTGTGTGTTTTATGAGTGACAGTTAGGCCACTGCACAAAGAAGATCTGTCCTTGTGGGTATGCACTGCCCATCTTGGAAATCTGAACACATCTGTAAATCACTCTTCCAATGAGCTCGGTGCAGCCTGATTTAGAATCACTCACTTTGATTCTCCTGGCTTCTTAGAAATTCTTGCCTAAAGCTGCACAGTAGTTAAGAAGTTGAACGCAGATGCACAGCGAATGGTAAAGCACCTACAAAGAAAACCGAGTTCATGGAAGGTCAAGGCAGAACTGAATTCACTCAATTACCATTTTCTTTATTTTAACTTAAGAAAGCTTGGAGAGTTACCAAAGCTGATGGAGAGGCACAGCTAAGTTGACTGAGTTTTTGGCAGCCTGAGGACTCACAAGGCAGGGGAGAGAGGCATATGCACTGGTGCCAGGCATGTCTAAAACCAAAATATGGATGGGCACAAACTCCTCCCTATGGGAACCCAGGATATCTATGCTCCTTTTCCTAAAGATTTGGTTCAGAAATGTTTTTATTTGTGCCTAGTCGTGAATTGGCACAGGTAGTAGTAGCTCTGATTTCTTTGTTAAAGGACAGCCTCTTTCAGAAAGCACCACAAGATCAAAACTTCCAGTTTTCACTTGAACACACAGCAATATGATGTCATCCTCATGTAAGTTAAATTAAAAAAAAAAAATAGAAAGCTGGACAAATTACAGCTATCTCCTGAGAGACTCTGCCAGATCCTGACCAATACAGATGCGGATGCTTGCAGCCAAACATTGGACTGAGCACAGGAACCCCAATGGAAGAGTTAGGAGAAGGACTGAAGGAGTTGAAGGGACCTTATCTGGTATCAATGGGAGGGAAGGCCCTTTGTCCTGTGAAGGCTTGATGCCCCAGTGTAAAGGAAAGCTAGGGCAGTGAGGGAGGAGTGGATAGGTTGGTGGGGGAGCACCCTCATAGAAGCTGTGTAAAGGGGGATGGGATAGGGGAGAAGGGGATAACATTTGAAATGTAAATAAATAAAATATCCAATTAAAAAATGAAAACTGTGGTATAGTCTCCAATCTTCCCAGAAAAAAAAATTGTCTATTTACAATCTTTCCTAAACCAATAATAACAAGTAGTTCTAATTACCATAGCGATTGCTGGGACAACCAGGCTGATGAGGCCACTCAGAATATAATTAATTTTGCAAAACAGTATTTTGACTATACACTGTAGCCCTAAAGACAATTAAGAGCTGTACCAAAGACTATATTCTGTCTAGTAAATATGTTTCTGCTTCTGAAGAGAAGGAGAATGCTAGGGCAGTACTAGAGGTCAGCAGGCAGCTGTGCTCTCCCTAGCAGAGGGCACCTTCCTCACAACAGCCTGGCCCCTCAGTGTGGTTGTTAAGTACAGCACAACGAGGGAGCTCAGTTCCTCTTCCTGAGGGGTCTCCATAGGGAGCAGCATCCTATGTAGTCATCCAGGAGAGAAAGCTACAGTTGTTGGTTTTTGCACACACTGTTCAGATCTGTAGGTAGACCAGAGAAGGGTGTGGCCAACTCCTTGAGCCTGACACAAGGAAAGCTTTACTGTTAGAATAGGTCTGGGGCATCAGGGGCTTTGCCATGCATGGACCCATGTCCTCCACACATTTGTTCAGGGTTTCACCCACTCCCTACATCTCCCTGCATTTCTTATTTTCCAAATGCTACAGATGTGGTGTGACTTAATTCTGGGGCAGCTCTGCATGGTCTCATATAGATACTTGAGGAGAACAGAGTTCTAAGAAGAACTTGAGATAGATTTGGAAGCCTGAACAATATCTTTTTTTAACTGTTTTTTTTTATTTTAATTAGGTATTTTCTTCATTTACATTTCCAATGCTATCCCAAAAGACCCCATACCCTCCCCACCCACTCCCCTACCCACCCACTCCCACTTCTTGGCCCTGGTGTTCCCCTGTACTGAGGCATATAAAGTTTGCAAGACCAATGGGCCTCACTTTCCAATGATGGCCGACTAGGCCATCTTCTGATACATATGCAGCTAGAGACACGAGCTCTGGGGGGTACTGGTTAGTTCATATTGCTGTTCCACCTATAGGGTTGCAGACCCCTTTAGCTCCTTGGATACTTTCTCTAGCTCCTCCATTGGGGGCCCTGTAATCCATCCAATAGCTGACTGTGAGCATCCACTTCTGTGTTTGCTAGGCCCCAGCATAGCCTCACAAGAGACAGTTATATCTGGGTTCTTTCAGCCGAATCTTGCTAGTTGAGAACAAAACACCCATGGAAGGAGTTACAGAGACAAAGTTTGGAGCTGAGACGAAAGGATGCACCATCTAGAGACTGCCATACATGGGGATCCATCCTCTAATCAGCCTGAACAATATCTTGACAACCAATAAAGTACATCTCATCATTTGTGCTTAGCTAAAAGTTCTCACAAGTCTTGCCATTCCTTCAATAATGTCACCAACTTCCTTCTTAGTCCATCCAAAGAATACCTCATATTTTTTCTAATTTCCCCCGCCACCATTTTAAAATGTGGTGTACACGTGGTTCTGATTTTGTGCATACATTTGTGTATGTGTGTAAAGGCATGAAATTGACTTTAGGTGTTTTTCCTCAGTTGGTTTCGACTTTTCAGAAGCATGATCTAGTGCTAAACCCAGACCTTGCCATTGGTTTGAGTAGCCAGCTTCTTCAACTTCTTCCTGGCTTGCTTTCTCCCATCTCTGACTCCAGAGGGCTAGGATTACAAAGAGCTACCACACCTGCCCATCTTTCAGGTACCAGCAGGGGTTCTGAATCCTCTTCTTCAGTTCTGACCTAGGATTTGAAGTTAGTCTGAAGACCTTGAAATACCATGCTCTAAGGGAACTTAATCTGGTCATGCAAACCAAAGTTGTCATAGAAACCACTTCACCCATTTGGCTCTCCTTGCTTCAGTTCAGGTTCCAAGCAAAGGTGGGACTTGGTTCTTACTCTCACAAAACAGCTTACGACCCAAGATGTTTTACTTCTCTATCATTTTAAATTCCCCTTTAAATTTTGCATTCCTCTTCTTTAAGCACTTTGAGATATAGATATCTGTAATATATATTTATATATATATATATAGATATAGATATAGATATATATTACTTAAATTTTAGTATTCCTATTTCTGAGGTGGTGTATATGTATTTTGGAAGTAGAATCCATCTTTATTCTTCATTTCTGGGATTTATTATGTTTCTTTATCTAATTTTTGAAGTTAAGTCACACTCTGAAGATTGTGAGTTTGATTCCTAACATTGAATATGGCATTGCTCTACTCAGCTTCTATTTCTATCGTGTGTATTTTACTTGGCTTGAGAATTATGTGTAAGTGCAGAAGGTGAGTGGATTCCAGCAGGCACCAACCTCATTTACTTATCATGACCTCTCCTGTTAGTTCGTCAAAGTTTCTGTTACTTGTATCCTGCTGATGTGTTTATTTTCAAGCTTTATCCTATAGAAATGGACAAATCATACCTGTTTATAAAAGATGAGTTAGCCACGTCTCAAATCCAGACTTTTTTACTTTGAATTTCATTATTCTCCTCTAACCTGTAGAATGAGGTTGGCAGCTGAGTAGAAGAATAGAAACTTCTCTCATTTCCCCTGTTTATGTTTTTTTTTAACATTATTTTTTTCAGTTAAGATCTGCTCTAGAGTCTTGCATATTGGAGACTGTCAAGTATTCTGCTGGCATTCTTCCTTCCCCACCCAATTCATCCAGAAAGTGAAATAATCTAAGTGTTTAGATGTCTCATGTATGCCTTTTGGGGAAACACATGCCGCTAAGCTCTGAAACATTCTGTTGAGCTTTACAATTTGAAAAGGCATAGATTTTATTTAAGTAGAGTACTATTTGTTAGGCATTTTTTTTGAGGGTTACAAAAATTTTAATCTTACTGTAGACATAATTTTTTTTTTAGCTTTTCCTCTCTAATTCTTTACTTAGGCAGAAACATCAAATAAACATAACATTATTCCAGCACAATGGGAAACTTTTCTCTGAGTTAAGCTAGTCCTCATTATATGACTAAGATGAGAACAAAGAATCTCTAAGACAGATATATATATATATATATATATATATATATATATATACATATATATATATGTATATATCATAAGAGGACTGACCCTTAGGCCTCACACATACTAAAAATCCACTGAGCTGGGGCATCCATATGCTTTGACTTTTATCTCCAAAGACATGAGGAATGTTTCTTTTTTGAAAGAATATCATTTGATGCAGTTTGTTGAAAGGTTTGAATATGCATCAGCATTTCATCCATTATATCGTAAACTATATTTAATTGTTTTTTCTCTCTAAATGCTCATTTTAATGTTTTTATTTGAAATGAACATTTTAAAATACTTTACATTATTTAATGGATCCAACCATAGCTGTATCTACCAAAGAACCTTGCAGATTTATTGAGATTTCTTTTGTCTGATGTAACACATATTATGAGCTGTGAGTTAATGTATGTCCTGACCATTTGTCGTTATGGAAGAATTAACTCTTTCACCAGAGGCTGAATCTCAATGCCTGTGAATGAATCCTTCATTCTAACATATTCAAAACGTGCTCCTCAGACAGCAGATCCATGCTGTGTCAGAAAGGAAACATTTGCAGCTCAACTTTACATCCAATTCCCATGAAAACTGATTCCTAATACTTCATTCAAAGTATTAGGAATGCTTTGTACCTTTCCTGGGATGACTACATGATCCTCCAAGTACCTGCCAGAAAATGATTATATGCTCAGAGAGACAGCTAAAACCACCCTCCTGGCTTGGTGATTACCTTTGGAAATCCAGAGAGATCTTAATGTAGTGAAGTGAAGTCTATCTCATTGAAATCATGACTTAATCTGTCTCATTTTCTCCCTTCCTTGATGCTATTTGGCCTTGTGTGAGACCTTATGCAAATGAGAATGACTGCAGTGAACTTTCTGTGATGCATTCAGTAATTTATCCATCCATTCATTTACTACTTGAGCAAGCATTTATTCAATGCCTGCTTTCTGCAAAACACTTGGCTGGGCCCTCGGTAATAGCACGAGCATATGTGATGTTACAAGCATGTAATATTGCTCCCCTTAAATATGCAAACTTTGTAAAGCAAATAATGAATGCTCTGGGAAAAAAGTGAATGGTTTGGGTTGCTCATTTGTGGTGCTATCTACCTGTGGCCAACATTTTGTCCAGGGGAAAACAAGTCAATTTCCCAGCAAATGGTTCATTCCATTTCTTTGTGGGTAGCATGAAAGGGATATTTCATTTAACTGATTAAATCATCTCTGTTTTTTAGAAGAATAAGTTTATTATGTGGGATTTTAATATTGTGATTAAAAAAAGGCATCTGTCTGTAGCAGGTCACCTAACCTCTGTGTAATTGTATCCTGATTAGAAGTTCCATAGACAAAAATCATCATTTGTGGAGGTAACCTGAGGTGCTTTACATGAGTGCATTTCCTTTACAAATTAAAGTATCAGAAACTAGTCAAAAGGTCCTGTTAGTGTAGCAAAATAGAATAGAAGCTATCACTCATCATCTATCAAATTTCACTGGTGGTGACTACTTAGGACAAGTCATTTTCTCATCATCTACATTGAACAATACTAAAATCAGAAGCTCAGACTGAAACTGTTATTCAAATCTAGCCTGTCTAATCCAGAGTCTGGGGTCAAGTCCTGCCCCCTAGAGGAGAAAGCCATGAATGTAATGCAGAGAACTGTGGGTGCCCTGTGGTCCCTACTTTTAACCCTGTGTCAGCTTACAAACATACATGGACAAAGTGTGACTGAGTATGAAGGAGTGTTGTTGTGAACTTGCACACACAGGAAAGGCTTCTCTTTTCTTTCCTTTTTACTATAGTGGGATAAGTAACCAAGCCAGCACACTGCTTCCTTGTAGCAATGAGTAAAGAAGGTTTGGTTGAAGTATCTGTGTTTATAGTATACAGAGAAACACTTTGGGTCACTCAAAAGTGATTAGCTCACACTGGTGGATTGTTTGATTTTCCAGAGGAACCTGAGATAAGAGCTGGGAGGTGAGATGCTGTAATTTGGAGGAACTGGAACACAAGACATGCCTGAATGCTGAGCCCCGCATTCAATCCCTGGCTGTTCTGTTTACAAGGCTTTGTCTTCAGTGCTGACTCCTCTGAGCTTCAGTTTTATCAGCTGAAAATGAGGTTTAGAAATCAGGATGCCTTGAAGAATATGACAGATACAGTGTGGGGTTTGGCCACCTGTGAGATGGACACTTCCAGAGGACTGCCTGCCTTGCAGGGTTTAGTGAGGACCAAGTGAGGCAAAGTCAGGTAAGGTCTAAGGGGCAAGCTTTTAATGAATGTTAATTATTTTATATTTCTTTTGTTATCAACTAAATAAGTTTAGAGATCATAAAAATGTCCACCATGTTAAAAATCATCTGATTAATATTTCTACCACTGGATACATAATTTATAAATTGATATGTCAAGTGGCTAGTAGTCTCATGATTTAAGACACTAACTTCTGTTAAGAATGTCATGTATTTATATAGCATGTTTTTCGTTAAGTATGCTTTCACTATATAAATAGCCTTTTTAAACAAAAGAATGAAGCTTTAACTAATGTAATGCTGGCCTATAAGAGATGGTAACTAGATGTTGAAAATAGATGGAGAAGGAGGACCACATCAAGGTCATTGACAGTGGGCCAGTGTGCACACTAAGTGTTTAGACCTCAGTGAGGCTGTGACTGTGTATGTGGTTCTTCGTAATCTGCTGTCCCACCAATGTCTGGATTTATACCTGAGTCCTATATAGTCAATGTTTTTAAAAGCCAATAATATTGAAAGCTTTGTAAAGTATCATTTATTTAACCTAGATTGGTAAGAGTTCACTCTACAATGGTGTGGATCAAATCAGAGGACCCAGTTTTGCAAAAGAATACCAAGGGGTCATGTCATGATGATGCCAACAGTTAGGGGAAAGAAGACTGTGATGTTATAGCATCTGGTGGATGAGAAGACATGTAGTGGTGTCAAACACGAGATGATAGGAACTTGGCTAACCCAATGGCACTCAGATGGTGCCAAACAACTCAGCATGTGAGCATAATGAAAGAGAATCTATGTTCTCACACACATGTCACTCTGGAGTCATTAAGAGGTGATGGAAAGAGATCCTAGGTGGGGGTGTTAAATCATTTTAAGTGGGATACTGATGCCTGAAATATAAAAGCAAAGGACAATTGAGGAAAACAAGATTCTGCAAGGGTTTAGCCAAGAGATGCTTCATCAAACACTGAAGAAGACCACAAAGAATGTAAAGACTTTGAAAAGAATTTATTCTATATTATATTTTATATATTAGAAGGTGTGTTTATGTGTGTGTGTGTGTCTGTCTGTCTGTCTGTCTGTCTGTCTTTCTGTTTTTGGTTTCCAGTGGATATTAGTCGATTTGATGTCTCTCCTGACCACTTCAAATATTTACTCCTTAGAATCTATATAAAGGCTCTGCATTCTGCTCCTAAAGCTGAAACAGTTGATTCAGTAAAGTTTTACATTTTCTAAGAAGCTTATTCCACAAAAAGGCTTATTTTTTATTTATTTTCTCAGCCGTGATTTTTCTTATGTTTTTCTCAAGTTGTGCAGAACTGTGGTCCAGCATAATCCCTCTTCGGTGCACTTTTTCAATCATGAGGTTTCTATTGTCAGCAGCTAACTACTTCTGTTCTTGGACCAGCTTTCTGCACTGCAAAGCCAGAACTAGCTAAGTGTTAAATTACAGATAATTGTTTGTTTTACACATTGGCTTCCACCTGCCCTTGCTCCCTTCAGCAATTGTTCTCTCTGGCAGCTTCTCAAAGTGTGGCTTCAGACCACCTGCATCAGAAGCACTCAGCCTCTCATCGCAAATGGAGCTTCCTGGCCCACTACATCCCTCACACAGAAAGCTCGCTCTGGTTTTGCCCAATAAAGTTAGTGAATGACTACCAGGGGCTTCACTTGGTAGTTTTTGCTTTTTATTTCTGTTTCTTTGTTTCTTTTTCTTTGTTATTTTTTAAAATTCTCTCCTTTTGAAACTATGCCACTAAAATAAACCAATGTATTTTAGATCCCAAGGATCCAAAGCTAGATTTTATTTATTTATTTAATAATCACTGAATTCATTTACATTTCAAATGATAATCCCCTTCCCAATTTCCCCTCCACCAACCCCCGATTCTATCCCCCCTCATCCTCTTCCACTTGGCCTCTATGAGCGTGGTGCTCCTCCACTCATTCACCCACTCCTGCCTCACCCCTCTAGCATCCCCCTATGCTGGGGTACCAAGACTCCCTCCCCTCCCATTGATGTCAGATAAGGCCATCCTCTGCTACATATGTATCTGGAGTCATGGATCCCTCCATGTATACTTTTGGGTTGGTGGTTTTGTAGTGCCTGCGATCTCTGGGTGGTCCAGTTAGTTAATACTGTCCCTTTTATGGGGTTTTGATCACAGAAACCCTTCAGTCCTACCCCTGGCTTTTCCATTGGGGTCCCCAGACTCAGTCTGATGGTTGGCTGTAAGTATCTGCCTCTGTATTGGTCAGGTCCTGGTAGAACAGGGAATACAATGCTAGATATTAAAAATGTGCAAATCAGTGATTAAATTTAAAGATTTAATGATGGTGGAAATGCAAAGTCTTAGAAAACATGATAGAAGATAATTAATAATAATAATATAAAAAGAAAAATGGATACCATAATAAAATTCTACAAAGATTCAACAAAGAAACAAGCCAGCACAATGAGGAAGACTAGTCAGACTAGTCAAGGACTGCTTGCTATGTGACTATAAGGACCCCGGCCCCAGAACAGTAGAGCAACAATATTGACTTGGACAGATGAAGAGGACCTCAGAGGCACCTTCTACTGCAGCTCAGCTTAAGTGTACCAATCAAGAGATTGGCAATGGGCCGGTTAGAGATAAGATGGAGATGTAGTTGGAACAGTAAAATGGAAGGCCTCTAGGGCCATATCATACATCATACATCATCTGATGAGTATCTGTGATATTTAGATTGGCTATAAATTTAAGATAGGAATTCACACACTAAGTTGGGTCACATGGAGGCAGGTCATGAAGTCAGGGTTAGTCAGAGTCATATGTAATAAGGAAAAAGAACACAATAAAGACTAGACCTTTTGCTCTTTTGGTGCCATTGTGCATGCATATATTAGGACTGAAAAGCAGAAGGTGCTCAGGAGACAAAATATATTTAACATAGTAACTGGCAAGTTTCCAGCCAACTGGGCCTGAAAGCAAATTGAGACCCAATTGTTAGTGTGCTCTGTGGCTTCTCAGAGGTAAATGTTTTCTTTTTAGGGCTATGCATGGGCATGAGAATGTGCGGTGGTTTGGTGTAGTGACATTTAGCTTAACTGGAGCTACAATTCCCAGATTCTGTTTCCCTGTGCCTCAAAAGCAATTTATGCAAGTTGTGAATGCATAAATGAAATGGCAGTCACTGTGACCCCTAATCGGTCACTGGAAATTAGGACCACCAGTTCAAGGCTCACTTTACTAGTGTGGTCAGGACAGACTTGTGACTTCTCCAACCCATATCAGATTTTTGTGTCATATTCTCCAAGTTCCAAACTAGAATGCCTGTAGATCCCTGGCAATGCTGTATGTCCGGCCTAATAGAACAAAACAACAAACACTTGGCAAGTCACAGATGATGTGTAATTTAAAAGGATGACAGACAATGTGTGATCTAGTTCTTCTAGGTTCAGGTTTGTCTTACTCCCACTAGAATTGTTCAACCCAAGTTCCAGTGCTTTAAATAAACACTATGGTCTGCCCTGAGGTGCATAACTAACAGCATTCCATGGGCTTCTCAACCAACCTCTACTAGTAGAAGTTTTAATGCGTATAACAAATCTCTCACTCCTTATCACTCCTGGTCCTGGTTTCCAGAATAAGCCATAGCTAATACCAAGGTAATTTATCACAGAAATAATGAGATTAAATCTGCACATTAGCATAATACTTGTAGCATGGAAAATGGATTAGATGTAGAAGAGTGATTTAGGCACACTAAATGGCAAAAAAAAAAAAAAAACAAAAAAAAAAAACCAAAAAAAACACATTTCCTTCTCAAGTAAAATCTTATTTTAAACTCCACAAAGAGAGAAGGGTGCTCACTTGCAAGAAACGGTGGTTAAGTATCCAGAAAGCCAGTTACCTGGCCTGGCCTGCCCTCCATCAGCACACTGGGAAGCAGCCAAAGTTTTGAGGACACAGTTAATCAATGCATTCATTGTAGACATCTCGTGAATCATTCTAGAAGAAGATAAACCGATGTTGAAGAATAGAGTTACATGTGAGCAGAAGGTAGAAACAAGAAATATTTAGGGATTAAAGCCATTATTACCTTGTGTAAGTGACAAGGGGGCAAAGGTCAGGGATATTCTTAAGGCCACTGGACTAGTGGCTGATAGTGTTTCTTGAGATGGCACTACAAAAAGCCATGTTAACTTGCACCATTCACGGGTGTTTTGTCAGTCACATCAGCATATGCAGTAATGTACCAGAATTCCAGAGTTCTTCTACTACTTGAAACTATATGGAGGGGAGATGATTTTAACTCAGGGAGTATTAGAAAGAAAAGAGGAGTCAAAGCCCACACACTAACTGAAATCCCAGCATTGACATGGTCAAAAAAGCAAGGAGAACTTGAAATCCATGCTGTCACAGAATCGAGGATTTGGGAAAGGAATAGTAACCCTGTGAAACACCCAGTATGCGAGAGTTAAGTATCTTCCTTTGTAGGGTCGAAGGCCTGTGTCTGCTCCTCACTGGGAACAAGGGGCTTTGATTGCTCTGCTTACCTCATGGCTGCAGGCTGGGTGCTGGGCCTTAAGGAATGGGGCAGGAGCTGGGCCTTAGGGAAGGCACTGGGGTAGGAAAGCACAGTCGGAGACTTGGGAAAAGTCAAGCTGTATTGGGGGTCCCTGGGTTTGCAATGAGGCCTCAGGTTCTCAGACTCTTGGAGAGGCACTGTTGGGAGTCTCAGTAGAGCAGAGAATGGAGTTGTGAGGGTTTCAGGCTGGGGACAGTATCTAGCCTGCAGCAGGAGATGTGTTTGAAGGGGAGCGCCAGCTTGTCCCATTGGAGATGATAGTCCTTGGCATGGTGGATGCAGGCTGTTAGAGATTGTGGCTGGAACTGCAGAGAGGCCTTCTACAGGAGATTAGGCTGCTGCGGCTCTGTAGGCGAAGGCCTTCATGGCTCCCCGGTGGATCTTGGTGAAAAGAGACAGTCAATGGTTCTAAGCATTTTTTGTCGTGGCAGAAAGTGGATGAGTAAAACCATAAGGCCCCCTTCTCAGGGTGGGCCTGAGGTTAAATACCTTTTGCAGGGAGGAGTGTCTGGGAAGGGAAGCTTTTTGGCTAAGTCCTCTGACCATCTAGGTACCTCGTTAGTATGGAGATCTCTGTTTTGGGTCTATGTGACTGTGGTCACATCTCTTTTTCTTTTGTCTCTGTCTGAGATGTTAGGGATGCCTCATCTACATGTGGAAGGGCTTGGGGCACTGCCTTTATGTGACTGGTGGCCACAAATCTCTCTATGGGGGGCTGTGGCTATGTGACAGGCATCTAGTGCCAGGAGCAGGCAAAGTTCCTAACCATCACTTCGGGGTCTCCGAAGCTTCTAGTCTTTAGCTCGACTTTACCAAGCTTCCTCTCATGGTCACCGGCCCACAATCCTTCCAATATAAGAATTACATCACAGAAGAACTTGCAAAAGTAGTGTGAGCTACTTTAATGAAGAAATGGATGGATGGATGGATGGATGGATGGATGGATGGATGGATGGATGGATGGATGGATAGATGGATGGATGGATGAGTGAATGAATGAAAAATCTAAAGGGGCACTGTTTTTCAGAGACAGAGTAAAGGGCAAAGACTAAAAGAAATGTCATGTCAAGAGTATAATGTATTGTTGTGGCTGTTGTTATTATTATTATTATTAATTATTGTGAAGTTGGTAACTAGAGATAAATAAGAATTTGAATGATTTACTGTAGATTAATCTGTGAGTCGGTGAGTTGCTCATAACTTTCATTGAATTTCAGACAATCAGTTCTGCCTGCAAACACTCCTCCAGGAACAAGTTTTTTTGTTCCTCCAGGAACACTCCCCAAGCTTTCTCTTATCTTTGAACTTTTTTTTGTTTTTAAGACTAGGTTTCATTTTGTAACCTTGGCTGTCCTGGAACACACTCTGTAGACCAGAGATCCACCTGCCTCTGCCCCCACCCCCACCCCCCAAGTGCTAGGATTAAAGGCATGCACCACCGCCCAACTACCTTCAAACTACAAACAGTATTGAGAATTAAGTATTTTTGACTTCTTTGGCTCTTCTGGAACTTTGACCCCATGGTCACTGTTCCTGACGATCCTGGCTTCAGAGTTATCAGTTCTTCAGACACCTCTGCTTCTATTTTCTTGCCTGTAGGGTGGCATTTCTCAGGGAGACATGAACAAGTGTCTTTTCAGCACCAGCTAGGGTACTGCTAACAGACCAACTATATAAAGAAATAAAAATGTGAAAGAGAGAGAGAGAGCAGAGAGAGCAGAGAGAGAGAGAGAATTTGCTTCCACTCTACCTTAGTGAACTGGTAATTTTATTATTAGGGTTACTTTACTTGCAAGACCATGGAAGTCTCTAAGGAGCATGGGTGATTCTAAGATGGCTCTATCACTGAGAAGCTGAGCATAGCATGTGGAGAGAACTCACAAATGCTGAATTCTTGAGCTCGCTGTGCAACTGCTGGCTGCTTCACTGAGCCAGAGCCTCTTACACCCCGCCCCCCCTGTGGTGGTTACTGTTCTTATATAGCCACAACCATGGTCAAGTCTTACTACCTGAGTCTTTGGAATCTCCTGGAAGGAGGAGTGTTTCCACGGGAGGACAGAGCTTTATTTATGGTGATATTTTATGCTTAGAAACCAACATAATATATTTTTTTCTTTTCCTTTTTTCCTTTTTTTTTTTTTTTCCAGACAGGATTTCTCTGTATAGCCCTGGCTGTCCTGGCACTCACTTTGTAGACCAGGCTGGCCTCGAACTCAGAAATCTGCCTGTCTCTGCCTCCACCATCGCCTGGCCATAATATCTTTTGATAGTTATTAACACTCAACCAGATAAGTTCTTCAAGCATGCAAAACAAATAGTACCAGATAATATTAGTACTTTGAAATAGTTAAAATGAGTACAGAAGGCAGAGAGACCCAAGATGGTGCTTTCCCATCAATACTACTGTTTCACACAGGTAAAATCTAGTGTAGTTCTATTATTTCTCTTTTTTTCACTCAATTTGCTTAAAAAATGATAACAGAGAACCATCCCAAGGCGTTTATCCTTTCTATTGGCGAATAATCTGCATCACATTGTGAGGTCTCAGAAAGAGTATCTGCCAGAGACTAAGCAATTAAATCAGTGGCAGACTCTCTTCTTTCTTATCCCTCCAGCATAAAAATACAAGGAGCGGATAGCTGCTGGTGGTGTTCAAAATGCAAGTAAAACTCCTGTGTTTGGTGGATTCATTGGGAAGGAAATTTTTCATAAGGAAATTAAGAACTTTGCTGAGAAGCATTTTCCAGATGGGAAAGATCTAGATTTATTTCTACTTTGTGTGGGAAAGAATTACCACACCAATAGAACAAAGGGCTAGACAAAAGAGATCACTGTAGTTGCTTTATACATGGGAAAATCACCATAGAATGCTGTTTTTAGTAAACTGAAGAAATGAAGAGGAAATGGTATTAGAAAGTGATTTTTAGGTTTAAGGATGTTTTGACAGGTACATGTGAAAAAACAGGGTTGGTCACTTTGGATAGAAAATGCAACATTATTGAAGTCCATTACAAAGAAAATTCTGAGAGATAATGGCTTTAAGATTGCTTGCCTGTTAATAAAAATGCAAATCTCTGTGATTGGAACCTCCGGTCACCTGACTGAAATCTGGGCTCTGAACCAATGCACTGCACTGAATCCTTAGTCCTTCAGTAATCAATTCTCAGACACTGTAATCACCCTCTGGCTCCCTATTAATTATCATCTTAGCAGTCACAGACAGGAACAGTATGCCCTCATGGTTTCACAGCATGCAGGCTACAGGGATGCTTTTTAACCCAAGCGGTTCTTTATTCCTTCCTCCCACCCTTAGTTGAATGGCTTCAGAATTCTCAGCCCAAGAGTTGTCTATGGCATTTCCAGGCATCCGTAATTAAGCTATCTATCCCAGCTGCCAGCAATATGATGTGACAGAGGAAGGACATAGTGTTGTCTAAGGCTTGGAGGTAATGAGAACAGAATGGCCAAGACCATTTGACATTCATCCATCCATCCAACCATCCATCCATCCATCCATCTATATCTATCTACATATATGTATATGTATGTGTGTGAAAAATTGTTGAAATAAAGCTCTATGCTTCATATTTTTGAAAGGCAAAGGACAGCCAAGTCTCTCTGGCTGGTTAATACTTGGAGCTTTGACTTTTTCTGGCTCTCTACAATGCTTAATTTCATCAGTCTCATTAAGAACATGATATTTTCGACATGCTACCTTGCCTATGAGTAATTTTCAGACCTTTGTTGAATCTATTCACAGTGAACAACTGTTGTATGTATTTTTCCTCAGTCTGTCTTTCCAAGCTCAGTCTTTCAGCCATGCAGAAATCACCTTTCCTCTTGAAAGCATCAAACATATTCACAATTATTCTCTTCACCTAGATCATCCATCCTCCCCAAGCCTCTCAAGACCTTGTTTCATGGTGGACTGTAATCTGGAGTTGATCATTAAAATAAATCCTTTTCTTCCCTTGAGTTGCTTTTTGTCAGGGTATTTTATTACAGCGACAGGAAATGAAACAGGGATATTATCACATGTTGATATTTTGGCATCTCTAGTGAATGTGGTATTCTAAAGGATAGAGCTTTAAAGAATTATGAAAAGGAAATAATATTTTGTTTCGGTTTACTTTGTTTTGTTTTGTTAGCTTTAAAGAGAAAACCCATTTGGATTGGAGGTATTGGATTTGATTCATCCTGGTTCAATCTGAAAGCTGCTTCTTTGAGTGTTTAGATAAATTTTACTATTTAAATTAAGACTCCCATAGCAAAAGGGATCATTTGGTAAGCATTTTTGTCCTGATCTGTGGGTTTTATTGTGTTAAACAAGATGAACTGTGGAACAACTTAATGCTCTTTATTTTTGACACTGCAGGATATTGTCAAGAATGGCTTTCATTTCTTGAATTCATATCAACAAGGCAACTACAAATCATGTGTGTGTAGAGTAAGATAATGCAAAGTGAACAGCGATTTACCAAATAAAAAAATCTTTTTACACTTGAGAAAGGAAATGACATGAAATGATGACAGAAGAGTTGGGAAAGAATAGAAAATCAACAAATAGAGGAGACTGGCTTTGCCAGAAGTAGGGTTTTCTGGGATGTTCTTAGGGAAGCCATAGCTAGCCATCTGTCAATTATCCTAGAAATTTAAAAAGGGATCAAAGAGTTTTGTAGAGTGATGTCCTCCAAGCATGACAGCCATCACTTTCATCAAAACATCTGTAGAGACACTCAAAATCAAGTTTGCTGGCTTTGATGTTCCTTTATAGAAAGAGGGAGCAAGAACTGGACAATTCCTGTTATCCCAAAGTCTTTGTTGTGTACCCACCCCCCTCTCCCCGATAGTTTTGTATGAGTCTGCCATAATTGCACATGACATTATGGGAGTGACAAGTACTAGAGTATGTAGTAGGTCCAAGATTAACTGATGGGGAACTACCGCTATGAAGCTCTGCAGCAGCCACCCAGGTTAGGGTGAGACTTACTTGTGACAAGATTCCTACTCCTCCTTGGGCTTCCATCTCCTGTTAGTCTGCCTTGTTTCCTAGGTGGTTCTGTATCTGCTCTCCTGTAATCATATGTATCTGGTTTTATACCTTTAGCATGTTGTGTCTCACAAATGAGGGAAAACATATAGGATTTATTTTTCTGAGGCTGGCTTAAGTTGCTGTCATTAGCCCCAGTTGTTATTATCCCTGGAAATGACACATTTTCATTCTTTATGCCTGAAAAAATTTCCACTATCATTATGTACCAAGTTTTCTTTATCCCTTCTTCTGTTATTGGATATCTTGGTTGGTTCATAGATCAGCTGTTGTAAAGAGTGTAGGGATACACATGGATACATCCATCTAGAAGTTAGGTGACATGTAGCCTTCTGGCTAAATCCTGGGAAATTGGTCATGGCAGATTTACACTAATTTGTATAGTGGATGAACCAGTTTGCATTTACACCAGCAATGTGTAAGTGGGTTCTTTTTTCTACAATATTTTTTGTTAATTGTTTTCATGATCATTTTATCTTCAAGGTGTAGTCTGTCATGAAGGAAAATCAGTAGGAGCTCAAGGAAGAAACCTGATGAGATGTGGGAACTGAGTCAGAAGCCTCAGAAGAAAGATGCCTAAGACTCTTCTCCTTGATTTGCTCATATTGTTTTTTAATACATCCCAGGGCCACTGACTTATGGATGACATAGCTCACAATGGGATGAACCATTTTACATCAACCATCAATCAAGAAAATACTCCATAGGCTTATATAAAAACCAGTGCGATGATGTCCAGTTCTATAGTGGCATCTCACATGACTCTACCATGTGTCTGATTGACCAAAAACAAACAAAAACAACCTGAACCATTTACTCTTTCATGACACATTTACCAAGATTGGCTGCCACCATAAGATACAACCTTGGCCTTCTCTGGCTCACAGCTTTTGTGGGCTGACCCTACGAAAATACTTTCCAGAAGATTTAACCTCAGCGGTGCTGCTCTCTTCTTAATCATAGCCAATTTTTCAGCCTCAGAAAATCAGCATCAGTTGTCCCAGTAAAGCAAAGGTTTCACTTTAGTGGTTCTGGCCTCTTGCTAGTCACAGCTGATTTTTCAGCATCATAAGACCAGAACTACAGATTCTTAATTCAAACTATTATATAAATGGTCCCATGAGAGTCTTTCCCTCTGAGTCTTCATGGGCCAGGACTGGTTATCAGCATCTCTTTCAGTATCCCTATTTCTGGGTTCCCACAATTAAGCTCTTAGTATGCAATGGCTTTTTAGTCCAAATTTCCAAAGTCCCTAAACAATCCTCCCTCCTCAAACATAATCAGTTCTGTCACAATACTAGCCCATGATCAAGATACCAACTGCTGTCTTAGTTTGGTTTCCATTGTTATGATAAAAAAAATCATGCCCAAGGGATGGGGACAAGGGACATCAAGGAAGAAATTCAAGGTAGGAACTGGAGCTAGAAATTAAAGCAATGACCATGGATGATTGTTGCTTATTAGTTTGCTGACCATGGCTTTCTCTGCCTGGTTTCTTATACCACCAGGACCAGCTGCTCACGGGTGGCATTGACTACAGTGTGCTGGGACTTCTCATAATAATCAATCAAGAGGTGCCCCACAGGGCTGCCTACAGGTCCATCTGATAGAGACATTTTCACTATGAGATTCCCTCTTTCTAGATGATTCTCTACCTTGAGTCAACTTGACAAAAATCTAACTAGCACAGATGTTAAGGCAACATTTCAAATTTGAAATTAGTAAAGACAATTTTTATTAATTGTCACTATATAGAAAACACAAAGAATAAATGTTGTCACATCATCTCATAGGAATTTGATTGTCAATTCTTATATGTTCAATATTTTTCTTCCAAAAAGAGAAACATTTTCCATATCAAACAAATAAGCCCCCATACCTCTGAGCTATATAATATATTCAATTTCCAATTTCTTTTTCTTTGACAAAATATCCACACCCCAATCTTAGCTACCCAACTTAAGTATTAATTAACTGCATTTTGAATCAGTAAAATAGCTGAATTTTCACTCTGGCCTACAGGATCTGAAAAAAAAAAAAAAAGCTGAGAAATCCATACACTATAAACCAAAAATGTCAATCCAATATTTGGAAATACAATTTCTCTTGGAAAATAATTAGAGTGGCATACCTGGGGCACTTTCTTCTGTTTAAACCCAGGCTGAGGAGGTAGGGTGCTAGAAACCATGCATTCATAGAATCAATGTGAAAATGTAAAAGAACTTTCCTACATTCATCTACGTTCAGTTAACATTTTATTTCATGTTGATTCAAGGCTTCTTTGTTGCTTCAAGGATAAAAGTCAATTACAGGATTTGCCAAGGGAAGCTCTTAGGTAAGATTATTTCAGAAACACAAGAGAGGTTGCTTGAGGAAACAGAGTATAAAACCATTTGAAAATCAGCATTCAAAGTGATTTCCTCATTGTCATTGCCCACTTCCATTCACAACATCTGAGAGCACAGCTTCTGTTTACAGGTAGCTAAAATATTATTTTTCAGGGTTATAAGAAATGTATAGGAATTTTGCCTGTATTAGATTGATTTAACAATATCCTTCATAATAGGATTTTATTCTAAATATTTTGTTTTCCCCTGTACACATGGAAATGTTTTTGTTATTTGAAGCTATGCACAATTTACCTTCTCGATGAGGACTTTCTGGAACTTTTTGTGGTATTGGTAAAGCCACTAAATCCAATTAGGCTTCTAAAATGTTCTGTGCCCATCTCTACTGATGCTCTTTTGCCTTGTGGTGCATACATGATGGTCTCCCCTGGTCAGCAAGGCCTTGAAGGATAAAGTCCACTAGAGCAGTTAGCTGAAACTGTATGTTGGCTGAGTAAATAGGATGTCAATCCATCGTCTGATGCATGGGTAAATTGCATATATGAACTTCCCTTTCATTTAAGTCAGGTTTTATCTCCAAAGGCACTGTTTCATATATTGTGAATGGTTTATTACACATGTCAGGAGATTAGATACATTAAGCAGGTGACAAAATCAACAAAGAACAGGGGATTTATTGTAATCAACCGGTATGCTCAGCCTTGTAATTGCTCAGAGCTTTTTTGCTCCATAATTATACTGTTGCCTCAGTGTAGCCACTCAATGGTGTCATAATTAGTTGGCAATTGACTGGAGGATTTGTGGGATACTGTAGAATGTGAAACATGTTTGCAGGTTGACCATGAGGATGGATAAACTACTTAGTCGGCAGATTCAAGAGAATGTTTAGCAGATCATTTTCAAACTTCATCAATTGCTTCTTCCATTGTGTTTGTTTGTTGGTCTTATCTTTCTCTAAGTATGTACATGTATTTTGGAAGCCATCTGTGTATAGAGACAGGCCACCCAATCCTTCCGTCATTCCACTTTTATTCCACCTCCTTTTGTCATGCTTACCCACACTCCTGCCCCACACAGTAGTCTTCCTCACAGTTCCCACTTCACTAAGGGTTCCATGGGAAACAGAGTTCCTACATAAGGTTGATTCTGATTGGAATTAGCTCAAATATAGAGGTAGAGAAAAACTTTGAATACAAAAAGTGTTTGTTTTCATCTAAATAGATCATGATCAGGCTGTTAAGAACATGAGCCATTTAGAGAGCCGAAATGAGTGCTCTGTACAATGTGTTGTAACTGATACTACAGAGACTTCAGTGTTGTGTACAGACAGGATAATAGGTGCCAAGGGAATTCCTCCAGCCAAAGTCATCAGCCTTCCAGGATATCACTCTGAGCTGGAGACCAGGCATTTCAGCTGAGTCTGTGGGGACCATGCTATATTCCACCTTTAGCACAGTCCACAGCATCCACTTACTGCTTTAACAAGCACCCTCTCTTAAGAGTGAGATAGGGAACTCAGATCATGAGGTGGGGATGCTTTTCGGTTAACTACACTGTGGAAGGTCTCCTGTGACAAAATCAGTTATACATGGCCATCCACGAGTATGAGAAATTGAGGGTAGGGAAGGAAGATAATCCTGGTATGGTGAACCTCAATGCTTCAGCCTTGTTCAAAGATGTTTGACATGAATATCCAATGACTGAAAGTCTCTCTTGTCTCCTAATTCCACTTCTCTCTGCCTTTGCTCCTTTATACCCTCCTCCTCAAGGCTGCTCTCAAAATCTGTATAAAACACCACTGAATTCCTAATCTTCTGGTTATACCTGGCAAGCTCCAGAATTATTGAAGTATGGTTCCACACCCAGCTAATTATCCGTCTTAATATGTGGTGGTTCCTGGGAATTTTGTAAAGGCAAAATACCAAAATAAAATTTGTTTCATTCTTACAAAAATAAAAAAGCACTGCAGTGAGTATAAGGTGTATGTGTGTGTGTATGTGTGGGTGTGTGTGTAACTATTCATTTTTTTCGCATAATATTTTATTGGTTATTTTATTTATTTACATTTCAAATGTTATCCCCACTCCTGGTTTCCCCTCCACAAACGCTGTATCCCACCCCTCCCCCCTGCTTCTATGAGGATGCTTCCCCACCCAGCCACCCACCCACTCGCACCTTACCACCTTAGCATTCCCCTATGCTGAGGCATTGATCCTTCACAGGACCAAGGGCCTCTCCTCCCATTGATGCCAGAAAAGGCCATACTTTGCTACATATGCTGCTGGAGCCATGGGTTCCTCCATGTGTACTCTTCGGTTGGTGGTTTAGTACTTTGGAGCTCTGGGGGTCTGGTAGGTTGATAATGTTGTTCTGCCTGTGGGGTTGCAAACACCTTCAGCTCCTTCAGTCATTCTACTAACTCCTCCATTGAGGTTCCTGTGCTCAGTCTGATGGTTGGCTGCAAGCATTTGAATCTGTATTGGTCAGACTGGCAGAGCCTCTCAGGAGACAGCTATATCAGGCTCCTATCAGCAAGTACTTCTTGGCATCAGCAATAGTGTCTGTGTTTGCTGACTGCACATGGGATGGATCCCCAGGTGGGGCAGTCTCTGGATGGCCTTTCCTTCAGTCTCGGCTCCACTCTTCTTAAGACTAAAAGACAATTCTCAGTGTAAGCTGAAAAGTTTGGTGATTGTAACGAAGTATGAAGTAACTTCACTGTAGTAACTTTATTCTAGATCTGTTCAACTGTTCCCTGTATATAATGAATGCAAAAGTATGTAAATGATAAGTAAAAGCGATCACATATTCTTTCTAACCGTGCTACTCCTGTTTGCTTTTAGGCTAGAATAAAAGGTCATGTTAGCATATCATTAATAAATAATAAAAAAGAAATGGAAGGCTTTACAAACTAATTCTAAAATGCCTTTCCAGACCCTGTCTCCCTTTTCAAATTGTTAGCTTCTTACGTAGCAATGAAAGGATTTTCACAAGTAAAAAGCTTTTATTTTTAGAATATGTAAAACATATTTTACATGGGCTTCTTTTCAGTTTACTTACCAACATGTTTTTGTGTTCCAGGATTTAATTAAGCATACCATACCCTTCATGCAGGCATTGTTTATTCTCATACCGTATTTATTTAATCCCTTATGTACAATATAATACCATTAATAGATGAGCTGGGGGTAATGAGTTTATGAATGTGGAAACTCATAGAAACCTGAGTTAGGTCTCACCTACTTCCTGTCTCTTGAAGTGATGAGATACTCAGCAGACAGTCAAGGAGTCCTTGCTTACCTCACAGTAGTTATCCCTATCAATGACGTCTGATAGTATGATGCCATGTTACAATTAATAACCCATACTAGTAGATTACTATTAACCAGAGTCCATTCTATGCTAGGATGTATTCAATGTCTTAACATTGCTTTTTGTTTTCAGAATTCCATTCAAGATATCAGATACTATGCCTATACCTCGAGGATCCTCTGTCTGTAATACTGTCTCAATATTTTGTTTTTGTTTTCATTAACTTAAGGGTATTTTAAATTTTCTTTCATTATTATTGGCTTACTAGGCTTTCATATTTTGATCATATTACCCCTCCTCCCCTAACTTCTCCAAGATAGACCCCTCTTTCACATCCACCAAATTTGCTGCTGTTTGTTTCATTTTTAAACCTATTACTTCAATATCTACTCTTGAATATAAGACCATCCATTGGAGCCACCCACAAGAAGATACAACCTTAAGGAAGTCTCTCTCTCTCTCTCTCTCTCTCTCTCTCTCTCTCTCTCTCTCTCTCTCTCTCTCTCTCTCTCTCTCTCTCCTCTTTGCAGTTTTCAATTACCAATACCTCTTCAGCTAGGGAGAGACTTCTTCTGGACCTTCTTCTCCATGAAGCTGCTGCTTCTGGCTTGAACTTGCTCAGGTCTTGGGCATGCTGTTAGAACTGCAGTACTTTCTTATGTACAACTGTCTTTTTGTGTACAGAAAACACTTTTCTTTGTCATCTGGCAACTACAGCTGTTACAGTCTTTCTGCCTCTTCTTCTTACTAATTTCTTTAGAATTATAATTCTTTTTGAAGAGTGAGCTAGAATTCATCAGTGAAATTATTATATCTGGAATTCTCTTAAGCAGAAATTCAATCATATATATATATATATATATATATATATATATATATATATATATATTCTATGCTGAACACATGGACTTGCAAGCCAGTGATTTCTTTATTGCCTTTATCTGCTGAGTTTACAATCTATCAGTCCTGGGGTGGGGTTGAATTACTAGTATTACAGGAATTACATCATTCTTTCTATATAACAGAAGTTTTGGAGTATCAGTGAGTAGATTCTACCTTGGTTAATGCCCAGTATTTGCTAGTCCCTTTATTTTCACCAACTTTGTGTGACCATGTAGCTAGTTGGAAAAGTTTTTTTCTTGTGAGTGTCCACACTCTTTTTTTTTTTTTTTTTTTTAATGGAAACAATTCCCATTCTAAAGAAAATTACTAATAGTTGTCGGATCAAAATGTTACAGCAGTAAGGCAAGATCTTTCATTATGTACTACATTGCCCCACCAATCATGAGGCTATGGAGCATAACTTGTGGGAACAGGTGTTACTCCTGTCTCTGTGGGCACCAGACATGTTTAGTCAGGAATGCACGCTTCTGTCTTCTCACACACAGACACTAGCTAGTACTCTGATGAGAGGATCATCAGTAAAGGCATTTTCTCTGCTGATTTCTTTTCCTTAGGACTATCTCCTATAATGAATACTGGTCACTTGCACTTCCCCAAATCATCCCACTTCTACCTCCTGTTGGCAGGTAATCTTCTAGATTCCCTCTAGTTTCTCAACTTTGAACTATAACCTGCAAACATTGTCAGATAATGAATCTGCTTCCTGTGACATATAGAATATTCTAGAATATTCCTCTGCTGTCCAACCCCCCTCTCTCTTTCATTCTTTTTTTTTTTTTTTTTTTTTTGGTGAACCAAGTTTGATAAGCCACCTTTTTCTTTGTAATCAGATATTTTATATAATATTTCATTCTTTCCTCGAACTTTATTGCTTAACATTTTTCCCTTTATTCACCACCACTTTCAACCATTTTGATCCATTTTTATTATTTCCTGACTAGGATGCTTTGGCTTAGAAATTTTCACGTATTCCTAAATTAAGTCCATACTATCATTTTTGTAAGTCAAATATTTTCTGATTTCTGTTGTGACCATTCTTCTTTTATTAATGACTTGTGAACATTATTTACTGATTTTTAAGATACAAGAATTAATTATAGTTTGTTGTATTCTGATTTAAATATCTTTTTATATCCACTGAATAGAGTTGAGATTTTCTTTGTTTTACATTGCTTGATCCTTGTCAAGCATTTGATCTTAATTACTTGATTGTGAATCATCATTTATTAGTCCTGAGCATTGTTTCTGTTACATTGCTTTGGTTAAGGCTTCTGTAACCTTAAGAAATGCTGTGTAACCATGCAATAAAAATGACAAAACAGGGTTAGATTTAATAATTTTAGTAACAAAGAGTTTTGCTGTTTCATCGAGAATTTGAAGCTATATTACTTTCGATAGCAACGATAGTTTTTCAACACTTATAGTCAGAATACAACTTCAAATGCTATAATACAATTATGTAAATTCTTGCTATATATGTGCAGTTACTTTAAGATCTTTTTTATAGGGCACAAAGAGAATACACAACTTAAATGGCATTTAAACTATATCAGATAAACAATCTATGTTGAATTCCTGTTTACTTTAGATTTCACTAAAATATATTTTTTATAGTTTCAAAGACTTGAAGAAATTGAATGTATTTTATATAGAATTGTTGTGAATTCCTCTGTTACTGGAAAAATACTGCCATTTTGGGATACTGAAAAAGCACAAAGAATCAAAAAAATTCATATCCAGTCTTTCTAAATGAGCACCATCAAAATAGATGCAAATAGTGAATGGTACAATATTAACCTGTCACAGAATAATTAAAGTAAATAGACTGTTTCTTGGGAAGAACACATTTCATTAGATGAACTTATATCATGACCCTTTTTTTGCTAATTAAATTGGATTTAATAACATCTATTTATCTATCTCATTTCCTTCCTTCCTTCACTTTGTGAAATAACCAACACACACATACACAAACACACACACACACACACACACACAGACACAAGCACCAGAGAGAGGAGAGAGAGAGAGAGAGAGAGAGAGAGAGAGAGAGAGAGAGAGAGAGAGAGAGAGAGAGATGAAAAGGGAGGGGAGGAATGTTCTAGGTCATGAACTATCACATAATTAACTTACATTCAATAGATGGGTTTTTAGAGTAGACAACAAAGTTGAGATTGTGGATTAATATTTTGAAAATAATGTCTGGTAATTACATTTATTTCAATTGGTATAATATCTATATATGACTCTCACTAGGAGGCTAGAAGTAAGGTCCCCAGTACCAAATACCACAACAGACCTAAAAGTGAGAAAGCAATGTTGTAAATACAATGCCCCTGAGATGAAAAAGGATAATGCATTATGATCCTCAATAGTGGATTTAAAATTGTTAGATCTGCCCATCTTTTGGACACATTTCTTATACTTACATACATATTTCTTAGTATCTTCATGGTACTGTGTCATCTTCACGAGGCTGGATTGTAGACAGTAGAATACAGTGTGGCTAAAATGCCTAAGACCTTGTGATCACTCCTCAACAGACGTCCACCAGGAGATGTTCTCACCCACTGATTGCTTGCTTGTTTTCAGGCATATCCTATCCCATAAAACAGCCACGGAAACAAAATAAGTAACTATATAATTCCTAGAGTTGAGTTACTAGCAAGTACATGCCAATAACTGTCCTGAAAGATTGCTAATGCTGCTCAACTTTGCTGCTTGACAACTTCCCTGCAACAAATTATAATCATACGTCAAAACAAATTTTCAAAATTTCAAGAGGAGAAGCTACTTAGAAAAGAAAAATACTAGCTGGGCAGTGGTGGTGCATCCCTTTAATCCCAGTACTTGGGAGACAGAGGCAGGCAGATTTCTGAGTTCAAGACCAGCCTGGACTACAGAGTGAGTTCCAGAACAGCCAGGGCTACACAGAGAAACCCTGTCTTGAAAAACAAACAAACAAACAAACAAACAAACAAACAAACAAAACTAATCAAAGTTTGCTCTCCTGGAAGATATTTTTATAGGAAATGTATTATATAGTTAATGCAAAATTGAAATATGTAACTATTAGAATATTTTATGATTTTGACATCAGTAGGTGGGAAACTTTAATGTCCCAGAATTTCTCAATCCATTTTGCTCTATCATAAACTTACTTGGTGTCTTATCAGAAATTATATCTTTTATAGATGTGGTCACTATGAATTATGCCAGGGGAAAATGTTTCATGGTAATTCAGGCTTAGAAAACATTCTCTTCACATTAATTTTCTTATAGCTGGAATAGAAGAAATAAGAGTAAACTGGCTTTGATTTTCCTGATCAAAAATGAGTTCATATATAACTCCTCTCCACTGATGTTTTCAAATAAAGCAGGCTGTTATCTTCAGGAGTGGAAGAGTAACCCCTGGAAGGATGTAAGCAATGAAGCAACTTTCAAACTAAAGAGACAGAGAAATAGCAAAGCAACATCCAGACCAGCAGTGAGCAACCAGAGGGAGCATGAGAGTAAGCTGTTGATACCAGGGAGTGTTTGCTAAGTTCTGCTTCTGGTTTGGGATATATGTCTTTTGCTGCACTCAGAATTCAACCTAAAGGCATTTAGTCAACAGGGAAAAGCCACCACTAAGTAAAGGCAGCTATAGCTGAAAGTGATAGATGTGGCTCATGAAGTCAGTTCTTTGAACTCTTTTTATATAAAGCATATTGGATTCCTTTAGTAATTTCATTAACCTTGTCATGTTGCTGTCCCAGAGAGAATGCAATTTAGTTTTTAACTCGGATTTTGACATCAGTTCTAGATGATGAATTATTATAAATGATATAATTTATTCAAAATGCATTAAATGTTTATGAGAGACTGAAATGGGTGCTGAGGTTTTTAAAAAACAAGTTAGAGCCTTTGCTCAGAATGAATTTGTAGGTACCCCAGCTATTGCATATTCACCATTACTGAACTAGGAAGTGCTTCCTGGCACAGTGAAGAGAATGGCATGCCTCACTGTGGTCCTTTTTATAGCTTGTCTCCAAACAGATGATTGATCTCTGTCTTATGGTTAATCTAAAGTATCTGGTGTCTTAAGAAAACCCAGATAGCAAACATTTCAAATCCTTTGTCTTTGAATTTAAAAGACACAGCCAAAGTGCAGGAGGAAAGAGACAATAATAAGTGACCATTCACCACAATATTTTTTCCTTCTCCAGAGAATATGAAGACCATTATATAGGTCAACGTATGTAACAGTCATGTTTTGACATAGAGAGAAGGGTAGAGGTTCTTTGCCTCAAAATGAGGTACAAAGTGAGGGAACATCCTGTAAGAGAAATTCCATTTGTTTGTTTGTTTGTTTGTTTGTTTACTGGAGGTTAGTCTTATTCTGCAGTAGTTGTGGGTCTGGAAATCACCATGTAGTCTTACACACAGGGTGCTCTTAGACACAGAGTGTCTTTTGCCATAGTTGTTGATATGCTGTAATCACAGACTGAGAATATAAGCTTTATAATTATAAATTAATTCCTGTCATGAAACAAATATTACACTGGCTAATACAAATAGGATTTTTAAATATACTATCATCATATTTGCCAAGCCAAAAGACTGATTCCAGTTTTGTTCTGTTTTTGTTTTTGTTTTTGATCCAGAGGCTCACTGTGTAGTACTGAACTCAATAAATAGCCTAGTTCAGCCTCTAGTCTAAGATAATCCTGTCCTAGCCTCTATAGTGCTGGGATTACAGGTGTGCACCATCACATCAGGTTTATTTTTTTGAAGTATCTGTATGACATATTAATATTCTCTCTCTCTCTCTCTCTCTCTCTCTCTCTCTCTCTCTCTCTCTCTCTCTCTCTCTCTCTCTCTCTCTCTCTCCCTCTCTCTCTCTCTTTCTAATTTTTGGAGTTCTTAATATAGTCTAGTTATTAATTCCCTGACTGAAGAATAGCTAGCACATATTCTCTCATTGGATAGACTATGTGTTGACTTGTTGATAGTTTCTTTTGCCCAGAAGAAGCTTTTAAAGTTCATGTATTACCTGTTGTCAATTCTTGGATTTATTTTCTATGCTATTAAAGTATTCTTCCTGTTTCGGTCTATGCCAAATCTTGAAGTGCTTTTTGTTTTGTTCTAGCAGTTTCAGAATTGTGGGATGATTTTGTGGAAGAGGAGAGATATGGCTGTAAATGTCTTCTTTTGTGAGTGGGCATTTTGAAACATTTTAGAAAGTGTATAATTTTTCATGATTATATATTTCAGTCTATATGAAATGTTACTGATTCATGTTATCCATGATTGCACATATTCCCTAAACACAGTGTATCTATTATAATTGTTGGTGTTATAATTAAACATACATTGCAAGGATCTCTGTGACCATAAAGGCTAGCAGAGTGTTGATCTGCATGAGATAAGAAGGCTATTCAGTTTAACAAGTTTCAGTAGCTGGTGTTGGTTCACACTTTAAGTATAACAGAGCTGACATAGTTCTGTTGCAAGCAAATTCTACAAGAACAGATACATGTAAACAATAGGTTTTACATTATATATGTAGACCAAATAGGATAAGGAATGGGAAAGTCAGTTAGAAAACCCACATAGTTTTGAAGAAATGAGTGATCATAAAGATACATTATTACCGTTGCTTAATGTGCATGTGAGTTCTAATAAAATAATATTTCATTGACCACATTATTTTTCCTTTTGTTAAAACCATCTTTTCCATGGGTAAGTAATTTCATTCTTTATTTTTATGCAGCTTCACTAACTGTTCTAGTGCATGAAGTTTTGTTATTCTTATTTATTCTGACTGACCCTTGTTGACTTTCCCAAATCAATGTATTTTTGCCTCTTCAATTTTTTGTCATATCTGTTCTTGTGTTTCTCACTGGTTATTTTTAATATCTTTTTGTTTCCTATTTAATATAGCAACTCACCATTTGCTTAATTTCTTCTGTTTCTTTTTATTTTTCAATTTTCATCTTCTTATGCTTCTGGGTTCCATTCTGACTTCTTGGCTCTAGACGTCAGATATCTATCTCCTATCTTTAACTGTATCAAATATGCTGGCTCACAGAGTTACTTTGCAACTATTTTCTGTTCTAAGAATCATGTGTTTTCAGATCTGTTCAGCAGGAGTGAAGATGCTTTGAACCCCTCAGCATTCTCTTTATTTATTTTCCGTCTTCTAGAAAGCACAAAGGGAATTGTATCATTGTGATTATGAGATTCTATCATCATCAGTATTGTGAGGGTCTGCTTTGTCTCAGGGATGTTTTTTGTCCCCTATTTTTATTTTAAATTCATATCTGAACTTCTTGTAATTATGTCTGGTTTAAAACATCTGTCTTTACTTTTTCCATTAACCTAGAGTAAATTACAAATGGAAACATTTCATACACACATGTGTGTATATATGTGCATAGTGCATGGAAGCATGTGTCTTTGCATTTATGTGGACTGTACATGTGTATGTAGGTACCTATGCACTTGTGTGCATGTGGATGCTTGCAGTTGACATTGAGTAACTCCCTGGATGGTTCTTTATTTGCTGAGACATGGAAATGCCAATTCTCACTAGTTTAACTATCAAGATGCCTCCAGGAATCCACTGTTTCTGCCTCTAAAATGTGAGAAATGTAAGCCTCTGTTATGCCTTCCAGATTTGTAACTGAGTTTGAGAGATCAAGACTGTGGTCCTCACACTTCATTTACTGGGACATCTCCTTGGCCTCCTTTAGAAATGCTTTAAACAAATTTCTAGGTTGGATTTTTTTAAAACTGATAAGAGTATGTAATTCATTTGCTATGTCTGTGTGTTTATGTGATTGTGGTCAGAATTTTCAGAAGAGATTCTTATATGACCCCACTAAGAGAAAAATGAACACAGGCACTTGTCTTAACTTTACCTATTGGGAGGCTTTCAGCTCACTGATGGAGGTGCTGCATACAGAGACTCTGTCTCACTGTGATCCTTAATAGCCTATACTGTCTCCTCGCTAATCTGGTAGCCATAGAAACAGACACAACAAAAAGCCAGAGAAGACAGATAGCCCTGGTGTTGTGCTTTACTTAGGATTTTCATCTTTCAGCATTTCTGAAGACTTTTTCTGATTATCACTAACACGATCATGTTAGGGCACACTGATGTGTGGTCTGTCTTACTTTTTCCATACTTTCAGCCATTTTCTCTGATCATCTCATCAGCTTTCCTTGTGTGAGTCTGCTGTTACAATTATTTAGCATTGAGTTATTCCCCTGGGAAAACTGTTCTGTCTGTCTGTTGGTCTGTCTGTCTGTCTGTCTGTCTGTCTGTCTGTCTGTCTGTCTGTCTATTTTACACTACTTCTTGACCATAACATTCATTAGGTACTAGTAAGTGCATTACTGAAGTACCAGATGACTAAGGAAGACATTTTCCACTGGGTCCAGTTTGACTTTACAGGTTACACCCTGAAGAAAAACAATTCATGAAAGAGTTTAAAGTTCATAATATACTTTGTATTTTGTTTGATGATTAGCATCACTAGTACACTAAATCTGCAAGTTTATACTGCATATTTTTCAGAAAGAGGAACTATGTTACTATGTCTAGTCAAATCTGTCACCCCAGTAGGGAACCTAAATATACTTGATAAGATTTTATATGTGGAGATAAACAAAAAGCCTCAAAGATCAGTAATGATTAATGACTTGCTAAACTGGACTTACATATTTTATATAGGACATAGAACAAAAGCAACCCAAGTAAATGAATATATTTTAGAAATTTTTGTCACATAAATGGTTGTACATTTATTAGTTTTCCAAAATGATATGAAATCTCTCTCTCTCTCTCTCTCTCTCTCTCTCTCTCTCTCTCTCTCTCTGTCTTTGTCTGCCTCTCAGATTTAATATTTATAATGGATAAGATCTTTTTTAACAATTTATTTTGTAAGTTTATGTATGAAAAGTTTTACTTTTAAATTACATTATGATATATTTACTGCTTACTTCTGATTTAGTTGTGCCTGCAACTTTGAATTCTTACATAATACATGGACCTAAAGTATCATTTTAAAATTAAATATTTTTATTTATGTATAAGGATCTGTATATGACATATGTGAAGAGCTCATGGAGGCTGAAGGAGGGTATCAGATGTCCCTGGAGCTGTCATGACAGGTGGTTGTGGACCATAGGAAGTCCCTGTTAGAAGCCAAATTTGAGCTCTCTGGAAGAACAGTATGCACTTTTAACTATTACCAGTTTTCTAAGCATTCTTTAAACCAAATGTAAGTTCTTGACTTACTGGCCACATCTTCATACAAATATAAGACCTTTCAAAATTTTATATTTTATAGCACATCCCATAGGCTACCATGGAAGGTCTAAGGGATCTGGAAAGATTTCAAAGAGGCATTTCTGTGGACACATAACCTGTGTTGGTTCCTCATACCTCAAGTTAGGGAGCTATAATTTCATTTCTTGGATTAGGAGAGATTCTATATCAAGTTGCACTACAAGATTGCCTTCCAAAGGTCTATTTCATCCTGGTGAAGAACATGTGACAGAAACATGAGGTTAGTTAACCTTTACATGCTTCAGAGCGGGTTGTAGACCTGAATTTGACATTACACACCCTTGCACTGAAGCTCAGCTCTCTTCAGTTTCCATGAGCAGAGATGCATGAGCAGGCCAAGTTTCCATCTCTGACTCCTAATTACCCTTTCATCCAGCCATGTGCATTATTTTAGACCTGCCCACAAATTGATCATGAGAAACTATCATGAAAACAGAGATGAATGTGCTCACCAAGGATCTGACACATGCAATGTGCTCAGCTTTAGAAGTGCATATGACAATGTCTTGAAAACACTCAGACCTATAGACAAAAATGTCAAAACTATAATATTAGTTCAGCTGTTCAGAGAAGAGCTTTGTCAATGAACTCAGGATGAACCAGGAAGAAGTCTGTTTTCTTCAAATACATACTAAAATAGTGACTGTCATTTTAGCCATCAATGGCAAGTAATTTTAAAGGAAAACTCTATGTGTTTACCATCACAGTGTGGATTGAATTCATAAACATGATTATGAGACATCATTTGACTGAGGAAGTGGATATGGAAGCAGAAGAGCATTCTACCAACAAGAATGTGAAACGTAGAGAAAGAAAAAAAATCAGTAGAAAACTGATGGAAAGGCAAAAGACATTTAGACCCTGGTTATTCAGAAAGGTTATATAAAACTGCTGACTTCCAACCAAGTCTTGCAATAAAATTAGCACATCACCCTGCATGGGAAAATGGGCACAAACCAAGCTGTGTTCTTAGCCTAAGCAATGGCATAGGAATTTGAATACATTGTTGTTGGCAGAAACCAAGCACCTGATCAGACTGGAGATTAGTGTATAAAAGATGGAGCTGGCAATGAGAAGACTCAACTATCACCATATTTAAGCTCCACATTCTTCCTTGGCCTTGGGTTCTGAGAACGGATATCACCCATCCAAATCATTTCTGGAATCAACTTTTCTTGTTTACAGGGTGTTTCAGGATTACATTCAAATCTCCATAAATTCTTCTTGGAATCTAGTTAGGAAGAGGTCTGCTTCACATAGTAGAAAATTAAGATTGAGAGAAACACATGGGCGCTCAGTTCAGTAGCATTTCTACTTTATAACAGCAGCAGTCTCAGGCTCATTATGCCCATGTATTCTTCAATCAATATGCTAAGCAGATGTATTTTGACACTTCTGAAGTCAAAAGAAAATCTAGGATCCTCAAGTCAAAAGCAGAAATCTAGGATCCTGAGGAGAGCCAATAGCATTAATGAATGTAACACAGAGGTAACTGTGAAGAGGGCAGATGATTTTAAAACCATCTAGATTAGAGTTGGGCCATATCATTATCAGCCATATCATTATCAGTAACACAATTTTTCTTTAAAGAGACCAGAATAAATGTGGTTAAATTTCATATTGTTATGTATAAGTCCTCATGTATTGAAATACAGGGCATCTTTCGGTTGTATCTCCCTAATAAAATAATAGAAATTGCAATGTCCATTCAGTACACACTAAGCCACTCTTCAGAGGGTCTCATCAGAGTGTCACATAGAATGCACATGTATAAATCATATATTTAGCTGTACAATCTTTAAAGTCTTTAGAGATCTTAGTTTAGATGCTTATCTTCTCATTCTTCTTCAGAGAATAGTATTTTATATACACACTAATAAATAATATTTTATATTCACATAATTAAATAATATTTTATGTTCACATAATTAAATAATAGTTTATGTTCACATAATTAAATAACATGAAATACCAAATTTTAATGATGCTAAGTCATTAATTAAACAAGGATGAATGCTTTTCCTTAAATACTAAGCCATCACTAAAAAAACATTGTGAAAATGATACAGGAACATAGGCAAATGTTCCTAATAAAATGTCAGAGAAAGACATTGATTGATATGTTTTGTAATTACTGTTATGAAAGCAGAAAGAAAGTAGTAAAAGATGACTAGAGATATAAAAAATTAAAATTATTATGGGAGATGACATAGTTCTCTACTTAAATTTTTGTTTTATAATCCTATATTTGTAATCAACATTCATAAATCAATCCTCATTTCAGATGCTGATTTCCTAGCCTGATGCTGCATTCTGAAACGTGGCTTAATCTTTCTAATCAGATGAGAAGCTTCCACCTTCACTTGGAATTCTGTACACTTTCACCTGAGAATAAACTCTCTACACATTTGCAATGAGATGAAATTTCACAAGAGTTGGGAAAGTGCTGTAATTTGTGCTGGGTAGTAGGAGTGGGGCCCCTCAGAGGAGAAATCTGATCACATAGCCCATACACTCAGAGTTGACATGCAAAACATAGTATACTGAGTTTAAGAATTTCTAGGGAAACATATAGAATTATTAGTTAAAATGTATAGTGTAAAAGATTTCTGAAGAGAAATGTACAATATTCATTGTACACTGAGGCAAGAGGACCAAGAGCTCAAAGGAAAATTGAAGTGCAGAGAGAAAAGATTGTGACAACACAGCAGAGAAAGGGCTGGGAAAAGACACTGTGCAGACACAGTGTCTTATATGGGAAATAAGAGGGCCATAAAGATGTATAGCTGATAATCTGTGATTCCTGATGAAAAGATACTGCCAGTAGGGTGCTGTAAGAGACGAGTCAGCAGAGGGATTCTGAGAGGAGCCTGTGTCTCTGGACATAGCTGTTATGGGTGATCCCGCAGTGGCTGTGAGGAAATTCCTGCAAAGGTGTGAGCTCACTGACTCCACCTCTGCTGTCATTCTCAAAAGAAGAAAAGGGTGTACAATATTTTCCACCAGCAGAAGCATGGCCACCTTTACATTTAAACTTAAAAGAAAAAAAAAAACATTATTTACATTCCCAATATCAACATGGAAGATTTATTTCTTCGGGCATTGTCATCACCATTTATCTGTCTGTCTGTCTATCCATCTATATGCTTATTAATCTATCTTTTTGTTTGTTTAGATGATAGTCATTCTGGCTACAGGATGATGGATTCTGGATACAGTTTTCATTTATACTTTCTAAATGACTATACTTGTTGAGTATGTTGCCAGGTAATAATTATTGGTTATTTTATTTTTCTTTGAAAAAAAAGAAGAAAAAAAACCATCAAATTTGTGTCCCAGATCATTGACTAGTGTATTTTTAACAGCTATCTTAAAAAAAAAAGAACAAACAACACTATGGACTACATAAAAGAAGAAGTGGGATTATTAGGGAAGAGGAAGCATGCTGCAGGGACAAATGTAAGGAGGGCTAAGAGGGGGACATATGAGATTAAAGTATGTAATATTCACAAGCAACATTATTACAGTGCAAGCCACCATTTGTGCAATTTATACATGCTAAGATACAATAAAATAATTATTTTTCAAATATATTTTAGTTCTTTAGTTGATAGAAAATGAGCTACATAACAGTGCACAGAGGATAAAAATCCTACCCTCTTATAGTGACTCTTTGAACATTGTTCAAAACAGCTCAGAGTCCTGTGCTGGGTGAAGGACAGTTAAGGATGCATTAAACATAGTTGTTTGGCCACAGATGCTCACAACCTTGTTCCTAGAATGATGCAGTCAACGGAATGAAGGCAGCCCTCAGGGCTTTGATCTGTTGCTGCTCTCCCTTTCTTGTCCTTGGACTGAACTGCAATTTGCAGCTGAGAGATGTATGTGCCAACTGCACCTCACAGTTCCTCCTCAGTGTCCTCCCCAGGCTCCTACTTGTGTTTGATTACTGGGGCACTGGCTGTTTTGTTTCTCAAAGGTCCCTGTGTGAGATAACTATTACAAGGCATGCCAGGTGATTTGGGTGTCTCTGTCAAACACTTTTACTGCATCTGACATCAGCACAGCTGATACTGACAGCTTCTTTGAGTTGCAAGCACCCCTCAAACACAGCTGCTTCAGTGTTTCTGTCTCCATCCTTTCTCTGTTCTTGACTCTTAGTAACACCAAGCAGTATGTTCCTGTGGGGCAGTGGGCTGCACACAGATAGCCTGGTCTCCAGTTGAGCAAAGGTCTGGAATTCAGGGGAACCAGTGGGTGGTGATTTCCACCTACATGGGACTGAAGGTGTTTGATCATGTCTCCTGGGCTCCTGGCTCCTGTTGAAGTTACCACCACCACCACACCGACCCAGTCACCAAGCCTTTCCACATGCAAATAAGGTTTTCCCCAAGCTCAGTCCAAGCCAATGAGAGGTACCTGCTGAAGAATCCTGAATCTACCCCAAAACTGTATATAAATCCTATCCAGGGAATTAAAGGTATGTGAGAACTACTCCATCCTCTGAGCCTTTTGTTCTAAGAGCTGTAACACTGGGGAAGAGATCTGCTCTCCTGAAGCCTGAAGCTTCACCTGGATAGTCGGCCTCTAGACGGCCCAGCCCAGTGACTCGATGCAGAGTGGCTCAGAGTTACCTAGTGACCTGGAAGGCAAGGCAGAGATTTTGCCTCCCTGCTCTCACTTGCTTCCCTTCTCAGGAACCCTAACACCAGGCCTGGCCAGAGATCTCCATCGAAAGCCTCTGGTACTCAGGCCCACATCTATGTCAAACTACCCGCCACCCTGCAGTTACAGGTCCATCTCTGCATCAGATTTCCAAGTCACACACAGTGGCAAACTCTTCAAAAAATAAAAAAGGAATCAATTTGAAAATATGGAAAAACAGTGAATAATAACACCTGATCACAAAGTGTGCATGAAGGGAGAAAGAAAGTTCTTTTTTTTTTTTTTTAAGATTTATTTATTTATTATATGTAAGTACACTGTAGCTGTCTTCAGACACTCCAGAAGAGGGAGTCAGATCTTGTTACGGATGGTTGTGAGCCACCAAGTGGTTGCTGGGATTTGAACTCCTGACCTTTGGAAGAGCAGTCGGGTGCTCTTACCCACTGAGCCATCTCACCAACCCCGAGAAAGAAAGTTCTAACCAATAACTTCAACTCTGAATTAAATATAATGCAGAAAGTTAAAAAAAAATGACTCTGTAAAACAAATGTCCAATCCAAAGTTTTTTTTAAAGATTTAATATATGAAACTAAAGAAGAAATTATCATGATGATCAAGTCCAAAAATTACAATTCTGAAATAGTTGAAATAAAGTTCAGGATTATCGGAAGAATACAAAACTGAAAGGCAAACAGACAAAACAGACATGGCAGGTGGAAGAAATTTTTATACTTTTAAAATTTCAGAAAATATGCCTGTAAATATGCTATATTGCAGATGAAGAAAAGAAACACTGATGGGAGAGAGTCAATCTGATGGAGGAATATTTTTCTGCTGAAGTGCCCTCTTCATAAACAACACTAGCTTTTGTCAACTGATGAAATAATAACCAGAATTGGGGGGTGAAGCATGACAGGCTCATTGGGAGGAAATTTGTTGGGGGTGAACATTTAAGGAATTGTAGGGATTCAGACAGAAGTTGCTCCTGGCTAACCTGTTCCTACTAACTCTTCATCTGCACACACCAGCAAACATCTCCCAGGAACAGAACTGAGAGGCAGTGAACACTGCTTTAACCACTTCAGCCAAAGTACTGAAAAGCCTGTTATAAGAGTGGCTCTAGAACATTCAGAGAGAACAGATCTGGGATGTTGCAAGCAAATACAGAGGACAGGATAGGTTAAGTGTGAAGGGGCTAATGAAAAACAAAAACAAAATTATCTTCTTGCTGAAGACATCACTTACTTGTGTCATTGAATATGGAGAAAACTGAGATAATGTCCAGCTAGGAGCACCATCCCTGCTAACTAGCATTCAAGTGCTGAAAGGTACTATACACACTACCATAGAAAACAATAAATAAACATCAGTCTTACCCATCTATAAACCTTGTTATCTACAAGTGAGTCCTGCCTGGAAGACACATCCACTAGTGCAATAATGGCATAAATGCTATGGGAGCAACCAACCAATTTTATTAGACTTAAGACCCACTCAATGGATGGAACTCATACCTGACACTGTTCATGAGGCCAAGGACCTAAGACTAGATGGGTCATGAGCCTACTGCGTTTATTCTGCTAGATGACCATAAAATAAGATGACATGAATGACATATTGTTAAACACAGCAATCAGTGCATTGCTGAAAGCTCACTAGAGAATCGTCTTGTAGCAGATAGTAATTAATATAGAGACTCACTAAATAGTAATACTATTAAAACTTAATTCTTTTTATAAACTCCATGTTTTATAACCAGTATTCCCATACTGCTACCTAGGCAGCATGAATTCAACGGCACAAATGTCTCCTAAAGCAAGACTTCACAGGAACTTACCAGGAGAGGTAAATCATGAGAGTTAACTCCCACTAAGTAGAAAAAAATTACATTTTATAATGTATAATGAAGGCAATCCCTTGAGAAGACAACTAAGGCAAAATAAACAGAGTAGGAAAAAGGAAAGGTTAAAATTGGAATTCATTCCAACACATGTGCAAACTACAACAATGAAGTGATAAGAATGAGACAATGGCACACCACAGTACCTTTCCTACTCTATCACTCCTTCTAATGAAAATCCAAGAATTTTGGAAAATGTCAGAAAGAAATCTGAATCATGATTTTTTAAAGAATCAATAACTAGATATAGGATTCAAATAAGCATAAAAAGATGAATGAAGCAAAGAAATCAATTCAAGGCTCAAAATGAGAAATTTACTGAAAAAGAAAAAGATATATGCTTGTAAAACTAAATTATAAATATGCATAAATAAGACAGGAAATCAAACCACAGATAAGCAGTAAAAGACAACTTATGAAAATAACAAAATCAATTAATAAAAAACAAATCAGAAAATATCATCAACATATAAGATCAAACAGAAGAATGAATTTTGAAAATTAAGAATGAAGTAAATAACAATAATGCTTATTAAGGGTGAAAAATAACATGACTTAGATGTTCAGGCAATCTGGGATAGAGTCAAGATACTAAATCTAAGAAGCCAAAGTACGCTAGAAAAAGCAATACATATTAATATTTAAAAAATAATGTCACAGAAAATCTGTTAAATGAAATTATCTTATAATCCAAGAGCAAGAAACAAATGTCTAAACACAGGAGACATTTGCAACTCTAAATAGGCATGGCCAGAAAATAACCTCTTCAACACGTATCAGAGTAAGACATCAAAAAACTCAAAATAAAGAAATAATGTTAAATGTTGTAAAAAAAAAAACTCACATAAAAAGGCAGAGAGAAGAAACATATTTTTATCAGTAACTCAAGTCCAAGAATGCATAGAATGATGCATTTCTGCAGCAGTTAAAGGTACCTGCTCTTTCAGAAGACCTGGATTCAATTCCTAGTGCCGACATGGAGGCTCACAACAGTCTGCAATGCTTGTCCATGGGATTCAAGTTCCTTTTCTGGCACTAGTCATTCACATGGTGCAAAGACATAGATATGTCATACACGTAAAATAAAATAAAAGTTTAAATAATGCAGAGTAATTGAATTTAAAAACTGGATCCAACTGCTACTTGACCCCAAGAAATGAAGTGAGATAGCAAAGAAAATTTTAAAAATTAGTTAAATTATAGAAAGCAACCAACCAATGGAACAGAATCCATAAAATTATTGAATAGTATTACTTACATCTGATAAACTAGACCTCAAATGAAAAACGTGTAATAAGGAATAAAAAGAGACATTGTGTATCCATAGAGAATACTCCATCATAAAGGTATAACAAATATAATTATTTATATATGAATTAATTCTCTTAATTTTAACACAGAAATCTTGACACTTTAATATTAGATATTCAATTTTCCACTCATATTTTAGGAGGTTGTTCAAATAAAAAATCTGTAAAGAAATTTACAAGCTAAAGTTTACTATAGATAATAAGAATTAACTAATATCTAATATTATCTCATCCAACAAAGAATGAATGAACATTTTTTACAGCAATGTATGGAATCTTCTCTAAAATTAACATTATAGACCACAGAAAAATCATTCATGAATAAAAATGTTGATATAATTCCTTTTATTTATCAGATCGTAGTGGAATATCAAAAAATCAATACAAAGAAAACCCCAGGCTACAGAAATATAGGTGACTGAACATACTTTCAGGTTAACAGTGGGATACTGAAGTTCTAACTACTCAAATTGGTGAATGAAATCTGCAATAAATATTCTAATGATGCAACTCAAGGCTTTCAAACACAAAGAAGCAGATAGCAAGACGCAGTAAAGCAAAAGTAAAAGTTTAACGAGGTAAATGCTACAAGAGGAAAAAATAGAATCAATCAAAAGATGGTGCCTTTGAAAAGATTAACAAGACTACCAGTCTCCTGACAAAACTCACAATAAAAAGAAAGATAAGGTTCAAAATACTAAAGCTAAAGTTTTAAAGGGATTTGATCTTATAAAGCACAGTGAAATCTTAAATTTCAATAGGAATCAGTGTCTTGAAAACTTTTCCTCCAAAAACTGGAAAATCTATAGTGATTATATAAATTTCAAAATTCATGTAACCTATATAAATTCAATTTTGAAAACTCAAGTAATTTAAATATATTCAAAACATACAATGAGATTGAAGTGGTAACTTCTAGTCTGTGTGCACCCTTCCTTCCTTCCTTCCTTCTTTCCTTCCTTCCTTCCTTCTTTCCTTCCTAAATATCTTCCCTCTCTTCTTGATCTCTTTCCCCATCCTTCCCTTGTTTTCTTTCAGTTTTTGTCATATCTTTTCTCATTTGTATTGCGTATATTCATTGTACATAGTAATGGGCTGCCTAGAAACTTCTTTCTCTAAGGATAGATCATGTTCTGTGTGGTCATATTGACACATTTCCCTACTCTCTCCCAATTCCTTCATCTTCTTTTCCTCAGGGAATTTCCTTATGTAGAATGTCCTAGACATTTTAGGATAAAAAAGTTATTAGAATTAATAAATTCATTAAGTAAAACTAAGCTGAAACTCTTTTATAAAACAAAATTAAAAGGAACACCACAAATTATAGTCAACATTACCCTCATATCACAAATGAATAAAGACAAAATACAACATAAACACTATAGACTATTTTTTCTGGGGAATATAAATGCAAAACCTCTAAATAAAATTCTTGCAAATGAACTTTAAGAGTATATTTAAAAATAATATACTAAAACAAAGTTGATTGCTTCTCAAATAACAAATTAACAAATGAAAAGACATATACCAATATCCATAGCCTAGTGTGATTAAGTCAGAAGTCTCTTAAATGAAGGAAAGAACCGGAGTATTTATCTTCTTTTCTCCTTCCTTCCTTCCTTCCTTCCTTCCTTCCTTCCTTCCTTCCTTCCTTCCTTCCTTCCTTCCTTCTTTCCTTCCTTCCTTCTTTCCTTCCTTCCTGTACTTCCTTCCTTCCATCCTTCCTATATTTACTTCCTCTCTCATTTCCCCATTAATCCCTTCTTTCTTTTCAATTTTTTCATATCTTTTCTCATTTTTATTTGATTATATTCATTGTACACTGTAATGGATTTCCTAGAAACATTTCAAAGTATATATCTTGTACTCTGGCCATATTTACACATTCCCCTACTTTCTCCCAACTCCTTCATCTCCTTTTCCTCAGGCAATTGTCCTATGTAGAATGCCCTAGAGATTTTTAAGATAAAAGTTATGATAATTGATAAATACATTTAACAAAACTAAGTTATCAAATCTTAGCATACAAATCAATTCTTTCATTATTAAACAAGTAATAGAAAATTCAAAGTGTAAAATTAGAAGCTAATATTAAAATCTGAAATATTTTAGAATGTTCTTTTGAAAATGACAGTTATACACTATAAATGATGAAATATTTTTAATTGAAATCAAAGATTACCTTAATGTTGAAGTGCTACACCGTTTCAATTTAGTAGAATTTCACTCCTGTTTTCATTTTTTGTTTATTCACTTTACATCCTGATTGCAGCAACCCCACCTCTCTCCTCCCTGATCTACCTTTACTTCAGGTGCTAACTTTTTCCAGGGTTATCTGTAAATTTAGTGTAGTACCAATTAAAATGCCTAGGGAAATTTTTGAAAATATAAGTTGATTAATTTTTCTTGTTGAAATTTTAAAAAATCTAGAATAACCAAAACAAGTTTATAAAATAATGATCAAATTTTAAGACTATACTATCTGATTTCATATTTTTATAGGCTTCATGTAGTCAACAAATATGCTACTGAAGAAAAGAAAAATGAATAAATGAAATAAAGTTACTCAGAGTTGGCATTCAGAGTTGTCAGTATTTCCTAACTCATTATGATCTGGACAGTTTGGATTTGTATTTATGATTATAATATTTTAGAGTGAAAGCAAACCACTCCTGGGCATATACCCAAAAGATGCCTTACAATCCCACAAGGACACTTGTTCTTCTATGTTCATAGCAGCTTTACTTAATAGTCAGAAACTGGCAATAACCCAGACACCCCTCAACTGAACAATGAATAAAGAAAAAGTTGTTCATTTACCCAAAGGAATACTATTCAGCTATTAAAAACAAGGACATCATGAATTTGGCAGACAAATGGATGAAACTAGAAAATATAACCCTAAGTAAGGCAATCCAGACCCCAAAGGACATGCATGCTATGTACTTACTTATAAGTGGATATTATCAAAAAGGACAGGATACTCATGCTACAATCTACAGAACAAAAGAAGCTGAATAACTAGGATGGCTCAAAGTAGGATGACTGAATATCGCTCAGAAGGATATATAAAATAGTCATCTGAGGTGAACGGAGGGAGGGACCTGGATGAGAGAAGGTATAAAGAGGTAAACATGGGTAGCAGATATAGGGAGAGCCTGGGAGCAATGGCTGAGAGAGTGAGGGGAAATTAGCTCCAGTGGTAGCATTTCTAGCAAATGCTGGAGACCTGGAATGGGGAAGGCTTCAGGGAGTCTAAAAGGCTGACTCTAGCTAAGACTCTTTGCAGTGGACTCCTAGCAAATTTCAACATATGGAGCCTGATATCATCACTTCCTGTAAGCAGCCAGGACTACCAGTGGAGGAATAAGGTCACCAATTCACCAATGTACCTTTAATTCGGAATTTGCCCTGCCTACAAGAAGTGTAAGGACAAAGATTGAACAGAGATTGAGGGACTAGCCAACAATGACTAGCTTAACTTGAGATCCATTCCATGCGCAAGAACCAATCCCTGACACTGTTAATGATACTCTAGTATGCTTGCAAACAGGTACTAGCCTAATTGTCTCTGAGAGGCTTCATACAACAAAAATACACAGGCAAATATTAGATGGAGCTTGAGAATTCTTGTGGAGGGGTTGGGGAAAGGATTGAGAATCCCATATGGGATAGGAGCTCTAGAAGACCAACAGAGTCAAATAACCTGGACCCTTTAGGGGTCCCAGACATTGAGCCACCAACCAAAGAACATGCATGGGCTATAACTACTCCCCTCAAACACCCACAAACATCTATGCAGCAGATATGTCATTTGGTCTTCATGTGGGACCTCCAGCAACTGATGGTGGAGGGGTCTTTCCTTGACTCTGTTGCCTGCCTATGGATCCTGGTCCTCTAACTGGGCTGTATTATCTGACATCATTGGAGGAGGATGCAGCTAATCCTGCAGTGACTTGAGGATCCAGCATGGGTTGGTACCCAGAGGAACATCTTTCTCAGAAGTAAAAGAAAAGGTGGTATGGGGGGAGGGGCCATGCAAGAAGGGAACTAGTAGTAGAAGGTTGGATCTGCAATCTGAATATAAAGTGAATAAATGCTTAAGTTAATGAAAACAAACAAACAAACAAACAAAAATGCCAACGAACCAACCAACCAAACAACAACCAAGCAATATTAAAATATTAAATCTTATAAATCTGGACTGGAATCTCTTTAGAGTCATCTGTACAGTCTCCTGGGATGTGCTCAGCTCTTCAAGTGTTTTGGTAGAGTGTTCTTCATATTTCCTTTTAGGTACACCGTTATAACTCATTGAAGTTCCTTCTCATCACACCATACCAGTGTGAATGATAAGGGCATTAGTATACATTTTCTTGCTGTGTATAAATTTGCATATTTAATTTTTTATTAAATTTATTTATTTATTTTCTATGTGAACATGACATATTGAATGTAGGGAGTGTCAGAAGACAGCTTGGGCACTCACTTATTTTCCTTCCTTTCTTTCTTCTTTCCTTCCTTTCTTCCTTCAGCAATTTAACTCAGATAATCAGGCTTGACAGAACATGTCTATATCTACTGAAACATCTTACTACCCCAGAATAAGTATGTTTTAAGATTCTTGTAGAATATTCTATTAACTAGTTTAAGTTACACTAATATTTTATAACCATGTACAGCATTTGACATGCTCTTAATTTAAAATATTTTATATATTTGACAGTTGCTATCATAAATTCTTTCCTGGGTAATTTTAATTTTTATTACTTTTTATATCATTTTACCTGCTAATCGATCATCATCTTAATTAAAACTACTAATCCTGCACATTTATTTTGAATATACATACTTTGTTGGGTTACCTTATAATTTTAAGTGTTTTAATTGCAATTTTTGGTATTCAGATAAATAATATACAATAGGAAAGAACTGATGGCAACATTGCCACCAGACATGACACTATAATGTATTTGGGACCACTTGAATTCCAGATTTATTTAGAAAAAACATGATTATATATTAGGTAAGCAAACATATAATATTATAGACTCTGTCTAGGGTTAAATTTACTTGGGATCATTTACTTAAAATACAGGCTGCTGTTCTCCTCATCTGATAACTACTGGATCAATGATTCAGGGGATAAGTCCAGAACCCTGCATTGTTAATGAGTACCCCAGTGGCTGATGTGTGCAGACAACTCATGATAAAGTTGATTATGCATGACACATACATAAGAAAAATTAAAAGTGATTCTGCTCTCAGATAAGAAATGAAGCCACTAATGATCTTCAATAAATTAATTTATTCTCTGATCATTGTATTACTTTTCAGTTAAAAAGTAAGTTCTCATGGGATCCCATCATGAAGCAAGAGTCTATCAAATTTTTTCTACTTGAGCAATAATAGAGATTTAAGAAAGTTCTGACTATTTAATATTTTTGATGAGCTTCATAAGTTTGCCACTTTTGGGAATATTTCTCCTTATGGTGGTTGTTCAATTGATGTGAGGAAGAGACATAGCGGCTCTGTGAAAGTGGAGTTATGTTAATAGGGAAGTGGAGAAAATATTAATTTAACAACAAGATCAGCTATATGATTTATGCAATGGCAAGCAAAACAAAAATGCAGTGCCCTTTGTTCAGAAAGTGTTCAGGATGCTGAAGCAATAGTGCCGGTGTTAAGGCATAGCCAAAGGCCTTCCAATCAGAAGAGCTTCCATAACTTTGGGTTGGAAGCTCTCAAAGCTGGCCCAGCACTTCACACTGAAAAAAAGCTACTGTTTAAAATTAATTGTAGCCTCAGCTTTTCATGTGCCCTCTGTCATTATGCATAGAGTTTTGAATGAGATTGCAAATAGTAAAACTTTTTAAAGAATGTTCATTTTTCAAACACTCTTTCCTCGGGTGACCTAATTATTACTTTTTCTAAACTTGAAGCATTTCTTGCAAAGAGATTTAGATTTTCTCCCATGGATTCTTCTTTGCCACTCCAAATGATCTTTTAAAATATGTTAATGTTTCTATGTGGTGAAATCTTTGCAAAAATAAAGAAATACACAGGAGGGTAATTCCAAACATAATTTTTTAGGATGTCCACAAAAGAGAAGAGTCAGGTAAACCAGTTACAAATCTTCTATTGTTCTGGGAAACAAGAAGTCTTTTTTTAATCTCTCAGAATTATTCATCCTAAAGAGGTTCAAAGGTTTGAAACTTGGGATAATTTTGACTTTGTCAAGTTCGTTTCATTGTTGGATTTCTTTCAGTAGAAGGAAAAATGTATTCTCCTTCACTAGGTTATTAGTGGAATTTTCTCATTTGAAAACCATTACCACTAGCAGAACACACTGCTATTTTTTTTTCAGTAATGAGGAAAGGGACTTTTTTAAATGTTAGAGAACAAGTTTTTCTATAGTTCTTCTGGATCTTTGAAAATACTAGACAAGGCCCCCAGATTAAATGTTCTCTCTCCACCCCACATCTGTGTAATCTCAGGATGCAGTCACAGAGTGCTCTGGATTTCAATTTTGATGGATACTACTATATCTCTGAGCATCTAACATCAGTCCCCAAACTGTCACTCAAGTCATCTAAGCATCTCAAGTCATAAATTCTTACTGTTAACAAAACCTGTGTTCTTTATTTATAGCATTAGAGCCCATTCAGGTTATTTCTTAAAAATTAAAGTCCCCAAAGAGACTAGTGTTTGGAGATTCATTAGTGTTTCAGTTTTTGTTTATCCATCAATTGTACCAACAAGAAGAGTGGAGGCATTTTTTGTCAGATATTATGTTAGAATAACTTTAAATTAGACTTCCACTCAACCTATGAAGTAAATGTCATCCCATTCTAAAGAGTTCAAGCATAGCCTGGTTCACATAGTGAATTCCATACCAGCCAGAACTACACAGTGAAACTCCCTTAAAAAAAAAAACTATAAATAAAAAATAAGATGGGGAAAAACTGAGAAAAATATACAACTACTCCTTCTTGTTCCCATACACACTTAAACATACATTAAACATGCATCTACATGCACACATGTACATAGATACTAACACATAAATATCATAAAAGTATACAATAAATAAACACATTTTAAAATTGAGAGCTGACTCTAAAGTAATATCGGTATTTTAATTTGGCATAATTCATTGGTTACTAATGTAGTAAACCAGTAGTTCAGATATACTGTCACTAGAAAGATGAAGAATATAAACATCTCTATATCCTTGTACTTCCTTAAAAAATTCCTAAACAATACAGTTGGTTCCACTTGTATACGATATACACATAGTCTTGATCTTCAGGTTAGTGAAAAGTTTTTTCATACTTCTTGAGTGAGTTCTCCTTAATCACATTTGAGAAGAAGGCAAGGATGAGGCTGACAGTGATTCCCAGAAGGGATCTCCAGGTGTGCAGAGGACTGAGGATATACTGGGGACAGGGAGAGCCAAGCACAGCACCCCAGGAGGAGATCCAGGAACTGTCTCAACATACGTGGGTTCAGTACTGTTAGGAGACTTTTACCTCTGAAGTGTGTGTTCATGAGGTTTTAATAAAAATTATTCTCATTAAAAGGTATAGACAAGAATTTAATTTTAAAAACTTACTTTACTTGTATACATTGTTCTTAAACTAGGTTACTTCCCATACCTCTAAATGAGTAATCTTAGCACTTCATTCTTTTCAAAGATCATAGAAAAGCAAGTGCTTATAATGTTGTTTACAGTATTTTGTAGAAACTTTAGAAGCTTCATAATAATTAGTGGCAATGAAGATTGTGGCTTCTAAATTAAATCCATTTTAAAATAGTTCAAGATGATGATGGATGATGATGGAAAAGGAGTTTTGGCAACTGAACCCTAAACTGTTCAGCAACAGAAGGAAGATACTTTCTTTCTTTTTCTTTTTTGTGAAATTTGATTTTTGATTTTTTTTTATTTTATTTTATTAGATATTTTCTTTATTATCTCAAGTTGGTCTAGAAGCTTCATCTGCACATTTGAATAAGGGCTGAGGCTACCTGAGAATATGTCAACAGCCTTCACCTTTTCCCAGGGCCTATTAGTCATATGACTCAGTATGAGTCCAAGTCATTGAGAGTTACACTGTGTTATAAGTTTGCAAAATCAATACTCACCCAAAGGCATCTAGTTGTGAAAGGTTGAAACTTATGAGTATGATACCCTACATAACCGGCCAACTGCCATCTCAAAACTTTAGTACAAATCATGTCATGATAGGCTAACTCAATCCATGTGGTTTTGATTTAGAGAATAATTATAGAGGAAAACTTTAATATGGACTTTGCATAAGACAAGAATAGTTAATATGTGCCACTTCCATTAAAACAAAGATAACCAAGGTTAGCTAGCCACACCTTCTTCTTTTTTATGGATAATGCAAACTTTATTTATAACAGACACTTAAATTAGTTGTCTTATGCCATGCATTGATACAGAATTCACTGTTACTTCTAGAAGTAGATCATGTGCAGACTTGAGCTACCATTGCTCTTCCCCATCTGCAGTTTGATACATACAACCAGTTTGTGTACAATGAAGCCTGCAGTGGGCACTTCACACTACAGGACTTCTAGATTGGTAAACCAAAGCTGCAGAGTACTGAGGGATGGACAGCTTCATTTGTGACTGCACTTTATTCTCTCCAGGTTCCTTTTCAAGCCATCAGCTTCTTCAGATAGAAAATTCATGTCCTTCTATAGCTGTGATGGCACTAGCAAGACACAGAGAGATGTGGTGTTTGAAGAAGTAGAGTGGGTGACATTCTATGAAATTGAGCAATTGTCCATTTGTAGCATGGACTTCTATGAAATATGAAAAAAATAGAGTACTAGGACAAATGTTATTACTTACATGGCATTTTCTATGGAACCAATGCCATTTTCAAAGACTTTTACAAGTACTAGAATCAGTCAACAAAAAAATTCTCTTGTCCCCCTGCCTCTACACCCCAGGAGCTGGGGAAAAATGTGTGTACCACAAGTGTGAGATCCACGTTATTCTTTGAAGTAGGGGCTGCCACTGGACTCAGAGCTAATGAGTTGTACAGACCACAAGTGCATGGATCCTACCTCTGGCTCCCAGCCCTGCACCTAACTTTGTATACATGTGCTACATATCTAAACAGACATGCTCATATTTGGCCAGCAAGCACTTTAGCAACAAAGCTATCACCCCAGCTCCATGCTGTCATTTTTACCTACGACATTATCTTTTGTTATTACAGTCTTGCTTTTCAGTGGCCTGTGTATGAACTTATCACTTTACTTATTTCTATATTATAAAGCTCTTGAGATTATGTATTTATTCTCTTACCATCTCAATTTCCTATAGCAACCTTTCATTACACAGGTCTTTCAGCAGATTGACTAAATGCTTACATTAACAATTAGCTATTTAAAAGCTGATTGGACAGTAAAATAAAAAGGTAAAAAGAGAAGGTAATACGTTATTCAAATATTCTTTCTTTACAAAAATCAGCATTGTTAGCATTTCAAAGGAGGGTGAAACTATCTCAATCATTATTATTTTTTTTAAGATATAAGAAGATCCATCACCATTCTAGCATCTGTTGTTTAAGCTATATCTTTCATTGTAATATTAGTTAATTGAGACAGATCATGAGGTTTTCTGGAAACAACTTAGGATATTCATTTGCTGGGACACATTGCTATATATCAGACAAAAATCCCTGTACAAAAGACTGATTACAGTACTCCAAGATTATAGCTGAGATTTCAAAGATAAAAATGATAGGTAAACCTAACATGCCTTTTCTTGCCTCTGAAGATATTTGTGCAGGTACTTAGTAAAAATGAATTTCCTTTCTAGCTGAAAAATAATTAACACACTCAATCTTGTTCTCTATATAGCCTTTGGATACAAATTTCTTTTTAAGCTAGTGTTTACAAAACTGTCTTCAAAGTTTTTAATATAAAATACTCTACTAATACTTAGTAGAAATGGAAAAAATAAAGCTGTTGCTTAAGATTCTTTCAAGTGTATATTCATAGGAGTATTAGGTACTATGATATTAACTTTAACAAAATTATTATATAAACAAGATTATATTTTCATTGAAAGAAAAAATAATAGCGGGAGCAATGTACATCATAAAGAAGGTTACTTACATCATAAAGAAGGTCCAGTGTTCAAAAAAACATGTGGCATTTTCTCTTTCTCATTTACAGGTTTTCTTCTGTTTGATTTTATCCAGGTTAGCACTGGCCTGTGGGGAGGTATAAGTAGGTTCCTCTGTATACTGGTTTTCACTGGAGCTTGTTAAGATAATGTTTGCAGCTTTCTTTTCTTGGCATATTTCTTAGTCTTCTACTCTTTTCTTCTAGCACCTTCTCTCTATCTTTCAAAGCAGGATAGTGTCTCCTAATCCTCTAGTTCTAACCTTTTGATTCTCAGAATCACAGTCTGGGCCATGCTATTTTTCCTTCAGTTAAACCATCCACCATTAAGCTTGAGTATATCATTTATTTCCTCCAAATATGCTTGTGTTACTGTTCTCATGGTTGAAAACAAAACAAAACAAAAACAAAAAACTGACAGGAGCAAATTAAGAAAGGGAAGGCATATTTGACCTCACAGTTGAGTGTGCATTTTTCTCAGTGAGGCAGAAATGGAGGCAGGAACATGAAACAGCTGACCACATGCAATTCACAGCTGTAATGCAAAGAGTAATGAATGCTGATGTTCAGTTTGTTTTTTCCTTATTCAGATCAGAATCCCAGCTCATGGAATCATAGTACCATCCACATTTAAAGTAGGTCTTCTCGACTTAGTAACATAATCTAGAAAATTCATCACAAATGTGCAGAAATATTGGTGCCCATGGTGATTCTAACTCCTGTTAACTGGTAATTAAGAGTAACCATCACAATATCTGGTGCAACAAAAATATGACCAGGCAGCAGATGATTGTCAAACAGGTGAGTGGTTTATTTTAGCTATCTTTGAGTTATGTGGATGAAAAGACCCATGAATATAATTTGCATCATGAGAGATAAAGCATTTCTACTTTTAATATATTTAAACATTAAATATGTACTTGGATATAATATAGCTAATTTAAAAATATTCCCAAATCACAGGCAATAATATAAGCTTAACTAAATTTAAAAACTTCACTATTGGAGAGAATGAATAGAGTGTTAAGTAGATGTTGAGACTAATCTCTCTCTCTCTCTCTCTCTCTCTCTCTCTCTCTCTCTCTCTCTCTCTCTCTCTCTCTCTCGTACATTCACTCATACTGCAGGAATTAAATGTTATTACTTACGTAGCATTTTCTATGGAACCAATGCCATTTTCAAAGAATTTTACAAGTGATTTCCATAAGATACATGATAGTAAAACTTGATGATGGGACCAAATGCTTAGGAATAGAATGATAGTTTCTTTCTCCTCACTAGCTTTCTTTTTTTTTTTTTAATTTTTTTTATTACATATTTTCCTCAATTACATTTCTAATGCTATCCCAAAAGTCCCCCATACCGCCCCCCACTTCCCTACCCTCCCATTCCCATTCTTTTGGCCCTGGCATTCCCCTATATTGGGGCATATAAAGTTTGCAAGTCCAATGGGCCTCTCTTTCCAGTGATGGCCGACTAGGCCATCTTTCGAACATATGTAGCTAGAGACAAGAGCTCCGGGGTACTGGTTAGTTCATCATGTTGTTCCAACTATAGGGTTGCAGATCCCTTTAGCTCCTTGGGTACTTTCTCTAGCTTCTCCATTGGGAGCCCTGTGATCCATCCAATAGCTGACTGTGAGCATCCACTCCTGTGTTTGCTAGGCCCCTGCATAGTCTCACAAGAGACAGCTATCTTTGGGTCCTTTCAGCAAAATCTTGCTAGTGTATGCAATGGTGTCAGCGTTTAGAAGCTGATTATGGGATGGATCCCTGGATACGGCAGTCTCTAGATGGTCCATCCTTTCATCACAGCTACGAACTTTGTCTCTGTAACTCCTTCCCTGGGTGTTTTGTTCCCAATTCTAAGAAGGGGCACAGTGTCCACATTTTGGTCTTCATTCTTCTTGAGTTTCATGCGTTTAGCAAATTGTATCTTATATCTTGGGTATCCTAAGTTTTGGGCTAATATCCACTTATCAGTGAATACATATTGTGTGAGTTCCTTTGTGATTGTGTTACCTCACTCAAGATGATGCCCTCCAGGTCCATCCATTTGGCTAGGAATTTCATAAATTCATTCTTTTTAATAGCTGAGTAGTACTCCATTGTGTAAATGTACCATAATTTCTGTATCCATTCCTCTGTTGAGGGACATCTGGGTTCTTTCCAGCTTCTGGCTATTATAAATAGGGCTGCTATGAACATAGTGGAGCATGTGTCCTTCTTACCGGTTGGGACATCTTCTGGATATATGCCCAGAAGAGGTATTGCTGGATCCTCCGGTAGTACTATGTCCAATTTTCTGAGGAACCGCCAGACTGATTTCCAGAGTAGTTGTACAAGCTTGCAATCCCACCAACAATGGAGGAGTGTTCCTCTTTCTCCACATCCCCGCCAGCATCTGCTGTCACCTGAAGTTTTGATCTTAGCCATTCTGACTGGTGTGAGGTGGAATCTCAGGGTTGTTTTGATTTGCATTTCCCTGATGATTAAGGATGTTGAACATTTTTTCAGGTGCTTCTCTGCCATTTGGTATTCTTCAGGTGAGAATTCTTTGTTCAATTCTGAGCCCCATTTTTTAATGGGGTTATTTGACTTTCTGGAGTCCACCTTCTTGAGTTCCTTATATATATTGGATATTAGACCCTTATCTGATTTAGGATAGGTGAAGATCCTTTCCCAATCCGTTGGTGGTTTTTTTGTCTTATTGATGGTGTCTTTTGCCTTGCAGAAGCTTTGCAGTTTCATGAGGTCCCACTTGTCAATTCTCGATCTTACAGCACAAGCCATTGCTGTTCTATTCAAGAATTTTTCCCCTGTGCCCATATCTTCAAGGCTTTTCCCCACTTTCTCCTCTATAAGTTTCAGTGTCTCTGGTTTTATGTGAAGTTCCTTGATCCACTTAGACTTGACCTTAGTACAAGGAGATAGGAATGGATCGATTCGCATTCTTCTACATGATAACAACCAGTTGTGCCAGCACCATTTGTTGAAAATGCTGTCTTTCTTCCACTGTATGTTTTTAGCTCCCTTGTCGAAGATCAAGTGACCGTAGGTGTGTGGGTTCATTTCTGGGTCTTCAATTCTATTCCATTGGTCTATTTGTCTGTCACTATACCAGTACCATGCAGTTTTTATCACAATTGCTCTGTAGTAAAGCTTTAGGTCTGGCATGGTAATTCCACCAGAGGTTCTTTTATCCTTGAGAAGAGTTTTTGCTATCCTAGGTTTTTTGTTATTCCAGATGAATTTGCAGATTGCACTTTCTAATTCGTTGAAGAATTGAGTTGGAATTTTGATGGGGATTGCATTGAATCGGTAGATTGCTTTTGGCAAGATAGCCATTTTTAAAATGTTGATCCTGCCAATCCATGAGCATGGGAGATCTTTCCATCTTCTGAGATCTTCTAGAATTTCTTTCTTCAGAGACTTGAAGTTCTTATTATACAGATCTTTCACTTCCTTAGTTAGAGTCACGCCAAGATATTTTATATTATTTGTGACTATTGAGAAGGGTGTTGTTTCCCTAATTTCTTTCTCAGCCTGTTTATTCTTTGTGTAGAGAAAGGCCATTGATTTGTTTGAGTTAATTTTATATCCAGCTACTTCACCGAAGCTGTTTATCAGGTTTAGGAGTTCTCTGGTGGAATTTTTAGGGTCACTTATATATACTATCATATCATCTGCAAAAAGTGATATTTTGACTTCATCTTTTCCAATTTGTATCCCTTTGATCTCCTTTTGTTGTCGAATTGCTCTCTAGCTTTCAAATCCTAGAGTACCACGTATTGGTCTACTAATTATAAAACTAGACCATTAATTTTCTCACTCATTCATGTGTTTATCACTACAGTGTTTTCATTTTGAATTTAGAGATGAAGGGAGGTGGTATAGATCAAGAGCAAAGGAGAAGGAAAAGAAGAGGAAGAGGGAGGGAGGAAGAGAGAAGAGGGATAGATAGATAGATAGATAGATAGATAGATAGATAGATAGATAGATAGAATCCATTTATTCTAAGCATTATTTAGTGTCTCCAATTACCTATTATTCAAATTGAAAAGATTTATTTCCCTTAAAGATCTTTCTGACTATATATAATAAGTTTCCTATCACTGTGAATATACATTGAGAAACTTGTGTCATTAATGGAAATAGAAAACATCAAGGGAAAACACATGGAGTAAAGCATTATCTAGGTGATCACAACTGATCTAGAAACAATATACTCAGTAACTCACTGTTCAGGAAAAAAGTTGTTGAAAAAGAAACCAATCCTGTGTATTAGACAGTTTTTTAAATATATCTAATCTACCTATGTATTTTTCTATTTATCCATCCATCCACTCATTTATCTATCTATCATCTATCTATCTATCCATCCATTATCTATGTATCCATCCATCCAGCCAGCTAACCAGCTAGTTACCATCTACCCATCTGTCTATCTATCCATCCATCCACCCAAGTTTGGGCAATTTTTAAAGGGTTTTGAATCCTGAAAATACCGCCAGTGTGTTTTAGCCCTAGGAGGCACCCCCTAAATATGTCAATTAATATTCATGGCAACATGGCACAGCAAGAGATCACAAGGCAACACAAGAGACTCACAGAGAACAAGCTTACGACAATACAGCCTTTTGTAACTTGCTTTCATGAAAACAAACTCAAACGTTCACAGAATCTGTTTTCATTTTTTCAAAAGAGAGCAACTATCACTTTCACTGACTTCCCAGTAGGTCCCCATATTCAAGTTCTCACTACTTGCTAAAATTGTTGTTCTGAGGATGGAGCTTCTAATGTATGAACCTTATGGAGTCCAGGTGTGTCTGAAACAGCATCCTGTAAACATACAAGTGTGGGACATTTCTGGAAATTTCCATTTCTAGAAAATATTAAAAACATAAGCAACAAAGAAGATTGAAAATGAGAAAATTTATAGTATCACAAATACATATTTTCTTTTCCATTTTATTAATGGAATTAGTGCAGATTTGTACTATTGAAACATAGGTGTGGATGTGAACTTAATTTTCATCCACATAACAATTGCTCCAAAGGATTAAATGAAATGATGCATTAGAGTTTTTTTTCTTTTGTAAGAAAATTATATGTGAGTAAATATGACCTCATTTATGTAATTAAAATTTTAATCTTCTCTTCCAAAAGATTGCAGAGGACCTAGTAATCTTCACAAGATAAGGGCTGGTTTGTGGGTGGTTTTGCAACAAATGTAATTGATTGAGGTCATTCTACAACAGCTGTGGCTCTAAATATCATTACCTTCATTTTTAAAAGATAATATTAGAATATGCTCATAGGCCCGAGAAGAGAACATCAGGAGAAAGGAGTAAGTGAAATAATACAGCAACAAGAAAACATCAAAGGTTAGCACAGAGTCCAGATACACAAGTGCAATGAACACATGCATAAGAAGCAGAGCTCTATTGATATATTATGTTTGTGTTTCTGAATAGAAGAAAGTATTCTTCTTTTTAAAGCTATGTTTTCTGTATTACTTTGTTACAGTGGCTCTAGGGAACTAATACATATAATATTAAAAAACTAATATATATGAAGATTACTTTAATTTTAGGAGAAGAAAACATTTTAAAAATTCACACAGAAAACATGTTTCTCTGGCCCAAAGTAAAGCATACAGGCACAGAGAAATCTAAAAGTTACAGTGGAAGCTGAGAGCAAGAGAAATGACCATAGCTGACACAGGTTAGGGTATATGGGTGCAGGGAGTTACACAACTTCAGCAGGAAGTTGTGGATGAAGGGTGGAGACTGAAAGTAATCCTGCATAAAGCTTAGTTGGGGTTAAGGGTACTGTATTGGCTAGTTTTGTGTCAACTTGATACAGCTGGAGTTATCACAGAGAAAGGAGCTTCAGTTGAGGAAATGCCTCCATGAGACCCAACTGTAAGGCATTTTCTCAATTAGTGATCAAGGGGGAAAGGCCCCTTGTGGGTGGGATTACCATCTCTGGGCTGGTAATCTTGGCTCTATAAGAGAGCAAGCTGAGCAAGCCAGGGGAAGCAAGCCAGTAAGGAACATCCCTCCATGGCCTCTGCATCAGTTCCTGCTTCTTTACCTGCTTGAGTTCCAGTCCTGACTTCTTTGGTGATGAACAGCAGTATGGAAGTGTAAGCTGAATAAACCCTTTCCTATTCAACTTGTTTCTTGGTCATGATGTTTGTGCAGGAATAGAAACCCAGACTAATACAGGTACCATAATACATGACACAAGTCAAAGAAGCAGAGAGATGGTCAGATTTTACAGAGTGGGATATTAAATTGAAGAGAACAATACCAACTGATGGCCATTGTGGGAACTGTAATTGATATAGCCTGTGGCCAGGAACACCAAATCTCAAAGAAGAAAATGACACCTCAAACCTATTACAACGTAATCTCTACTGATCATTGAGATCAACTCTACTGAAAGAAGAAATGTGTGTGTGTGTGTGTGTGTGTGTGTGTGTGTGTGTGTGTGTGTGTGAGTGACTTATGAGTGTGTGTGGTGAGCATGTGTGCACATGTATGTGTAAGCATGTATGCATGTGTTTATGTGACAGAGAGGGAGAGGGGGAGGGAGAGGGAGAGATGCAATAATGTGCAGAACGCAGTACAGAAACACAAACAATGAAAATCAAGTGAAGGGTCCTCCAAAATCACCAATACCATAGACATAACCACAGTGAGAATGACTTGGAAGAGCTTTCTGACAAAGCCCCCAGGAGTGATTATAATTCTGTTCAAACAACTGAAAACGAGTTATGTATCCACTGTAAAGGGATAAAAACAAATAGCTGAATGAAATTAGAGACCTGATCCAAGATATGAAAGCAGAATTGATTAAAACGCAGAAATGTTGGAAGATGACAAAACTGAAATGAGGCTAGCAATGAAAAAAAAAAAGTTTGCAAGACAAATGAATACCTAAGAGGCAAGTCTCATCAATAGTATGGGAGAATTAGAAGATTGAATATCAGGATAGAGGGATTGGATTATGTAGTAAAGATGAATGATGAATAACTGATTAGTAAAGAAACACCTCCGGTGATGCAAATAGAAGAAATGAAGAAATACCTGAGCACTAAGCCCACTCTCCAGAGTTGACTTCACGAAGCATTTGGACCTGAAGAGGAGGAGAAGCATGCCCAAGGGTCCACAGGGGAGAAACAGGCTAAGAAAGCACCACACAGTCTACAATGTGACACGAATAAATACCCTTTTAAAAAATAACATCTTGGAATTCCAATGGTCTCAACTGTACAATCAAAAGTTACAGAGTAATAGGTGGAATAAGAAAATATGATTTATCATTGAACTTTTGCAAGAAATGAGGGATGTCCAAGAGAGAAATGCCTTAGGATAAAAGTACAGGAAGAAGAATATCCAGGTAAAAGAAACTCAGAAAGAGGTCAGAATAGCCATTCTAACATCAGACAAAGAAGTGGAAGCTAGTCAGGAGAGATGAAGAATATCCCTTCATACTCATCAGGGGGACAATCTATCAGAGGAATTTAGAATTCTAAGCACATACACAAACAAAAGTGCACCAAACTTCATAAAACAAATGTTACTAGATGTAAAGCTACTGATGCCTCCACACAGTAATAGTGGGGAACTTCAACCTCCTACAGTCATCAATACATAGATCATCTTAAGAAAAAACAAAGGATTAAAACACTAAAGTTAAATAGCAACAGGCAAACAAAACTAACAGACATCAACCACTAAGACTACATATTTTTTCTCAAAATCACATTGCTTTTTCTAAAACTACCACACATTAAGGAAACAAACAAATGAACAAACAAAAATTCATATGCCTCTTTATCCAAGTGATTATGCCCTTTGCCTCACAAAAGCTTTTCAGTTTTGCTATATCTCATTTATTGAATGTTGAACTTAATGCCTGTTGCTATCAGTGTTCTGTTCAGAAAGTTGTCACCTGTACCAATAGGTTCAAGGTTTTTCCCAATTTCTCTTCTACTAGGTTTAGTGTGTGTGGTTTCATGTTAAGGTCTTTGATCCACTTGAACTTGAGTATGCAGGGTAATAGGTATGGATCTATTTGCATTCTTCTACATGCCAACATCCAGTTAGAATAGCAACATTTGATGAAGATGCTTTCTTTTTTCCATTTTATAATTTTGGCTTCTTTGTCAAAACTTGGGTGTCCATAAGTGTGTGGATTTACATCTGGGTCTTTGACTTTATTCCACTTATCAATCTGTTTTTATGCCAGCACCATGAGGTTTTATTACTATTGCAGATACTCATAATTTGTCAAAGTTGTGAGAGTGTCTATGGAACACCCAGCCCTAAATGGGGCATCTATATCAGCCCCTTCTCTATCCCTACCATGTATGTATAGCATAGTTTAGACTCTAAAATGAAGGCTTTATTGAGGCTAAGAGAGAAAAACTAAGTAAACTAAAATTATTCTGAAGTAAGGAAAAGAAATTACATAAAGTAGAAAAGGTATGAAAGACAAATGGAAAGTTGATAAATAATGCAATTCAAGTTTAATAAATACCATAGAAAAGACAAAAGAATGAATGAATGGAGAAAATGTGCAAAAATAATGCAAGATAGCTTCATAGTTTATTAAAAGTATCAACCCTTAGGAAACACAGCAAACCCAGAGTATCATTAATTTATAAATAATATCAATAATGCTGAAGACAAAACAAAGCCTGAGATGACATTAAGTAAGGTTGCTCTTTCATAAACCTATTATGGAAATATTACAGAGAATACAGTTTATGCCCTAAAAGAAAAAATAATGGGACAATCAATTGTGAGTCAGCCTGCATTTTACTATAATGGGGTTTTGAAATGGTGTGGGTTTCTAAATGGTCTTCAAATTCACTTAAACATCTGTGTACTGCTAGTGATCAAGCCAGTCATCTAGGGACATTTCAGAAGTAGAAAGAACATGTTTGTTGGTTGTTTCTTGTGGATGGCCATAGTCTAGAATAAATACAACCAGGATACTTTCTCTGTCTGGCCATCCTCGTGTGGCAGGGAATTGCCATGCCGGGGCAATCACAGAGGTTCTACAGAAGTCTGTGTTTACTTAACAATGATACATCAATACCAGCTTCTTAGTTGAAAAAATACTATGGTAATAAAAGATGTTAGGAACAGAAGAACCAAGAAAGACTATTTATACAAATTTAGGAGGTCAAATTGTGGAATACCACAACGGAAAGCTTATTTAAACAAGGATAAAAGAAGTACTTATAATGGTTCAGTGCCCCTGCCTCTTAGTCTCATATTTTATAAAATGTTGTTGTTGCTGTTGTTGTTGTTGTTTCTGCTGCTGTTTGGAGTTAAGAATGTAAGAGTCTATGTGCAGTAGGTAACCAAGAGGCTGGGTGTATTCATGCCACTGAAAAGAGACATTCATTGACCATCAGCACAAATGAACTATTCAAAGACACAGGGAAGCATGTGGGGTTTCTAGAGACAGGTAAATGAGGATGAAGAATTGATGATCCCTTGAGACTTCTCTGAAGGTTGAGGCAAGCTGTATCTCTGAACATGTGAGTAGAGTGTCAGATAGTCCTTTGGGCTAACTGCTTCTCAGAACATAGCAGATCTGATATATCTCTCAAACATAGCTTTCTGCTGGGAGTATGCAGCTCAAGTAAGGCTAAGGATCTTGGTAAGTTTTATGCTAATGTTGATTACTAAGTTTGCACTGCAGAAACCCAGCGCTTTCTCAACCCCCAGGGTTTTATAGAGGGGCTGAAACAGAAAATAGAATTTTCTCTGTTGTCTCTGGCATGCAAGAAGAAGGCTGACCAGGGTTAGGGCTCCATATGGAAGCCTCTCTTAGGGAACAGAATTGCAAACTGTACCTGGTGAACGGCAGGTTTTGGGGTGGACAAGAATCAAGGATGATAAAACAGCCTTTCACTCCAGCCTGAAAGACAGACAGAATCACCAATCCAAATTCTATTCTATATATCTCCTCCAAAGAGGCAGGTTTTCCTTTTGGTGGTCTTTGATTTCAAAAGGCAGAAAAAATTCTGAGGGATAAAAATGAAAGAGACAGAAAGAAAATAGAAAACTAAAAAGCTTGGGGGTCAGATGGGATTTCACTGAGTGTTTTAAAATTCCGTGAAGAAGTTTAAATCCTGAGGGGATACAAAGACCACCATGGTTATGCTTACAACCATATGTTAAAGAAACTAGGTATTAAATCCCACGTTTAGTAAATTTTACATATATGAATAAACACTGAACTTTGATTATTCCTGACTCTTGGTCAGATTTTTCTTGAAATCAATAAATAGTCTTAAGACTGAATCACATTAGATAAAATTTCTTCGTTTTTAGGGTTTTAAAAATGGCTGATATTTTAGGGTTTAAAAATGTTTATTTTATGTATACAAGTGCTTTGCCTTCACATATGCTTGTGCACTCTGTGTGTCTGGTGACCCCAGAATCCAGAAAATGGCATTGCATCTCTTGACACTGGAGTTACAGACTTCTGTGAGTGGCCATGTGGGTGCTGGGAACTGAACCTGGGTTCTCTTATAAAACAACTAGGGGTCCTTAACTACTAAACAATGTCTCTAGGATTGTAAGCCATGATTCCTTGAGTCACAGAAGAAACTGACTGTATTGGCAATGCAGTCTATTGTGACTTTGATCAGTCAGTCTTGGTATTGGCTGCTCACTGGGAATGTCCGGGAGTCCTCAAAATGCAGACACATGTTTTCCACACCAGGTACTGATTACATTTGTCTTGACACAGTCCAAAGCTAGGTATTTATACAATTTCCCAGGAACTGTAATGTACAGCCTAGATCAAGACTCACTGAGTTATAAGTGGGTAAGAAGCTGGCAGCAGTGAAGAACACATTACCACCTACATATTATTGAGTAATTTTCTTACGAGGTTAGTGATAGTCATCTGACACCTCCCAATTGAAGGAGCTGTCTCTGTGACTGAGTGTGAAGCAGATAAGCACACATAACACAGAGATAGGGTTGCTTATCCTGCCTCTGGGACATTATGTCCATTCTTACACTAATCTAATTTTCCTATCAACAAGGTTATGACGAAGCACAAATAAAATGTCATGTATCAGTAGTAGACAGCTTGGGGATTGGTAAGGTGTAGATGCTCCTAATAAAACTTTGCTGTTATACAACTTCAGAAATAAACATTTTATAGATGATATTTCAAGACAGCAGTGAATATGTTAAATGAGATGGCAGTACATGTCTTAATTATACCATACAGATTTCATTAATGTGTAAAACAAGTTCAAAGCACATATCATAATTATATCATACACATTTTATTCCGTTAATATGGACTGAAAATATCTGATAGTATTTCATGTGATCATTTTTATGCTGTTTAAATGAAGGCTATGATGATGTCCTACTGACAAGGGCCCAGGAGGCCAGCTTCTGAGAGGCCTGTGGGAAGCTGAAAGCAGTTTCAAAGTGATGAAGGAGGCTGGCATCTCAAACCCGATTAACAAATAATGGGATTTGCACATCCCAGCCTCTCTGAAGAGAAACTCTCCTGCAAGCATCTTCTTACTATTTGTTTTCACTTAAAATACTATTAGAAGCTCTTCTACACTTGGAACAGGGCCCCTCTTCTCATTGTACCCATTATCAGCCACAATAAATACATTTGTGCTCAGAGATTCAGGCACTTTAATTGCTGCTGTGCACTTCTGTCAAGTAGTAAAAAGAAAATATCAACTTTTATGTGTCCCCTTTGATACTGTCTTCATACAGTACCAGCTCTTTATTTCCATCTCTGGAAAAGAAAAAAACATGATCTAATGGTGCAGCTTTCCTTTAAAAAAATCAATAGTTGAACTTAAAACGTGAGAGCAGTTGAAGTAAAGCAGAGAAGCTACTGCAACATATTAAATAGGTGGACATGGGTGGCACTTTGTGACTTTGAGTTTTAAATGACCTAAAAAGGAGACATATTGAGAACAGCGCAAATATGAGTTAAGAGACTTCAGCAGGCATAGGCTAAGCCACAGACTGACTTTACAGTGGGAAGAGATCATTTGTACTGAAAAACATGGACTCCTGGTGTTTCATTCCAGCATTTATAAGTTGGGAAACTTCAGGAAATTAACCTAACCTATCTATGGTCCATAGGCAGGAGCACAGATAGTCTCTCTCTCTCTCTCTCTCTCTCTCTCTCTCTCTCTCTCTCTCTCTCTCTCTCTCTCACACACACACACACACACACACACACATACACACACACATACACACACATGTAAATATATAAATATTTTATATTATTGTTAAATTAATAAAATTCTTAAGCTAGCAGCATAACACATTGACATTCAACACCTGTCAAGTCCATGTCTCTGCTAGCAATTTTGTCCTCAACATGCAATACAGTTAGTGAAAATGACTGTAGGAGAATATATATATATATATATATATATATATATATATCAAAAAAAGAGAACTGTTTCTGATTAGTTTTGTAAACTGTGACCTCATTTGAAAGTGGGCTAAATACTGGCCACTGTCTGCTTTATATGCATGCTGCACTTTGTATGCAAGGCAGTTAAAAGCCTCTGCCATTGGTTGGCACTTAGGCCTGACAAGTCTCAAAACAACTTTTTCTTCAGGAAATTCCCTGGGTCCTATTCCAAGAGACAATAATGAAGTCAAGGTCAGTAGCTAAGATTGCCATTTACATTGAAGCACTCAATGGTGTTCTCTTGATTAAAAAAGAAATAGTAACCTAATGACTTCTCTAGGACGTGATGTTGGTAATGTGATTTGTTGTCCTGCGTGGGAAAATCTGAAAACTTCAAGTTTCAAGAATGACAGATATATCACTAGAATTTCTGGCCTTAAATGTATGATCACTATACTGGGAATGTGTTACTCTCAGTTGATCAATGCCTTTCTGGCATTATAGGCAATTTTTAAAAAATGATTAGTGCTGTGGCTGAAGACTTCATTTTGTGTAATAACATCTATTTACCAGAAATTCTTATTAATGAACTTAAAAGCAGTGAGATTATTTGATCCATGAATGACAGACATGATCAATTAATCTCTCTCTCTCTCTCTCTCTCTCAGTCTGTCTGTATTTCTCAATAAAATAAAGAAAAATTAAAGACTGAACCAATAAATGATATCTTTAATAATAAATACAAAATATAATAGTTTTGACTGCCATTGTCGTTGTTTGGTAAAGGATACTTTTATTTGACTCTTTGGTTTACTATGAAGGCAAAGTCTAGATGGTGTAGTGACCTGCTGTGGAAGGGACTGATTTCTCACTTATATCCTGCATTTAGTTAGTAACCTTCTTTCATTGTTATTGTAGCAGACTGTAGCTGGATGTTGCCAAAAGACACATACATTTGTTGAAAGTATGGTCCCCCACTTGGGGTAGTAATGAATGTAAACCTTAGGAGGTGTGGCCTATCTGGGTAAATAGGTCACCATGAGTTGCACCTGAACGAGCAAACTGGGGTGTGCTATATTCCTTCATCAGCCTTCATATTGCTTCCTACTGTGAAGGGCAGAGCCACCTCAGCCAAGATGTTTTCCCCCTCAGTCCTAAAGCAATACATCAAGCTACAGATGGGCTAGAAACTCTGAAACCATGGGGCCCAAATGTGTCTCTCCCCATTTGATTCAGGTTTGTGGGTATTTTTACCTGGTGACAGAAAATTAACTGACACAGGTACATTTTAAATGATGAGAGCCATTAAGAAAACGAGTGTATGAGGAAGTTAAATTTTAAAAAAATCTAACTTGCATCTAGTATTTAGAACTTAATACATGCGTATGCTTTCTCAGCCATCCATTTTGCTAGTCCCATGCCATCTGTGAAATGACAGTATGGGCTACCTCTTTTTAAAAGGTGGCTGTGAGGTTCCATTAGGAAGGACACATTAGAATATCTCTACTTCATCTCACATATAATCATGACCATATTATCCTTTCTGTCAACACAGGTTCAAGAGAGGGCATGCTTGCTGTCTCACTCAAGAGACCTGGGACAGAAAGGATTTGTGCTGAGCAGAGAGACTTAATCCCATAGTTTTTAAGTGCTCAGTCTAGCAAAAGGTGCAAACACACACATGGAATGATAATACATATCCTTCACTTGGTACAACGTTCTCTGGAGAATCTTATTTGGGTTTCCTTTCACTTTTTCAGACTGATTTCGGAAGCCTTGCTTCTCTCAAATCAAGACCATAATTTACAGTCCAAATACATATCCATTCATGCCGCTTACAAAGTGTCTTATTGGAGCAACGATCATGCAGCACTTACAGCAGAGGGCTACAGCAGGGGCAGCGCTGTCTTGACAATCTTTAGTTATTATTTGAAATGAACATGGGCAATAAAGCAAGGAAGGCTTATTTCTTCCTCTTTATGACCAATTTCTTTCAGTGTCTCTAAAGTATAGTTTAAGTAGTCTGCCATTAAACTCAGTTCAGAGATTTGGGTCCTTAATACCTGACTCATTATCTTAAACAAAACTTCCCTTATAATACCATAGGGAGCCACAGTCTTCTGAACAGATTGCATTTGTAGAATCAATTCCTGTCTGTGTACCTAAGTAGACATTTGAAGCGTGCATCAGGTCAGCCTTCATCAAGTCTGCTACTCCATCTCTTTCATTAATAAAAGTAGACACTTCGAATTTCAGCTGTTATGGGCCCAAAGAAATCTGCATTATACAGACAGAAGAGCGATTGCTGAGGTATCCTGTTCCTGTTCTTCCTTATGGGAATTTCTAAGATGATTGAATTGATTTGGTTTCCCAAGCATGATGCAGATTTTTTTTCTCATTTTTTTCAAGCATACTAATAGACAAGAAGGTGGTATTTGCCCACAGATTTAAATTCTGGAGAAATATCTGCAGTTGATGTGCTCAGAGGTCGGCCTTCTGCCTTCCCTGTGAAGTTTCATTAATTCTACTACAGATTGCAAAGAGGTCTGTTTGTAAAAATTCACACAGGAGCTTGATAGAGTCACACTCTTTCAGGATGTCACAGGATGCAAAGGTGATATTAGTGGTAGCGGGTGGAGTTAACAAATAAGAAATTCAAAGCACAATAAAGTAAACAAGAGGCTGAGTGCAGGGATTACTAGGACATAGAAAAAAAGAATTTTTAACAGTCAGTACAAGTAGAAGGGGGCTTTCTTGGGGAGAAAGGGACATAAAGTGGGGGAAAGGATAAAAGAAAATAATGAAAAAGAAAATGTACATATCTAAGCATGTTTTCCTCGGTACGTAGTTTAGATACATGTATATGACATGGAAGCAGAGGTGCCTGTTAGGGAGGAGGAGTGGGGTCAGCAGGAGAGAGCAGAGGAAACACACAGAAATATGATACACATATGTGACATGGAAGAGTGGCTGTTAGGGAGGGAGAATGGGGTCAGTAGGAAAGAGAAGACAAAACAGGAGTAATGAGGGAAGAAGTTGAGAGAAGGTCAATGGTTTAAACACATGAAGATGCTACCATGAAATGCATTATTTTGTACCCTAATAACATTTTCAGTTTTAAAGCATTAGTCTGGATGTGGATATGTTAGTGTAGGCCTATAATTTCAGATACTCTCAAGGCAGGAGAATAGCACAAGCAAAAGAAGCCTGGGCAATTAGAGGTACAGTGCCTCAAAATAAAATTTAAAATGTAGAAAACTAAAGACTGGGTATATATTTTGCCCTTCATAGACCCAGAATATTGTGCATACCTTGCATGTGTGAAAATCTAGATTTTATCTTCAGTTCATAAAAACAAACAACAAACAAACAAAAACCAACATTTTTATTTGTATGTTAGAATAACTAAACATTCATTGTCGTGCTTATTTGTTACACAGGTGTGTGTTGTCCACTGTATGCAAAGTATGCAAAGTAGAAAGTACAAATACACAGAGGAAAGTGGCAAGAATGTAAACAGAAGGCATTGTCACTCACAACTTGGAGGGTGTGGTCATGCATAGAACAACCAGAAATAGGGATGACTACAGCACACAGTAGTAGTGAATTACAGGTCAATGCTGCATGGTCTGGATTCTGTATTAGATATATCTAAATCAGTGGAAACCACAGAAATTTTAAGAAGAGAAGACTTGGGATGACATAAACTCTTTAGGATAAGAACTTTGCACAAGAGAACAGTTTACCACTGGAGCAATCCAAAATATTAATGGCAGCTGGGAGGCCATGACATAAGTCTGGGCAAAACAAAACAAAACAAAAAACAAACACAAAAATTGTGAAAAGGGCCTGGCGTGGTGGTGCACACTTTTAATCCCAACACTTGGGAGGCAGAGGCAGGCGGATTTCTGAGTTTGAAGCCAGCCTGGTCTACAGAGTGAGATCCAGGACAGCCAGGGCTACACAGAGAGACCCTGTCTCGAAAAAACCTAAAAAATATTTAAAAAAAATTGTGAAACATAGTTGTGTTAACAAACTAGACCAGTTCACAAATGGATACAGCTTTTGGTGCCTTCAGCAGGCACTCTTGTAAAGGACTTGAATCCCATCTTCACTTTTAATTTGTAGAGTGTACACTTACGTCTATCTAAATTATGTGAGCAAGTTTATTGGATGAGAGCACTACAGGGTGATCAAGGTCATGCTCAGGACTATCCCTACTGAGCTTCTTCTTTTCTTCAGAGCTTGCTGCTCTGACTGAATCCTACACCCTCTGCTCCAGTCTCACCTGGAAGGACCTTGTCGGAATGCAGAGTCTGAGGCCCTGTCCTGATACCTGCATAGGAATTTACATTTTGATGAAAGTCCTGAGTGGCTCAATGAAAAGAAGTCAGTGTTCATTGTTCAGCAAATGCTTACAGGAGAGGAAAATTATCATTAATATTATAAATTTATGTTTGCAGAAGCTTGCAAGGCACAGAAGACACAGAGAGTCCAACCCAGGTGCCAGAGAAAAGGACTCAGTAGCTCTTTAGTCTGTTACGTCTATAGAGTCTATAGAGTCAAAGGACTTAAACTAGAGAATAACCCTTACCTCTTCAGACAATTAGTACACCTGGAAGTGGCAACTTTTCAGTATTTTCTAGGTTCCCTAGTCATTTCTCCCTTGATTTTCATTGTTTTATTGCTACAGAGTTCCGAAGTCTTTTCTGCCATTGATGTTATCTGTTAGGGGTAATTTTTAGAAAGTTGTTTTCAAGTTGTGCTTAGAAAGCATTTTTATGTTCTTCCAAACGTATAAATTAATTAGTGCTTCCTAAAAAGTCAATTCTCAAGCTTCTCTCTGCCACTGCTAACTTAATCCTCGCCCACTTTAAAGTCTACATTCTCCGATGCAGATCACCTCTGGCAATAATCAATTTTCTATCTGATTTTTTTCAGATTCTTTGAAGTTTCAACTAATGGATATCATAAACATGTGTGTGTGTGTGTGTGTGTGTACTAGTTCTCCAATAAAAATCACTACTAATAAGAGTCATAGCAATTAATATTATTATTGCCCACATTTATGAAGAATTTTTGTATGACAGTCCAAAGAATTAGCTCCATATATGAATGTCAATCTCATAACCAAACGAAGTTCTTACAATTACTAGATTAGCGTTATCATTGAAAATCTGGTACCCAGAGGGAAGCTCCAAATATTTGGCAACAGCAAAGAACTGGCAGAGCCAGAGAATCCATGTAGATTAGCTTTATGTTCTGATCTGAACTGATCTAGCCTTATCATTTAAAGAGAAACAGGGAGAAAGATAGCAGTAGTAAAGATATCAACACAAATGTTGAAGTAGAAAATAAGAATTAATACCTTTCTCACTCCTTGGAAGATCCTTCTATTTGATGATGTAGGTCTCTGGGATTTTAATCACTTTTGAATTTCTAAAGAATGCATTTACAGAAGTGACTGACAGTCCAGTTTAAGTCTCAGGTCTGTTCTCCAGATTGTCTTCAGTGAATTCCCAGCTACAATGAAGGTTCTCTCTCTCTCTCTCTCTCTCTCTCTCTCTCTCTCTCTCTCTCTCTCTCTCTCTCTCTCTCTCTGTGTGTGTGTGTGTGTGTGTGTGTGTATTCCTCATCTTATCAAGCGCTTCCATGAGATGACTCATCAGTTTGCAAATGATGTGATTGTGACCAAACCAAACATAATTTTGTTGATATTTTTGCTATTAATGTTTTTTAAAATCTATGCTCTACTTAAACAACTATTATAGATAAAACAGTGAAATTGTCATGGAATAATAAAGATGCACATATAAAATTGGAGAGCATTATCCCCCCCCAAAGAAGCAAAGCCCTAATTGCTATATTATTATTTATGAATACAACTTACACTATTCATATAGTCAAGCCAATGTGCCAGTTAAAAAAAAAAAAGAAGCTTAGCTGAACTCCATTGATGTAACCCTGACAGCCCAGAAAGCTGGATTAAACAAATGTTCTAACCCAGATGCTCAATTGAATGCATCCAATTTTTCATGCATTTGAATAATGCTGACACTTTATCTGATATGATTTCTTCAGATCTGAAATAATGCTAGTATGTTGTTGTTGCTGCTGCTGCTGGAGGTGGTGGTTTTGTTTTTGATTCTCAACATTAGTTTTACAGTATTAATAAGAGGATGTAAGGCAAGGAGAGCTAACTTTGTTCTGTGTTCTCACAGTCTCCTCCAGTTCAACATTGGAATATCATGGATATTTCTGAATGCTCTAAAGCAAGTCCATTATCTCTAGGGTCTGGGATAAAATAAACACTAAGGGTTAAGGAATGATAATATAAATTTGCAACTACTTTGGAAGTACACTTTTCACTAGAAGGTTTTTTTTTTTTCTTTAAGCAATTGTTGAAAAATATTAAAGTACTTTTTATTGAGCCCTTTAAAAAAAAAATGTGTGCATTGCACAAACTATCAGGAGTTTTCAGAGTGCATCGCACTGAATATGACCCCAGAAATCTGGTTAGGCGTTCAGCTTACTTTAGCTCCCTTAAATAGTCCCAGATCCCCATCCATACCATAGTCTTGAATCAAATCACCTTTGATCATGTAACCATATAACCCTGTCCACTTCAACTGTTCTCTGACACATTATTTTTTTTTCTTTCAGCATCTGAAGATTTCATTATGTGATACCATTCATCAGAAGCAATGAGAAATTTTCAAAAAAAACAAAAACAAAAACAAAAACAAGACCCTCTTACGCAGTTCACCAGAAAACATTTGTTGTTTTAATCTCTACATATGATGTTTCTTTGTTACTGCTCCCAAGCTTGTAACATTGATCTGTCCAATACGTATTTCCTCTGCAGTGAATCTCCAAATTCCTCTAGCAACAAAGCTCCCTTTCTCTTGCATTTTTGTCTTGTTGTGCTATCAGAACTGTCTGTCAACAAGAAGTAGAAGCTACCACAATGGTTTTACCCGTGGTATAATTTAACTTGCTAAGAATAAGCTGATTCCTTGTTATGTATCTTTAGGGCAGGCTGAAGTTCCAGGCATCACTTTGTTAGAATTCTAGCCTCTAATAATCCCCAAATCTCAATTCCTTATTGCAGATTTGTTCTTCTTAACAATAAAACCATATCTCCCATTGCTATATGCTCAGAAAAAAAAATATCCTCCAATTATTGCTTTTCTTCCCTGGTCCATGTCGCTCACTTCGTGGTTGATAACACTGCAAATCAAATAGCAATCAGAATAATGAGCTGCCACCAGTTAGAGTCAGAGTTGGTGTTACATATTGTCAAAGATTGTTCACACTAATCAACTAATAATGACATCGCCACTTGCATCACGCTAAACAAAATTCTTTCCGTTGTGCAACACAATTACCAGTAATAACCTGGGAAACCTTTGCGTGCTTGAGGAGTCTGTTTCCGAGATCATCTGGAGACTTTATCAGGGAAAGAGCTGGAAAAGCCAGAGCCTACCAGATGGAGATTACTCTTTGGTAATTAACTAGACGTTGCTCCTTTGGGTCTATAACATTTTCTAACATCACAAGACATTTCCTTTAGCATAATGATGTGTCTATATTAATACATTAGATGGGGAGTAGATAGACAGTGTTAAATATTAAACATTTCATACATGAATTATATTATTAATAGCCTTTCTTTAGTTTTTTCATTAAAAAGCATGGTAAAAGTGACGTTCAACAAACAAATTTAGAGGCATTAATATTAAAGAGAAGACAATGAATTCAGACTCATGACAAAATGCATTATTAGTTCGTTTCTCAAGGGAGTCATAGATTCATGATTATTAATGTAGTAGTTAAGAATTTACTTTGAAATGAGGAAGCTAAAAATACATTGAATTAAGTTGGGTGGGGAACCTTAAAGAATCTTTCACTTCTCTATGTGAACCAGTGTGCTTAGCAGTGTAAGGTTACACGATCAATGAGTCACGGCATTGACAGTGACACAGACATTATATGTTTTGTTTTAGAAAACACTTAAGCTGGGCATGGTGGTGCACGCCTTTAATTCCAGCACTTGGGAGTCAGAGGCAGGCAGATTTTTGAGTTTGAGGCCAGCCTGGTCTATAAAGTGAGTTCCAGGACAGCCAAGGCTACACAGAGAAACCCTTTCTCAAAAAACCAAAAAATAAAAAAGAAAAAATAGAAAAGAAAAAGAAAGAAAGAAGAAAGAAAGAAAGAAAGAAAGAAAGAAAGAAAGAAAGAAAGAAAGAAAGAAAGGAAGGAAGGAAGGAAGGAAGGAAGGAAGGAAGGAAGGAAGGAAGGAAAGAGAGAGAGAGAGAGAGAGGGAGGGAGGGAGAAAGGAAGGAAGGAAGGAAGGAAGGAAGGAAGGAAGGAAGGAAGGAAGGAAGGAAAGAAGGAAGGAAAGAAGGAAGGAAGGAAAGAGAGAGAGAGAGAAAAAAAAAGAAAGAAAGAAAGAAAGAAAGAAAGAAAGAAAGAAAGAAAGAAAGAAAGAAAGGAAAGAAAGGAAAAAAGGAAGAAAGAAAACACTTAAGAAGATGGAACTCTTTCTGGAGTGGTAAGAGTTTCATTAGGTTAAAGAAGCCATCCCTCCAGGTGTCATGGTCCAAATTTGTGGTGCAAAGCATGAAAACTGTGCTGGATTCAAGGTGAATGAGCCTGACAGCCTGACAGGCAGCTACATTTTCCTGGCTTTGAAATACAGATGTAGCAGTGACACAAGTCCATGTTGATATTTCAGGCCTTATAAGCCATTTTTGTCTGTTTGGCAGCTGGTTTTCTTAAAGTCTTTTTACTAATGGCCCAAGGTTAGAGCAAAGTAATATACAAGAAGCTCTGATTGGTTGGTTAACTCATTAGCGCAGGCAGAGTATTCGCAACATATTAATAACTATCACTTGGGATACCTTATAAGACCTGTCATCTCATCTGTAAACCCAAAACTGGGAAAAAATATCTACCTTGACTCAAAGAAAACCAGATTAATGATGGTAAATGATATGTGAAAGATATCTGCTTTATAAGAACTATTTATTAAAGATCTGCTGACCACAGATGTGGGTATGTAAAAGAATGAGCATATGCAGTTTTGCTGTACTATTTATTTCTTTACCTTGAATTATCATGCAAAGCATTAGGTTTAATTATATCAGATTCAGAAATACTTGGGGTTAGCTGGTTATCTCACATTCCCCCTCCTCCCCTCCCCTTGAATTCTTCCACCCCCCCAGGAGCTCCATTGCCATTTTCATGTCCTATGTGGAGCACAGTTTTCCCCCTTACTATTTATTCAATAGCTTTTCTCTTCTGCTTTGGACCCCTTTTTAATTTTACAGCCTATACCCACCCCTCTAATACTCACAAGTAACACATTAATTAATGACTGAGGCACTAGTGCGACTGAAAGGTCTCAAAGTCAGCTGCACACCTATCGATTGCCCAACCAAATCTGGCTTTTTCTTTCTGTCTTTTTTTTTTCCTTTCCTATCCCATTCTAAACACTTAAAAATAATTTTGATAAAACCCCTTACGTTAAACTTCTGCGGATCATAGGAGCCAAGCTAGAGCCGATCAGGCTTATAGAATTTATAATTTCTTTATATTTTCAATTTTTGCATTAGTTCTTTGACAGTTTCAAGTTTCACACAAAGTATTTTGGTTATATTCACACACCCCAACTCTTCCTAGATTTACTCCCTTTCCAAATCCACCCAACTTTGTGTCTTAAAACAATAACAACAACAACAACAACAATAAAACATCCTTCAAGGCCAATTTGTTATACAGGGCTAAAGCAAATAATGTAGCAGGAAACATTTACATATTTTTGAATTGTACATGCTTAATGATCAAATTTACTAATTAATTCAAAAATTTTAATCATGTGGATTATATAAACATATTTTTTCTTAATATTAGAATATTTTTAGATACATTCTTAGCATAAAGTATATTTTCTTGGATGAAAAAGTATTCTCATATGAGTCATACTTAAAATATAATTTGTATAATTATTTAAGTACTCATTGGTTCTGTCTAGATGAAAAGTCATAGGATCCTTTAAAATAGCAACTGTTCAATTGTATTGTCCCATGATTCCAAAGAGCACTTTCTATATAATTATACCATATTGGACACCTAGATTAAATAAATCCTGAAGGGACAAAATAATCCAGGCTCACTATAGACCTTATGTCTGATCCACGTGTTCCCTTTCCATTGATGTTCTCGGGGAGAACACCTGGTGTGCTCTGTTTCCCAGAGTGCAGATCCTCTGGACTAGTCTTCCATCCTCATTCTGCACGTCCTTTGTTACTGAAACTTGGCCTCATGTGTGTTTTATTAATTCCTCCTTCCTATTGCTCACAAGCCTGTCACTGAGTTTTAAGTTTGTCCTTAGCTGACTTTGTCCAGTTACTTTGAATGTTTTATTACATAAAAGACCAAGTTTCTGAAAAGTACAAATTACTTCATGCCTTTATTCTTTAACCGCTCATACTATGATGTGTGGCAATGGGGACTCAGAGTTCTGATTTATTTATTTTTAAAAAATAATGAAATTTGATACAAGGGGCTTCTTGCATCTCAGAATATAAATTATTCCATTCTGTGATTTGTCAGAACACAAGTCACATGTCCATCTTCTGTTTTTCATTTTTGGAGGGGATTGAGAACAAATATTCTTTAAGACAGTTTGGAAAACTCAGGAGGATAAAAGAAAAGGTTTGGGTTATGATTTTGATTCCATCTTTTTCCATCAGGAGCAAATTCCTCTATCTTTGAACTACATGATATATTTTCTTATCAATGATAATAAATTTATGTGGACTTTTGTTGGATGTTAAGTGCATGACAGGCCAAGAAAAGCTCCTTAATATGCTTTGTGAAAGTGGCCAGTCTAGGGAAGGAGTACTGTTTTAAGTAGTATGAGTGCAGTATCTGAATTCAGGTCCAGATATAATTTTTGAGTATATCTCCACAGTAAGTGAAAAAGATGAGCAGGCACTAGGAAAATGCAGAAGAGTCTATACATTTAATTGTTACTAAGTCTGACAGCATTAAATGGTTTACATGATTCTTGCTATAAATTTCTAGAACTGTGTGATTCTTCCCAGTATTATTTGAAATTCTAATATCTAGTTCAGTTTTTAAAGATGTAGAACTGGGGCTATAATCTGCTCAAGGCTAAAAATATAATGGAATTAATCAAGCAAGACTTATGGAATTTATACATAAAAGTAATATTTCCTCTACTTCCTACTGTCCCCTTTAAACTATATCAAAGTACACAGTTCTTATCCAGCCCTGAGGCAACACAGAATTTTTTTTTTTTTTTTTTTTTGGTCCCTGGTAAAGAATAGACAGTCTAGGTCAATTTTGTTTCAGAAATGTATTAATTAAAATGCCTACTCCCTGGTAATCATTACAGCTATAGACTTGATCAAAGGTAAACTGGATTCTATGTTCTCTGGCTAGAACCAATTTCTCTAGGAAAGTAGATATGATCAGCCTTTTCCTCCCTGCTTACTGGCCCTGCCCCCTTGTAGATACACTTTGAATTTCTCAAGGCTATGGAGATGCCAATTGAGGGAATCAAGGTTAATGGTGCACAGGTCATCTTTAGCAGGCATAGTTGTGAACGGCCATTCTGCAACCAGGCCCAAGAGATGTAAGACTCTGTTTTCATTTGGAACCATCTCCATGACTTTGAAGATGTACTATCATCGACAACCTTGCTGCTGTTATTCTCACCTATGATTTTCTCTTCTTGTCCAAGTGAACTCTAAAGATCTTTTATTCCTACAGCCACTAAACTGCTGTTCATTTAACTCACTTGCAACTTTATCAACTCGAGGAATTTGACAGCAAAACATCAGTAATTCTCTTTTATATGGTCAACAAAGTTGTCCCTCTTTCTTTCATTACCCTATAGATACATTATACATAATTGAGATGTAATTACATTGTGCTCAACTATGTAGAAATACTGTAAAAAAACCCCACCCCATTGGATGATTTTATCAAATGTCAGAATATACTTAAAGAAAACTAGACAGTGTAGATCAACATGCTACATGGTCTTCTGGTACAATTGAGAGGCACAATATGCAGGAGCTGTATGATGCTCTTTACAGTATAGCAATACCTAGACTGTTATAGCAAATGTTTTCTTTTATAAGTGGAGGGAAAGAAAATTGTATAGTGAAAGAATACCACCATAAACAGGGCATTCATCTTACATAGTGGTTTTCAACACTGCTTTAAGTACTGTGTCCTATACATAACAGTATGCGCTCTATGGTACCTAACTGGCTGGTTAGTAGATAAGTTTCACAAGCATTACATTCAGCATGGCAGCAGAGCATTACATGAGTAAGTTACAATGGCCAGCATGGCACTAGGCTATAAGGATTCTCAGCATCATTTTCACATCATGTATTTTGTGTATGAATGTTATACATAAGTAGAGATATTGGAGGCACGGTGGGTGTAGGATTGGAGAGAAGGTTCGCCAGGTAAAGGCGGAGTTTAGTTTCCAACACCACATTGTGGCAATACAACCCTCTGTAAATCCAGTTCCAGGGCATCTGATGCCTTTTTCTGACCTACTTCAGCACCAGGCATACATGTGATACATGCAGTATAGGAAGATGAAACAAAAACACACATAAAATAAATTATATAAATAAATCTAAATGAAAAAAAACTTCTTAATGGAGTAAGTTAGCACCTTTGTCTGAATTGACCCTTTGCACAAGTCATTCTATAACATCATAATAATTACAACATTTATGTGAATGTACTGTCTCAAACTGCCAAGCTGTTTTCGGTTAAACCATTGCAAACTTAAATTGTTTACTTCAATGATTTAAAATATAGGTTATGACATTTGAATTGAACTCATGTCTGTGACTATTCTGTCCCTGTTTGATAGGGAGCTGATAGAACTATGATTTGGTTCATTCACCCATTTTGATTCAGATGTACTCCATGCTGATTTCTGAAACATACTATAATTTAACAAGTCAGAAATGACGCCTTTTTGCATTTCTTAGTCAAACCCAATTATACTTTCTTGCTTTCATCTTCACTATATACCTAGACACAACTTATTCCTTCAAGCTATGGATAAAATGAATACAGAATCTCAAATATAGACTCCCAAAGCACCTGATTTTAAAAATATTAAAGCTGCAAAAACAGACACAGATTTCTCCCACAACTCCAGTGAGGAAAATAGTTAACAAAAATAAAAATAGAAAATGAAAAAAGAAAGTATTAAATGATACAATTATGATGGATATTAAATAGTTTAGAAAGTCTTGTTTTCCCTTCTTATGAAATCTAAAATGACAATTGCCAAAGGAAATTAAGCATATAAACTAATGATAACATAAGACTTTGCATTTATGAAGAAGGAACTTGAGAAAAATGGATAAAGTAAATAGAGGAATTTGGAGGAAAAGGGCACATGTTACATGTTTTTATGTTTGATAAAAATCCCTTTGACATGCATCAGTCACTCGGATTCTAGATGAGCCAAGAAAGAAGTATCCCCTCTTCAGGTTGCCCAGTAGTTTTGTGCATAGAGCATGCTTCATGAGCAATTTTTATTGCAGCCTGTTTTACATGTCATTATTCTATGAAGTTTTTGTTTTGTTTTGGTTTTGGTTTTGGTTTTGTTTGTTTTTTGAGACAGGGTTTCTCTGTATAGCCTTGCCTGTCCTAGAACTCACTTTGTAGACCAGGCTGGCCTTGAACTCAGAAATCTGCCTACCTCTGCCTCCCAAGTGCTGCGATTAAAGGCATGTGCCACCACCACCCGTCTTATTCTATGAAGTTTTAAAAGAAACATTTATAAACTGTATTTAAAGGTTTCATATTTAGCATCACAGTTTAGAAGCAGATATCAGATAGTAATTTCTAGAGGGTATCATTTCCCATGTTACAAGAGTTGCAGTTAGTATTGAGTCACCATGCAGGTGCTCAGAATTGAAACTTGCCTCTGAAAGATTAGCCAGTGCTTCGAACCATTGAACAATATCACTATAATCTGAAATATATATTTTAATGCATAGCATTGAAAGTAAAGGTATGAATATTTCTAATTCCCATCTGAATGTAAAAAGAGCTTCACATTATTACTCAATATGTATGAAAAACAAAGCTAAAGTAAAAGCTAAGTAAATCATTTTTCTCTTTTATAAATAAATTTCAAATACTTATTAATTAATTATTTTATGTATTTACATCAGAAATGTAGGATGATAAAATTTGTTATGTCTTAGTTTTTAATAGCTGAATAGTATTCAATTGTGTAAATGAACCACATTTTCTGTATCTATTCTTGGGTTGAGGGACATCTGAGTTGTTTCCAGCTCATGTCCTTGGGAATGGTAGAGCATCTTTTGGGTATATACTCAGAAGCAGTATAGCTGGATCTTCAGGTAGAACTATTTCCAATATTCTTAGGAAATGCCAGATTTATTTCCAGAGTGGTTGTACCAGTTTGCAATCCTGCCAGCCAACTGAAGAGTGTTCCTCATTTTCCTCCCCAGCATGTGCAGTCACTTGAATTTTTGATCTTAGCCATTCTGATTGGTATAAGAGAATCTCTGGGTTATTTTGATTTACATTACCCAGATGAATAATGATGTTGAATGTTTCTTCAAGTGCTTCTTGGCCCTTTGAGATTCTTCTGTTGATTCATCCTTCTTTGGAGATTTCTGTTTAGCTCTGTTCCTTGTTTTGTTTTGTTTATTTTTTAATTGGGTTATTCAGTTTTCTGGAGTCTGGCTTCATGATTTCTTTATATATTTTGGTTATTAGCCCTCTATCAGATATGGGGATAGTTGCTGATTTGTCCTATTGACAGTGTCCTTTGCTTTACAGGAAGGAGCATTGCAGTCTCATGAGATCCCATTTATCAATTGTTGATCATAGAGCTTGAGACATTATTGTTCTGTTCAGGAAAATTTCCCTTATGCCAATATGTTTGAGGCTATTTCTCACTTTTTCTTCTATTATATTCATATCTGGTTTTATGTGGAGATCCTGATCTGCTTGAACTTGATCTTGTGTAATCTTGCGTGCGTCCGACTCGACCAGCAAGAACGATGCTGCAACAGGATCCTTCTGCACACGTTTATTGGGAGAACTTGATTGTAGAGGCGAATAGACCCCGAGCCCAGCACTGGTGCTGCTTTATATAGGCCTAGGAGAGGCGTGTCTCACACCCGGATTGGTTGTGCTTGGTTGATGCTTACCACTTCATTTGCATGCCTACATCTGATTGGTTAATTTCTCTCTCACCTGATTGGTTAACTTCTCTCTCTCTTCTGATTGGTTAACTTCTCTCTCATCTGATTGGTTAATTTTGGTTAATTCTCAAAACCTCATCTTGGCAAAAAAACTTTACTGCCTATGTATGTGTGGTGGCCAGCAGAGGCCTGTGCCACTCTGCATCGGCACATGTGGCTTCCCACAGTGTAAGGAGATAAATATGCATCAATTTGCAGTTTTCTACAAGCAGACTGCCAGTTAGCCTAGAACCATTTGTTGCTGATTCTATTTTTCCATTGTATGGTTTTGGCTTCTTCATTAAAGGAGAAGTATCCATAGTCTGTGGGTATATCTCTGGGTCTTCTATTCTATTCTATTGATCAACTAGTCTGTCTCTGTACCAATATCAATGTGTCACTATTGCTCTGTAATATAGCTTGAGGTTAGAGATGGTGATTCTTCCAGAAGTTCTTTTATTGTTCAGAATTGTTCTGGCTACCCTGGGTTTTTTGTTTTTCCATATGAAGTTGGGAATTACTCTTTCCATGTGTGTGGAGAATTGTGTTGGATTTTGATGGAAATTGCATTGAATCTGTAGATTGTTTTTGATAAGATGACTATCTCCACTATATCAATCCTATAAATCCATTAACATGGAAGATCTTTCCATCTTCTGAGGTCATTTTCAAACCTTTCTTTAGGGAGTTGAAGTTCTTGTCATACAGACCTTTCATTTGCTTGGTTAGAGTTACACCAAGATATTTTATATTACTTGTGACTATTGTGAAGGATGTTCTTTCCCTAATTTCTTTCTCAGCCCCTTTATCGTTTATATAAGGAGGACTGTTGATTTCTTTTTTTTTTTAATTTTTTATTAGGTTTTTTCCTCATTTACATTTCCAATGCTATCCCAAAAGTTCCCCATACCCACCCCCCGACTCCCTTACCCACCCACTCCCCCTTTTTGGCCCTGGCGTTCCCCTGTACTGGGGCATATAAAGTTTGCATGTCCAATGGGCCTCTCTTTCCAGTGATTGCCGACTAGGCCATCTTTTGATACATATGCAGCTAGAGACAAGAGGGACTGTTAATTTCTTTGAATTAATTTTGTATGCAGCCACTTTGCTAAAAGTGTTTATCAGCTGTAGATGTTCTCTGGTAGAATTTTGGCGATTGCTTATGTATATTATCATATCATCTGATAATAGTGGTCCCTAGACTCTTTCCTTTTCAGTTCATATAATCTTGATCTATTTTTGTTGTCTCGATGCTCTACATAGAATATCAAGAATTAAATTAAATAGATAGGTAGAGATTGGGGAGCCCATACTTGTCCGTTTTTGTGGAATTGCTTCAAGTTTCTCTCCATTTAATTTGATGTTGGGTATTGGTTTGCTGTATATTTCTTTTATTATATTTAGGTATGTGCTTTGAATTCCTGATCTCTCCAAGACTTTTAACATGAAGGGGTTTTAGACTTTGCCAAAGGCTTTTCAGCAACTAATAAGATAATTGTGTAATATATTTTCTTTGAGTTTGTTGATATACTGGTTTGCATTGATGGATTTTCATATATTGTAACATCTCTGCAACTTTTAGATTTTCCCTACTTCATTGTGATGAATGATGTTTTTGATCTGTTACTAGATTCTGTTTGCTACAAATTTATTGAGTATTTCTGTGTAAATGTTCATAAGCAAAATTAGTCTGAAGTTCTCTTTCTTTGTTGGGTCTTTTTAGGTAATGTTCATTCTGTTTTTATTTTATGGGATAGTTAGAGGAGTATTGGTATTAGCTTTTCCATGAAGGACTGGTAGAATGTTGCACTACAACCCCATCTGACCCTGGGCCTTGCTTTTTTAATATTTTTTTTACTTTTATTTTTTATGACACTTCTATTATTTCCTTAGTTGTTCTGTGTCTATTTAGATTGTTTACCTGATTTTTTTAAACATTTGCACATGTTATCTTTCTTGAAAAATCACCTATTTCATCTAGATATTCTACTTTTGTTGAGTATAGACTTTTAAAAACTGATTTCTGTTGTCATGATTTCCTTTACATTTATTATTTTGTTAATTTCAATATTGTCACTGTACCTTTTCCATAGTATTGCTGAGGTTTATCTATCATGTAGGTTTTCTCATAGAACCAGCTCTTCGTTTTGATTCTTTCTATTGTTCTCTTTGTTTCTAATTGGTTAATTTCAGCCCTGAGTTTGATTATTTCCTGCCATCTACTCCTCTTGTATGTGTTTGATTTTTTTTTAGTTCTAGAGATTTCAGGCATGCCTTAAAGATGCTAGTATATGATCATTCCAATTTCTTCATGAAGGCACTTCCTGCTATGGATTTTCTTTTAATATTGCTTTCATTGTGTTCCATATTTTTGGGTATGCTATGCCTTTATGTTCATTGAATTATATTAAGTCTTAATTTCTTTCTTTATTTCTTCCCTGACCAAGATTACATTGAGTAGAGAGCTGTTCATTTTCCATGAGTATGTGGGATTTCTGTTGTTTTTGTTGTTATTGAAGTCCACCCTTAGTCTGTGTTGATCTGACAGAATGAATGGGATTACTTCAATTTACTTGTATGTGCTGAGGTTTATTTGGTGTCTGATTATGTGGTCAGTTTTTAGAAAGTTCCATAAAGTGTTAAGAGGAAGGTATATTCTTTTGTTTGGGGGTAAAAAGTTCTATAGTTATCTGTTAAATCTATTTAGTTCATTTCTTCTGATATTTTCACTGTGTCTCTGTTTAGTTTCTGTTTCAATAACCTGTCCTTTGTGAGAATGTCATGTTGAAGTTTCTCACTATTACTGTGTGAGGTTCAATGTGTGTTTTGAGCTCAGTAAATTTTCTTATGAATGTAGGCGTCCTTGCATTTGGGGCATAGGTGTTCAGAATAGAGACTTCAACTTGATGGATTTTTTTCCTATGATGAGTATGAAGTATCCTTCACTATCTCTTTTGATTACTTTTGGTTGAAAGTCTATACTATTGGATATTATAGTGGCTACTCCAGGTTGTTTCTTGGGGCTGTTTGCTTGGAAAAGTTTTTTCTAGCCCTTTACTCTGAGTTAGCACCTGTCTTTGTTGTTGAGGTGTGTTTCCTATATGGAGCAGAATGAATGATCTTATTTACGTATCTAGTCTGTTACCCTGTGTCTTTTTATTAGGGAATTTAGTACATTGGTTTTTGAGAGCTATTAAAATCAAAGATTGTTAGTTCCTGTTATTTTTGTTGTTGGAGGTATTATTATGTGTCTGTGATTCTTTTCTTTTGGGTTTGTTGTGAGATGATTAATTTCTTGTATTTTCTTGGGTGCAGTTAACCTGTGTGTATTAGAATTTTTCTTCTATTATCCTCTGAAGAGCTGGAATAATAGGAAAATATGGTTTACATTTTGTTTTGTCATAAAATATCTTGGTTTCTCCATCTATGGTAATTGAATGTTTTGCTGTGTATGGTAGCTTGAGATGGCATCTTATGGTCTGCAGAACATCTGTCCAGGATCTTCTGGCTTTTACTATCTCTATTAGAAAACTGGTATAATTCTGGTCAGTCTGCCTTTATATCTTTTTTTGGCATTTCCCCCTTACCACTTTTAATATTCTTTCTTTGTTTTGTATATTTAGTGTTTTGTGGGAGGATTTTCATTTCTGATACAATCTATTTGGTGTTTTTAAGACTCCTTGTATGGTTATGGCCACCTCCTTCTTTAGGTTTGAGGAATTTTCTTCTGCAATTTTTTCAAGATGTTTTCTGGCCCTTTGAGCTGGGAATCATCGCCCTCTTCTATACCTATCACTCTTGGGTTTGGTTTTTCATTGTACCCTAGATTTCCTCCATATTTTATGTTAGGAATTTTTTTACGTTTGGAATTTTCTTTGACCAATTTATCAATTTCTTCTATGATATCGTCTCAGCCTGAGATTCTTTTTTCAATCTCTTGTAATGTGTTGGTGATGCTTGCATTTGTACTTCCCATTCTCTTTCATAGCTTTTCTATCTCTACAGTTGCCTGAATTTGTGATTTCTTAATTGTTTTTATTTTCATTTTTAGGTGTTGGACTGTTTTGTACAATTCCTTCACTGGTTTGATTATATTTTCCTGTATTTCTTTAAGGGATATATTTGCTTCCTCTTGAAGGTCTTCCACCTTTTTGCCTGTGTTTTCATGTATTTCTTTAAGGAAATTATTTATACCCTCCATAAAGGCATCTATCATCTTCATGAGATAGGATTTAAGGTCAAAATCTTGCTCTTCATGTGTGGTAGTATATTCATGGTTTGCTGAAGTAGGAGTGTTGGATTCTCGTGGTGGCTAACTGCTTTAGCTTTTGTTGATGATATTCTTTTGCCATCTGATTGTCTCTGGTATTAACTGGTCTGGTTGTCACATATTAGAACAGACATCTTTGGAAGCAGGTTTTCTATGTATTCCAGCTTAGAGCAGGCCTCCTGGGAAGTAGGTAGTACTCTCTGGCTAGAGAAGACCTCCTTGGAAGCAGGTTTCCTTTGTCTCTATTTACAGTGGCCCTTTTGGGAGAAAGGCAGGACTGTGAGGTTAGGGAACAGGTACACTGATTTGCTACAGGTACATAAATAAAATATTTTTAAAGCAAGCAATGATTTTTCTTAGTTTCTCCAGACAAATATTGTATCAGAAACAGACTGCTTAATTAAAATCAGAAATAAACAAATATGAGGAAGTCCTGCCTGGGCAGAGAAGCTGATTATCCTGAAAAATAGAAGGAAAGCAAACTCTTACAGAGTGGACTTTAGGAAAGTAATGAAACATTTCAGAATTTTAACTTTAAGATTACAGGAAAAAGACTTTAGATTGCAATTTGGCTAATTTTTTGAAAACAGACTTTAGATAACAAGAGAAAAGTATTTGTAATTTTAATTGTTAAAATGTAGCCATAGTTAAATGAATATTTAATAACAGAATAAATCCTGTCCTTGGGATTAACAGAAGCTGTCATAGATATACAAAAAGTATACCCTTGAGAAAAGAGCAATATGTAGAAAATCTATGCTTGACCTCCAATACTAACTAGCTGCAGTCTTCACATAATTGGTGAGCTCTTCCTTAACAAATGAATCTTTAGCTTGAAAGTTGAATGATTTAGAGGTTCCGATTAGCATTTTCACATTCTCTTTCTCAGATTTCTCATACAGGAAACCTTGGATCTAGTGTTTCCAGGAATGGCGATATATCCATTCAGAAGCACACCAAGAGCACACAATTTTGGCATAAGAAGGATGAACAACATTATTGTATAAGGGCTGGGAGAGAGTTCCATGTATCTCTCTGGCATAAGAACTTCTACAACCTGAGAGGAAATATGGTGCTTTTTAAATTGAAATTGGATTAGCTATAAATATATGCTGCAAATGCTAGATCAAACATGTATTTATAAAGGTTCATTTGGCAAGCTAAGAAAGGAAAGAAAAGAATTTCACACAGGATTCATAGAAGGCAAAACTGGAAAAAAATTAAAAGAATAAATATAACACAAGGGAAAGAGTTAAATATGGCAAATAATAATCCAATTATAGTATTAAGCTTCAAACTTATCTCATTTTGGAGCTTGTAGTATTGTCTGTCTTAGTGAATATTTCATGAGCTCTTGGTAAGAATTAATCTTACTGTTCTCAAATGGAGGAGCTGTAAATGTCCATCTGACTTAGGTAGCTGATGGTTCTGTTTAATTAAAGATATCCTTGTTAATTTTGCCTATGGATCTAAATATATCTTCAAAGGCACAATGTATGAAAACTTGCACACAGGGAAATAAATCACCTGATTAGCTTCATATCAACTAGAAATACTGCATCCATAATTAATAATGTTGCAGAATGCAAAGCAGTAGGGCTCACTAGAGACTTCTACTAAACATGTAAGGAAGGAAGGACATCATTCCTCTCTGACCTCTCTCAGAAAAAGAAGCAGAAAGAATTCACTTTAAATCAGTTTACGTGGTCAGTATTTACACAGCACTAAACAAGGACACAAATGATAATAATACAAAGCTATAGGCAACTGTCTCTCTTCAGTACAGATGCTAAACTACCTAACAAGATAGTGAAATAATGTTGAATGAACTAAAAGATAGCAAAGTAATTACACATCATGATCAAATTTTATTTGTATATAAGACCCATGAACATAAGGGGGGGTTGATATTCAAAAATCAATGTAATCCATCAAAAAACAATCCAATGGAAAAATACATCATCAATTAATGGAGCAAAATTGATGAAAACCAACATCAACAGAATAAAAAAGCCCAACTTCTTAAAAGAGTAGCAATGGGGGGGAGGGGTTTACCCCAACTTGATAAATAAAAGATATTTATAAATATTCTACAGCTTACACCAATTTAAGAGTGAGGAACTAAATAATTTCTCCTAAACTAATAAGCTAAGGCTGTTGTTGTCTCTTAGCACTTCATTAGACATTGTACTGAGTCCCATATCCCAAAATGTGGGAAGGGAATAAAACAAAATGATGAGGTTTTTAGGATATGTTCATATGTGTAGAACACACAAAAATTATCAAGAGTAACAGATATTCTTATCTCCTTCACATACATATTTTAGAATAAAATATAAATATACAAAGCTCAACAATTTTCTACACATTTGCAATGAACAAAGGAAATTTGAAATTAGCACAATGACATTTATATTTAACAAAAAGGAAGATGAAGTCACCAGAAATAAATTTTTAATAATAAGTATTTAAAATCAAAACAATGAAAATTTTGTAAAGAAACTACAAACTTCAGGTTAAAGACATTAGATGAGGTATAAATATGAGTATATATTCTTAGTTCCAGACAGGAAGCATCTACATAATCAAGATAACAGTTCTTCTCAACCTGGTCTACAGATTCAATGAATGTACAGATTCATTCTCAATCAAAACCACAGAAAAATACTTTATTGATATTGACAATCCTATTTTAAGTATATATAGACAATACAAAAGACACAAGATAGCCAGAGTGTATTGAAAAAGAACAAGAACTGTGGGTCTGATGCTCACTGACTTCAAGACTTATAAAGCTACTGTAATTAAGACAGTATCGTATTGGCAAAAGAATAGACAAAAGATCAATGGAACAAAATGGAGATCTTGGAAACACATCTACACAAACAAAGCCAATTGATTTTGAACAAAGGAGCTGTGTCAGTTCAATGGAGAAATGTAGTTTTTCTAATAAATGGTACTGAAACAACTAGACATATGATAAAATATAAAGAAAGAATAATTATATGAACAATATGATCACAAGCCTTGCACCTTTCTTAAAGTTTATCAGGGGTTAAAATATAAGACGTAAAGTTATACAAGTCCTAGACGATGATATGGAAAAACTGAAGGTGACAGGGTTAGATTGACTAAATATAGTACACCAAACACCACATCTGAAAAAAAAAAACAACAACAAAAAAAAACCCAACCCAACAATTGCTAAATTGAGTTCCAGTAAAGAATTGCTCTCTGAAAGACACTGAAGAGATAAAAAGAAAATTCCAGTATGAAGTGATTTGTAGAAAATAGTACATAATATATACATGCATACATACAGACATGCATATATATACACATAATACATAATATATTTATGCATATAGAGATAGGTTAGTGGAAAGCACACTTGCTGTTCTTTCAAAGGATCTAAGTTTGAGTTCCAAGATCCATGTCAGGATGCTTACAATCTCCTATAATTCCAGTTTGAGGGTATTCAATGCTCTCTTCCAATTACTACAAGGGGAAATATACACACATGCTCCTAAAGACACAGTGAAACACATGGACACACAAATAAATAATAAAATGCATTTTAAATTCTCTGATGAACCAAATTATATCTGAAAAACACCAAAAATTCTCAAAATTAAAAAAATCAGAAAAAAAGCAATTTAACAATAACCAAGAATCCTATATAGGCTCTTACCACCACCACCACCAAAATATATAGATATAAGTAAATTCAAATGTGAGTAGCACCATTTGTCAATAAGAAACTGAAAAGCAATACATGGTATGTGTATGAAGTCCAACAACCTAACAGAATCAAATATAGACAAGGATACAGAGTACCTGACTCTCACTGGTTAGTTAGGCAGGAAGTATTTTATTTACAATTAGTTAGAATAATGTTTTATAAAAAATAATGCCTTGACTTGACAAAGCAATGGTTTGCTTTCTTCCCACATTAGACAAAATGGAGTATAGCAGATGCAGTGTGGTTTGGGAGTACATGGTGGCGAACCAAGGCTATGATAAACACTGTTGCCTTTTGATCCCATAGAAGCTCATCTTTAAAAGGTTGTTCAGCCAACATTATCATGGGGAACAGGCTAAATGCACAAGGAATTCTTGGAAGTGTCTTGCTTTCTTCACTATTTAAAGTTAGTAGTAAGCAAGAAGGGGAAAGCAAGTGCTCTGACTTGTACCTGCTGCACAATCTAGCATCATGGCTTTGAGCTGGAACACATGGCACAACTGAAAACTGATTGTAACTGTGACAGAGATTGATCATATTAAGATTTCAGTGTTCAAAGTTGTCTTAGTCACTGTTGTAGCTGTGAAGAGGTACCATGACCAAGGTAACTCTTATAAAGGAAAGTGTTGAATCAGAACTTTTCTTAAAGTTTCAGAGGCTTAGTACATTAACATCGTGGCATGGAGACTGGCGGTACACACAGCAATGGAACAGGAGTTGAGAGATACATCCTCATCAACAGAGAGAGAGAGAAACTCTGGCTTGGCACAGGCTGTTGAAACCCCAAAGGACAACCCCAGTGACAAACTCCCTTCAATAACGGTCTAATCTTTCTCAAATAGTGCAACTCCCTGGTGACAAAGCATACAAACATATGAGCAATGGGAGCCATTCTTACTCAAACCAACACAAAATAAAAAACAAACAAAACAAAACAAAAAGCAAAAAAAAGCAATAACAACTTACTTTTTATATCCTTTCTAAGAGCCAGGAATTCTTTCCTAAATATCCACCTCTCAACAAGTTCTCTGGATTCCTTCTATAGAATGAGCTGCAAAGACTCTCCAAAACATCAAAAATTCATCTCGATATTATTTCCAGTTCTGGTTTTCTGTGACAGTCTCAATTTTCTATAAAGCAAATTTTCATTGAGGAAGGGTTTAACTGCACTTGTTTTCTGAGGATTTGGAGGGTAGAATCACAAATCAACAAGAATATGCAAAAAAAAAAACCAAAATAACTAAAAATAAATTATCCTATGACCCATCCCCAAAGGAATTAACATCTTATTCGATAGATACTACTCAACAATGCTTTACGCAATGTACTACTCAGTGATTAAAACAATGACCTCACGAAATTCACAAATGAATGGAATTAGAAAATATCATCCTGAGTGAGGTAACCCACACATGGTATGCACTCACTGATAAGTGGATACTAGCCCTAAAGCTTACAATGCCCATGATTCAACTCACAGACCATATGGAGCTTAGGAGGAAGGAAGACCAGGGTGTGGATGCTTCAGTCCTGCCTTGGGGTTTGGGGGAAGGATCATCTCAAGAGGTGGAGGGAGAGGGGGAACCAAAAGGGAGAGAGGAAGTGAAGGAAATAAGAGGGCAGTATCAGGTACTGGAGGAGATATGAAAAAGGTATGGAGGGTCAGAAAATCGTATAAAAATATGTAGCAGGGGGAATGAGGAAATGGGGATAGCCACTGAAAGGTCCCAGACACAGGGAAAAGAGAGGCTCACAGAACCCAAAACGGTTGACTAGCCAAAATGCACAGAGAAGGGGGATATAGAACCTGTAGAGATCACCTCCAGCAGATAGGCACGGCCCTCAGTCGAGGGATGCGGACACCCATCCATCTCTGTTTTTAACCCAGAAATGTTTCTGTCCAAAGGAGGAAAAGGGACAAAAAATGAAGCAGAGACTGAAGGAAGGGCTATCTGGGGACTGCCCCCATCTGGGGATCCATCCTGTCTGCAAACATCAAACCCTACATTGCTGCTGTGGCCAAGAGGCATTTGCTGATAGAAAACTGGTATAGCTGCTCCTTGGGAGGTTTAGCCAGTAACTGACCAATGCAGATATGAATGATTGGAGCCAACCATCAGACTGAACTCAGAGACCCCATGGAGGAGCTTGCAGAAGGGTTGGAAGAGCAGAAGGGGATTGCAATCCCATAGGAAGAAACAATGTAGGCTGGCTGGACCACCTAGTGCTCCCAAAGACTAGACCACCAGCCAAGGAGTGTACAGGGAGGGATCAATGACTCCAGATACACATGTAGCAGAGCATGGTCTTGCCTGACAGCAATGGAGGGTATGCCATTTGTCCTGCGGAAGTTTGATGTCCCAGCATAAGAGGATGCTGGAGCAGGGTGCAGGAGAGGGTGAGCAGGTAGGGGACCATCCTCATGGAGGCAAATGGGAAGGGTTGGGGTAGATGTGAGATGGGGGATTTGCGGAGGGGTTACCTGGAAGTGGGATATCATTTAAGATGTAAACAAATGGAATGAAATTGAAACAAATGGAATGAAAGGAAATTGAAACTTCCTAAGTATCCTTCAACTGATGCATGACTAAGACAAATGTGGCATGTGTACACTCAGCGATAGCATTCAACTATAAAGAAAATCTAAGCCGGGCGTGGTGGCGCACGCCTTTAATCCCAGCACTCGGGAGGCAGAGGCAGGCGGATTTCTGAGTTCGAGGCCAGCCTGGTCTACAAAGTGAGTGCCAGGACAGCCAGGGCTACACAGAGAAACCCTGTCTCGAAAAACCAAAAAAAAAAAAAAAAAAAAAAAGAAAATCTAAAATGGTTGAATTTCACTGGTAAATGGATGGAACTTGCAAATATTATATTGAGTATATATCCCTGATTCAGAAAGACAAATGCAGTATGTCTTCTTATTTGTGGATCCAGGCTTTGAATTGTTTGATTAGAGCCTGAATATACCATGAGATAAATGTAGGAACAAGGAAAAGAGAAAGGGTCCATGGAATAGCAGAGAGGGAGATAATAAGATATAGATGTTTTTAAGAGGAAGTAGAGGTGGGGTAGTATGTGGGGGTGTAACTAGGGAGACGGGAAAGAGGACAGTGCAAAGGGAGAGGGAGGAAGTAGATTTAATAACACTAAGGACAGTTTTTAAAACATATGCATGCATACAACTAACATATGGACTCAATTGGTTATAATCATGAATATGTATGTATATGCAAATGCACATATGCACTTAGTAAAAATACATAAAAGAGACCATAAATTTGAAGGAGCATATATGTTATATATAATATATACACATATACACATATATACACATTTGAGGTAATATATACATAAATTTGAGGAGTATATGGTATTTGAAGGGAGGAAAGAAAAGAGAGAGATTGTAATTCAATTACAATCTCAAAAACAAATTAAAAAGCCATATGGTGACATTATTTTATAAACACACCTTTAAACACACACACACCTATAGAAAAAGAGATACATCACATGAGTTGACCATGCTCTTCCTCAAAGCCATAAATTACCTCATAAAATTCTTAATGCATCTCATGGAAAACACCCCTTGTTCATTTTGGATTGAAGGAAATCCATGAGATTATCTCCCAGAACTTGGAGAGACCCTCTTGTTGAAGGTACCACACACTTCAGACACATACCTTGAACAATCAAGCTGAAACTGACCTGTCAGTCTGCACTCCCAGGACTACCTCTCAGTGTTCAATGGGTGTTGTGTAAACTGTCAACTGAGGAAAGCACTCAGTATTCCTACTCTACTGTCATGCCTTCAAATCTAGCTGTATCTTTAAACACATAATATTTTGGCTATACTGTTGTTCATTAAAATCCTAAAATCATTCTAATAGTTTATGATATTAATACCAGATATTGATAAATGCACTTTACTGCATTATTGAGACTATAATTATTCCTCTAAAATCATTTAAAAAACAATCCAATTAACCAGAACAATTTTTTAAGTGAGTGAACTTGTCAGTAATTCTAGCATTTTATTCTGGGAAATTTGGCCTTGGCGTTGTCTCATGAACCTGTCTGCTCTCTTTCCTCCAGGGATCAAGCTACACCAATATTTTAATGCTTCAACGAAATCACTCATCCTATATCTGTTTTCTTATAAGTATCTTTGGATCCTGCTCTTTTAACTAAATTGCAGACAGTGCTGTTTTCAAGCCACTGCATGAATTGAAACTTTAGTGCATGTGAAATCAGCATGTATTTAAGTGACCATGAGAGCAGAAATCAGGCATACTGAGAGACATCCCTAATAATCAAATGGGAGCAAATCTTATTCCAATACAATTATTTCAATTACTATGAATTGACATAAAGTAGAGAATCTATTCTTGGGGAAATAACGATGTGTGCTTTTGAGTGAAAACTGTTGGAACTTTAATCTTGAATTCCATTGCTACTTGATGGATTTGAACATGGAATACATGCCTACCACCAGGGATACATTCCCATTCCTGAGCCAGCTCAGATATTCCTGTGACTACATTTTGACTATTGATAGCATTCAAATTTTCATCTTTACCTCAGACATCTTTCTAGATATATAGCACTATATATGTAATAGCTTGGAAGATAGTTTTAAATCTCAACATAAATTCTATCTCCAAGCCCACGAACAAAGTGTTGATATTATTTTTCCCTTTCAGCACATCCAGGATTTCATATTGTGATGCAGGAACGCCTTTTCTTCTTGCAATGTAAGTTCATAGCTTTCTCCCTCAGCACCTAGATAAGACCCATTTCCCTTCATAACCTAGGTCAGGGAACACTAATGAGATAAGTTTTCTTATCCCAGAAGATTTTCATACTACCTCATTGATGTTTAATTTAATTGGTATAGAAAAGGCTAGTATCATTTTTTCCACCAAGGGTTATTGATGCTGGATTAAATTGGCTAAATTTGTGGAACTCACCCTTTCCCATAGGTCAATGCTTTTCAACCTGTGGATTGTGGCCCCTCACAAGGGTCATATCTCAGATATCCTTACACCACAATTCATAAAAATAACAAACTTACAGTCATGAAGTAGCAATGAAATAATTTTATGGATGGAGATTGCCACAACATATGAAACTGTATAATAGTATCATGGCATGAGGAAGATTGAGAATCACTCACACAGGTCCACAGATTTATAGTCACGAATGGGGTTATATAAAAGGCCAGTTCAAAACTCCATTAAATAGTGAATAAATGAATGGATTGGCTTGACTTGTCTTTGATCATTCTAAATAATGGACCCTTTGGAAGTTTGGTCTTAGTTAATCTAAGCCTAGTTCCTGATGGAGTGCATGAATGAGTACATGATTTCTAATACACATCCATAGATGGCATCCCTGGTACAGTCCTGAAGTGTAAGGGCCTAAAGAGTGGGGATTCAAAGGCAGTAATTTGAAAGGCTTATTGTGACAATATCTTGTACATGCATAATATTACTTTTTGCAGATCATGCTTTCTCTTCCTTGCATCTTGTCTATCAAATAACCCTTTGTACTAAAAATAACTCTCTCATCGTATTCATAGTTCTAAAGACTGGATATATCACAAGATGTTGAATTCCAATATAAGTAATGAAAGTCTTGGCAGGCTGGTAGAAGGCCACAGTGCTTTTTTTTTTTTTTTTCCTGCAGCCTTTGTGCACAGGGATAGCTGATACTGCTGTGATGGTAACATATGCATGCAATTTGCCTCCTTGACACCATGCTAACTGATGCTTTTGTTATCTTCCAGCAACAACAGCACAATAGCCTGAGGAAATAGAATTCACCTATGATAGATGAATTGTATATATTTACTTAGAAATGATGTGTTTAATTTGTAAATGAAGCAGTTTCCTTTGAACTGAAACTTTTTTTTTTTAGGATGTAGGGGTAAGGGGAACACATGAGAGATAGATAGTAAAAAGAAAAATGACTTCTTAGAAAGATAAAAACTTTAAGATCCAAGAGACTCCTCTCCACAGTTACAGAAAGAGTAACACCTGCTGGGGTAGGGGTGTGATTCTGACCATCCTAGGGGACTAAGTGACAATCCTTGGACCTGTTAAGCTGCTTGCAAGTCAGGAATAGTATTACAAGGTTTCAGTTTCTTTGAGTTGTCACCTATGCTGATATGGGGCTTGCAGTGAGGCAGCTACATTTGGGCCATCTTTGTTTCTGATGAAAATGGATTAGTTCACAAGTTGGGCATTGTTAAAAACCTTTTGGGGGGTTATCGCTGGTTCTCTATGTGGAACGAGTAAATATGCAAGCATTTTCTCTCACATAACAAATATGCAATAAAGTAATTGTATGAAGCTTCTCATTTCCGTTTTTATTATTAATTATTTTATATATTTACAGTTCAAATGCTTTCCTCCTTCCAGTCTTCCCTCCACAAGTCTCCCACCCCTCCCCCTCTCCCCTTTGCCTCTAAAAGTGTGTTTCCCCCACTCGTCCACTCACTCTCGCCTCACAGTGCTAGCATCCCACTCTTCTGGGGCCACAAACCTCCACAGGACCAAGTGCAACCCCTCCCAATGATGCCAGATAAATCAGTCCTCTGCTACATAAGTAGCAGAAGTCATGGACCAGACTATGTATGCTCTTTGGTTCGTGGCTTAGTCCCTGGGAGCTCTGAGGGGTCCAGTTAGTTGATATTGTTATTATTCCTATGGAGTTGCAATCCCCTTCAGCTCCTTCAGTCCTTCCCCTAGCCCTTCCATTGAGGTCCCCAGACTCACTCAGGCTGTGAATAGTTGGGACTTCCTTCTTGTTAAGCTTCATATGGTCTGTGAGTTGTATCTTGTGTATTCTGAGCTCTTGGAAATCATTCCTTTTTTTTTTTAAGATTTATTTATTGATTATATGTAAGTACACTGTAACTGTCTTGAGACACTCCAGAAGAGGGAGTCAGATCTCATTACGGATGGTTGTGAGCCACCAGGTGGTTGCTGGGATTTGAACTCCAGACCTTCAGAAGAGCAGTCGGGTGCTCTTACCCACTGAGCCATCTCACCAGCCCAGAAATCATTCTTATTGAAGACTCAGCTATACCACTCCTGTGCATATACCCAAAAGACATTGCACCATATAACAAGGATACTTGTTCTGCTACGTTCATAGCAGCCTTATTTATATGGTCTGAAGCTGGAAACAACCCAGATGTTCCTCAACGGAAGAATGAATATCGAAAATGTGGTACATTGTGGTACGAAATGGAATACTACTCAGCTATTAAAAATAAAGTCTTTATGAGTTTTTCAGGCAAATGGATGGAAGTAGAAAATAGCATCCTGAGTGATGTAACCAGACCCCCAAAAATATACATGGTATGTACTCTCAGCTTCTCATTTTCAAAATATGTGCACCCAGGAAATCCACAATGTTATTACTAGGAAAGCCATAAGAACATTTCTTCATGTTCCTGGCTATGGGGAAGTTTCAAAACAAAGAAAATATATAAGAGGTTTATATAAAAATGGATTTCAGGTTGTTGTTGTTTTTTTTTTTTTTTCCAAAAACTAAGTAAAAAAGTAAAACTGCTGGGCGTGGTGGCGCACGCTTTTAATCCCAGCACTCGGGAGGCAGAGGCAAGCAGATTTCTGAGTTCCTGGCCAGCCTGGTCTACAAAATGAGAAACCCTGTTTTGAAAAACCAAAAAAAAAAAAAAAAGTAAAACCACGTTAAGATAAAATTATCAATGTTCTTTAAATGCCATAATAAAGATTCCTTTTTTCTTTTTCGTTATTCTTCACTCATACAATATATTCTAATCACAGCGCCCCCCCCACACTCCTCAAAATATCCCATCTGTCTTCCTACCCAGATCCATTGGTTCCTCTGCTTCCCTTCAGAAAAGATCAGGCCTCCCAGTGACATCAACCAAACGTGGCATAACAAAATTCAGTAAGACTAGCATAAAGTCTGGCCTCAGTGGAAGAAGATGCAGCTCCTAACCCTTGTGAGACTTGGGGTCCAAGAGACTGAGGAGGCCTGGAAGGGTGGTTGGGGGTGGGGGCATCATCTTGGAGACAAGGGGAAGAAGAATGGAATGAAAATTTTGAGAATGCAGACTGGGAGGGGGGAACAGCTGAACCGTAAAAAGTGAAAGTAATTTAAAAAGAAAGGAAAAGAAATAAATACTTTACAATTCTATGCCAAAAGAAAAAAAAAAGAAAAATTGAAACAAATTTAGCACACCCTTGTTGTCTTAATATATACCGATATGTCACTTAACAGGACTGCATACTGAGAAGGCATCCATAGGATATGTCACCATAATCATGAGACTAGCAGACAGAGAGATAAATTGTGTGAGTCTTTCACTCAACATGACACCATGCTGCAATCAAGAGTTATGGACACTTGACAGATGTGATCATTGCCAGTGGGACACAGTGCCCCAGAAAGAGTTTAGCCTGCAACCACAGCGAACAGAATATTAGCACAGTTGTCAATACAGGTGTTATGTGTTCTGCACTGTGGATTTTCGCACACTTTTATACATCTGCCAACAACAGGCTTCTTTAACTGCTGAACAATCACTTGGACAAATAGTCACACTACACCAATATTATACCCACAACAGCACAAGGAGAGGAGTCGAGTCGTTTAGCCCCATTCCAATCTTGAGTCATCTCTGCTGTGTGTGGTCGGTTCCTAACTGAAATATTACCTGAAGTGTGAGACAATGACATTATGAAGCTCTGTGTGAAACAACACACTATCAATGGAAGCTGGGCAAATGGGAACATTGAGAGTTCTGAAATATGAAATAGTGAATGGCACATAATGTATTCATGTCTCATGAATGATTGAGATTAGTGTTGACCTAAATGAGAGGGAACAACTTCTGCTAAGAAATTCTGTAAAAATTCAATGGAATTGTTGGCAAGAACAAAACAAATGTCTATCAACACTCATTATCCAAGATAACTTGACAATAGATTGGAAAGCCTCTCAAGTTTGCCAAGCAACTTAACCCAAAACTGTAACAGTTTAGCCTAAAACATAGTCACACAAATGCATAAAAATGGCAACAATTTCTAGCACTCTTGCAATAGTAACACTTTGGATGTATCTCCCCTTCCAATAATAAATGTTCACTTGGAAAAACATATATTTATAAACTGTATTTGTAGGCAACCATTTAAAATAGACTGATACTTAGGTCATGAAACATTTTTATAAAACACTGTTAATTGGTTTAGCAGCCTATTTCTTCAGCTTAAAGCTACTCCTGTTTCTTTATTTTGCTCTAGTTTTTGTGTTTTTTTTTTTTAAATTTGGATACTGATTCCCACACTTCAATTTTCTGCACTTCAGGAAGAAAAGGAAGTGCTCCAAAGCGCATTTCTTCTTTTCCTGAGGGACAATTGACTGTTCAATTGTGACAGGGCAAGAGGCAGTAAATAACATTCCACTCAAGCTCATTCAGGAAACCGTGTGTGTGTGTGTGTGTGTGTGTGTGTGTGTGTGTGCATGTTTGTGTGTGTGTGAGTCACGTGAGTGCACACACGTGACCAAAATACATTCTATACATGTATGAGTCTATAAGAGAAAAAATTTGTAATGAAAACCAAAAGATTAGAAAATATTCCTTTCAAATATTCATTATATTTAGTGTTTTATAAAAAGAAGAAGGGTAATTGTATATAACCAGGAAAATTCTCTTCGATATTTAAATATTCATTTTTATTATGTGTTATGTGTATATATAGATGGGTCAGTGCAAATGAGTAAAGTGACCTTGAAATCCAGAAGAGGATATTGCGTTCCTTGGAGCTGGAGTTACAGGTATTTGTGAGCCCCCCAGTATGGGTGCTGGGAACTGACTTCAAGGTCCTCTGCAAGAGCAAGAAGTAGGCTTACTGGCTGAGTCCACACTCAAGCTGGAAGTCTATCTTCTTATCACCAGATTATAAAGTGTGAGAACTTCATACAGAAGAGAGGATATTGTCCAAAAATGGATCTGAGTCACCGCAGTGTTTTCTCTCTCATTCCTTAATTTCTAGAACATATGTCAGAGAGAAAGTACATCAGTCCTTTTGGAAATCATGAATGACTTTGTAATACAAATGTTTTCTCAAATCAATGAAAATATTCATTGGCAGAGTTACAACCATGCTGTGTTACTGTTTAAGGCAGATATATTTTGATGGGTTTTCTGTAAAGTTAAAATTTTATGAAAAGAAGTTTCAACATGACCATATAGTTTCTGGTGTTACTATTGTTATAAGAAATAAATGTAAACCAGAACTTACAAAGCTCAATAATTGATATTAAATGGAAATAAACTCAAATATTAAATTATAGGATAATTGGTAAACTGTAGATCATATTCCCACATGTTAGAAACTCATACAGTCAGTGTATAAATAATTTAAAATATTTTTAGTGTGATTAAATTCTGAGTGAAATTTTGGATCTGGGATTTCAGTTTGTGCGTGTGCATAATTTTTTATGTACAAACTGAAATCATATATACCTATGTGATATGTGTAATATATATATATACATATATATATGTATACACACTCATATATATATGTATATATATACTTGCACATGCATATTATGAAAAATATGTATTAAAGAAAATGTATAAAAGATGGTGGCATTTCTAGAATGTATGAATATGATATGTGTAATATATATATATGTATACACACTCATATATATATGTATGTATATATATACTTGCACATGCATATTATGAAAAATATGTATTAAAGAAAATGTATAAAAGATGGTAGGCATTTCTAGAATGTATGAATACTGTAGTTTCTGTTTTTCTATTGTGTATATGCAATAAATTAATAATCTCATATAGTATGATAAGTATAACATAAAGTACTTAAGTCTGAAAAAAAATGACCCTGTGTTAGCTCTTCTTTTTATAAAATTCATGACATCATAGAATTTTAATATTTCAAAGGTTTCTATTCAATAACCTGTTTGAGTTTTGCCTCTTTCAAGTGTCTAATTTGAATTTTAGTATCAGTTGGTCTCCATTCTCTGAATTATCCAGCTATAATTACTGTGATCAGATTCTGATCATTAAAGCTATTAAAGTTTCACTGTAACTTCCTCTCTGTGACATTTAAACAGATCCTTTCCTTTGAGCATTATCTGTGAGGTATGATCTACCTTGTCTGGAGAACTAATCCAAGTCTAACTGAAAATACTTCCATTAATTATGATCAGAGCCATATGTAGTTCTAAAAGACTGATTTATTCTGTGACCAATTAGCACCTTCTAATTTGCTTGCCAGTGTTCATCATAAAGACTTCAATGTAATATTTTCTAAATTTCTATGACTTTAACAGAATTATTTTTATAAACTTTCAAGCACTGAGCAAATTTAAATGACTTTATTTCTGTTCTGGCATATCTGACCCTTGACCACAAAAGTCCAGTTGATCATATTTTTCTCCAAAAGAGGTGAATTCTTTAGAGCAATCTAACTGGTTCTTTTTGAATTCTTTTAAATATTTATTATTTACAACATAACATTGTTAATGAGTTCTATGAAACCAACAAAAAATGCTAAGATATTCAAACTGTTTTTCAAAAATGAATATCAGGAGAGACCTAGAGTTAACACAAACATGATCCATGAGTGTGTTTAGACCTGCAACAGAAGAAGCATAAAGTACTGTGCCAAAGCAGAAGCAGAAAGGAATATTTATTAACAATACATGTGGACTTCACTGAAGTCAAGACACTTAATTGGAAAGGACAGACACCTTATACATTGATATGAGTTAAGTCTTCACAAACTAGGGGTGGTAGAATTGCATTAGATTGTGTGGTGATCAGTCAACATGATGGTGATCAGTAATCTGCAGGCTGTTGCATGCAATATTCCAGCACAGAAGGCTTGTCAGCAACCAAGAGAGAAGAACATCACACTTCTCCATCATGGAAAAACAGGCAACCTCACCTTCTCTAACTGGGAGTAGTAATCTGAGTTTTAAGCATTACGGACAGTGGTTTTCTTCCTGGGTTGGTGTCTCCATTCTTCACACCTCTGGATCCAATTAAATTCACCAATAATTATGGTTCACATTGTCATTTGAGCTATACCAGACTTTCCTAAAAGCTACAGGAGACAATATTTGTTAAACAATGTATTTAAAGAGCAGTATCGTACTCGGTATCATCCCCAAGGAGTCTTTTTCTTTTGGGCTTTTAGAATCATTTTATCAGTGTTTAATAATTTTAAAAAATAATGTGGTTCATTTTGACATTTCCAATGTGTGTAACATGCTTTGATCATATTTCTTCCTCGTTTCCCTCATTTAGTCCTCTTTCCCATTCTGTGACAGTTTCTTTTTCTTTTTTTCTTTCTTTCTTTCTTTTTTTTTTATTCAGTAGTATTATAGAAGACATTTATTTCTGTAATGTTAATCTGTTTTTTATTTTTGTTTTTTGGATTTTGCTTGTTTTTATTTTTAGAAATGTCCTTGATTTCTTTGTTATTAATCATTTTATTCATTTACATTTCAAATGCTATCCCCCTTTCCGTTCCCTCCCCCCCCCATTACATTCTGTCTTCCCTTTGCATCTATGAAGGTGCTCATCCCCCTACTCACCCATTCCCATCTCACCTCTCTAGCTTCTCCCTATGCTGCAGCATCAAGACTCCACAGAATGAAGGAACTCCCCTCCCACTGATGCCAGATAAGGCCATCCTCTGCTACATATGCAGCTGGAGCCAAGGATCCCTCCATGTATACTCTTTGGTTGGTGATTTAGTCCCTGAGAGCTCTGGGTGTTTCAGCTAGTTGATATTATTCTTTCTATGGGTTTGTAATCCCCTTCAGCTCTTTAGTCCTTCCCCTAGGTCTTCCACTGTGGTCCCCTGGCCAAGGAGTCTTACCTTGAATAGAGGATGCAGACATGTAATTCCTTAGATAATCAAGAATATCTGAAACTTTCAGTTATTTTTTTAAATGCCCTGAATTACTTGACTAATGTGTTTTTAGCTAAACCTTCCTATTTTATTTTGTTCTGTCTCACAAATCAGTTTCATTGAATGGTGTGTATGTATTTGTGAGTCCTACCCATGCCTCTAACTTCACTGTAATCAGTTGGTATAACCTAACCAGAGCCAACTAAACAAAAGTTCAATAAAAATGGGAAAATGTGTTTCAGAAAATAGCTGACTCCAGGAAAGCTAAGCCTGAACAAGGTATATTTATTCTGAAAAGCATCCATTAATCAGGACTCTGTCTATTTGATTGAATGCTGTTTTTTTAAAAAGGAGCAGAAATCCATTTAAACTAACTTGTGTGTAAAAGGGAATTTGTTATAACAACAGGGTAGTACGCCATGGTGTGTATAGCAAGACATATAACTGATCACATGAGGATGCTATCATAAATGGAAAGTTAGCAACCAAGACAAGACTCCTCCCACTGCAACTCTCATTGCATCTCGACCCAATCTCTACCCAGGACATTGCTTGCTAGTGCCTTCCAGTCTGCTCTATTTTGCCTCATGTGATTTGATATGTTCATATGAAAGTGATACTGAGATGACAGTCTTGCTTATGAAGTTGGCTGAGCGTTTTTGAGAACAATATGAAGGCTAACCCCACAGGAAAGCCAGGGAGATCTTAGAAATGCATCCATCAGAAACTTGTTGAAAATATACCAGGTGTATATATTCCTTCCCAGATCCACACTTTCTGCTCGATGTCCCAGTCAGTGGCTAAGCATAGGAAGAGATGACAGCTGAAGGCTGTTCCAAAGGATGAAAGGCTGCTTCTCAGGCTTCTTTGGTTTGAAACAGACAAATTCTTGAACCATTATTGCACTGAACTATAAAGGAAACTGTTGACTGCAGTGTAAATGTCAAGCCATATCACCCAAGGTCCCCAGTACACTTCCAACTGCCTTCTTCATGGTTCCTCTCCCCAGGAATTGTGCTTGTCTCAGTGAATGCTCATGAAAAAATAAACGGAATTTTAAAAAACTTAAAGGAAGATAATTTGCATTAAAATAAAATCGGATACAGTTCGAAAGGAACTTGAAATAGTTTGATTTATATTTTGTTTGTTGATATTGAAGAATCTTCCTTGCTTTCCTTTTATTTTCTTATATTTTATTTATTATATTTATCACATTAGTATAGCTTGTTTGTCACCCTTTTGTGGGAAAACCTGTATGGCATATATATCACAGAAATTAGAAAAATAAAATGCCTAAGTTAAAAGCAATAAAATAAAACTAATTTCTTAAATTAACATTATTGTTCTTATACATATTTCAACCTTTAGATTGTGGATTTTTAAATAAAATATTTGGATAATTTTGTTTATACACACTCTTCCATTTGTTATATTTTATGTTTTTTTTATTGTTTCATTATTATTATTATTATTATTATTATCATTGTTATTATTTTAAGATGGTAACTTATGCAACCAAGTTCATGAGCATTCTGCCCTAGCATTAGATAGTTTTTATATCCTCCTTTTAAATTTCATTCTTATAAAAAATTTTCCCATTTTTAAATATTTATTTTATGTGCTTAAACATTTTTTTCCTGCATGTATGTGCACCAAGTGCTTAAATTTTGCTAGTGAAGACTTGGAAGATCATCAAATCCTCTTGAACTGAAATTCCAAATGGTCATGAGCTGCACCCTGTGTGCCATAAGCAAATCTGGGTCCTTCAAAAAAGCAGAAAGTGCTCTTAACTGCCGCCAAGCCATCCTACCTTTTAAAGACTTATTTGTTCTAATATTTTTAATTATTCAACAACTTCACACAATTATACCATTAACTTCAGGCATTTTCATTATCCTTTCCTTCTTTATCCCCCAGAAGGTCTTTGGATGTAACCCCCTGCCAGAACAGCCATGTTGCTGGATTAAAATTCCTCTATATACAGTAACTTCTCTTCTCTTTTCTCTTCTCTTCTCTTCTCTTCTCTTCTCTTCTCTTCTCTTCTCTTCTCTTCTCTTCTCTTCTCTTCTCTTCTCTTCTCTTCTCTTCTCTTCTCTTCTCTCCTCTCCTCTCCTCTCCTCTCCTCTCCTCTCCTCTCCTCTCCTCTCCTCTCCTCTCCGCTCCTCTCCTCTCCTCTCCTCTCCTCTCCTCTCCTCTCCTCTCCTCTCCTCTCCTCTCCTCTCCTCTCCTCTCCTCTTCTCTTCTCTTCTCTCCTCCTTTCCTCTCCTCCCCTCCCCTCCCCTCTCCTCCCCTCCCCTCCCCTCCCCTCCCCTCCCCTCCTCCCCTCCCCTCCTCCCCTCCCCTCCCCTCCCCTCCCCTCCCCCCTCCCCTCCCCTCCCCTCCCCTCCCCTCCCCTCCCCTCCTCCCCTCCCCTCCCCTCCTCTCCTCTCCTCTCCTTTCCTCTCCTCTTCTTTTCTTTTTCTTTTTCTTCACATGATATAAATCTACTCTTTATAGTTGAAAATGCTCCATTAGCTATACATACTTTATTCTCATTATTTGACTATCTATCCATGGATACCTAGGCTTATTCCCTAATTTTATTATTATTATTAACACTACTTTTTTAAGAAGCAGAAAATATATGAGATCCTGAAGATAGAGTAAAGATCTGTAAACACATCCATTCTCTGATATTGATAAAACCAGTGCAGACATTATTTACCAATAAATAGGGTGACCATCACTGGGCCCACAGAAGTCTAGTTTTAGCAAGACTCAAAGAGGAGAGATTCATGGCATCCTACCTTTACCTTGCTTATTGGCTATTGATAGGTTCAGGGAGAAGGGGAATCACTGTTAATAGTTGTGTTCCTGAACGTAAGCCCAGAAAGCTCCATTTGATAGCTCTAAATCCCTGATCACAAGATGGCTCAGGTAAATCTCAGTGGGTTACAGAGTAAACAAATATACATGAACATGAGGGAGACGTGTTGCAGGGTGGTAGAGATATGGGAGTTTCAGTGACCAGTAGGCACAGCTTATATGTGTGAAATTGTTAAAACGAATTAACATTCTACATTATGGAACTCTTCAAAGAAACTAGAGAAGTACTCTTTAGTGACCTTCAGAGTTTATTTAAAAATAATTTCAATAGTGTCTGGGTTTGGTGGCTGATTATGGGATGGATCCCTGAGTGGGGTAGTCTCTGGATAGTTCATCCTTTTGTCTTAGCTCCAAACTTTGTCTCTGTAACTCCTTTCATGGATATTTTGTTCCCTATTCTAAGGAGTAATGAACTATCCACCCATTGGCCTTCCCTCTTCTTGATTTTCTTGTGTTTTGCAAATTATATCTTGGGTGTTCTATGTTTCTGGGCTAATATCCACTTACCAGTGAGTGCATATCTAATGACTTCTTTTGTGATTGGGTTACATCACTAAGGATGATATCCTCCAGATACATCCATTTGTCCAAGAATTTCATAAATCCATTGTTTTTAATTGCTGAGTAGTACTCCCTGTTATAGCTGTCTCATATGAGGCTATGCCAGTGCCTGGCAAATACAGAAGTGGATGCTCACAGTCATCTATAAGATGGAACACAGGGCCCCCAATGGAGAAGCTAGAGAAAACACCCAAGGAGCTGAAGGGGTCTGCAACCCTATAGGTGGAACAACAATATGAACTAACCAGTACCCCCAGAGCTTGTAACTTTAGCTGCATATATAGCAGAAGATGGCCTAGTAGGCCATCACTGGGAAGAGAGGCCCCTTGGTATTACAAACATTATATGCCCCAGTACAGGGGAATGCCAGGGCCAAGAAGCGGGAGTGGGTGGGTAGAGCAGCAGGGTGGAGGGAGGATATAGGGAACATTTTGGGATAGCATTTGAAATGTATATAAAAAATATCTAATAATAAATAAATAAATTAATTAATTAATTAAAATAAATAATTTCAATAAAATAAAGACAACTCACAAAATAGGACAATGAAAATCTTGTGGGGTGTGAGCCACTTGTTTACAATTAAAGTATTCTTGCAACTCAATCATAAAAAGACAAAAGAGTAGTTGGTCAATGGGATTGACATTTTTCCAGAAAGGTAATTTTCCAGGAGGGTAAATTAATTTCCAATAAGAATGTGAAAATATGCACAAAATCATTCACCTTCAGGGAAATTTGAAGCAATGCCACTTTGAAATACTGCTACCTATACCCTAAACTAGTTACAGTTGAAAAGACAGACAGTGAATGCTGATGGGCATGCGGACACATCAAACACTCATACACTGTGGATTAGAAATTGAAATGATATAGTCACTTTAGAAACTATTTTAAGTTCCTCTGAATTGCCATATGATGCAGCAATTTCATAACTGGATGTATAAATGCATGGAAAAATCTATATACGATAAAACTACATTGATATTCATAGACATATTTTGCATAGTCAATACATAGAAACAACTCAAATAGTAACAGATTGGTAAATATATAAAATACAATTCATTCACAGTGGAATGAGTGAGTATAACTCACCCATAAAAATAGTGCCATATTTAAACAGGCTACAGAATAGTTGCATCATGAAAAATACACTAAAGTTCACATGCTAGTAATTTTATTTAAAGGAAAATTTCCTAAATCAATATAGAGAAAATACACTCACAGCTGACTTTGGCTTGGAGGTATGCAGCTCATTGGAGATAATAAAAATATTCTAGTATTCTGAAGCACTGATGGTTATGCCAATGACTAACAGTCATTAACTCTATGCATGATACTCATGTACATTAGAACTTAAAGGCTAATGGATTTAAAAAATATAAATGCATGCAGCAACCTGTTTAAAGGTAGCATTTGCTAGGCTAGTCTTTTAAAGGAGACACTAGTGTATGCTCCATACAAGAGATACTGAATATATAAATAAATGCAAAGTAAAGAAATGGGGAGAGGTGTATTATGTAAATACTGTCCTACTCCAGAGATCTAAATGTGGAAGTGACTTCATAGTTCTAAAAGAGAGAAGTAAAGGACATAGAGGTGAAATTACAAAGTGCACTGGTGCACTGGTGGTTCCACACTCAGAGAAATAAGCCTGAAGCACTATGGAGACTATAAAGTGCTCGTAAACTGATGCCCTGGTACTTGAAAATTATGAGCACAGTGTCAGGCAAAATATGTATTTGTAATCACAAGCATGGCATCAGCGTAGAGGATGCTTAGTGATTCCCTTAAGGGGAAGTCTCATATTCTAGCTGATTTATTACTCCCTATTGGTTTGTCTTTGGGTCAATCATTTAATACATTTTTCTCATATACAAAATTTAATGAAATCACATGGGAAGCATTTTGTGAAAGTTTGCTGTGGTTATGACTCTCTCTGAACTTGTACCAGGAGGAGAAATGCACAGGGCAAAAGCTGTAATTCAGGCTGCCATTCTTTCAGCACACATACAGACTGTGTGTATATGTTGTGCCTTCACAACACCTTTAAGGAAGGTTTAGGATAAACCAAGTAGCCCTACAAAGGCTGCCTAGCGTCCTAAGTAGAGGCAGGCAGTTTTAACAAAGCATGGTTTCTAGAAAATACCCAAACTCAAAGGAACGTAACTTTCTGTCCTGCACTTACAAACTTGACTCTTCTTACCTGTGAAAATCAGACTTGTCTTTATTATGAAGGATTTATAACTAAAATATAATACATTATAAAAAGAATAGAAGTACCTTGCCAATTATATTTACTAAGTTATGAGATGAAAGCCTAAAATTTTACCCTATAATCTGTATTTGGGTTTTGCCTAGATAGAATAATTAATTCAAATTTGTAGTCATCATTTGTTTCATATTATTATTAGTATTAATGCTACTAATTTTATATCCAGCTACTTCACCGAAGCTGTTTATCAGGCTTAGGAGTTCTCTGGTGGAATTTTTAGGGTCACTTATGTATACTATCATATCATCTGCAAAAAGCGATATTTTGACTTCTTCTTTTCCGATTTGTATCCCCTTGATCTCCTTTTGTTGTCTAATTGCTCTGGCTAGGACTTCAAGTACAATGTTGAATAGGTAGGGAGAGAGTTGGCAGCCTTGTCTAGTCCCTGATTTTAGTGGGATTGCTTCCAGCTTCTCACCATTTACTTTGATGTTGGCTACTGGTTTGCTGTAGATTGCTTTTATCATGGTTAGGTATGGGCCTTGAATTCCTGATCTTTCCAAGACTTTTATCATGAATGGGTGTTGGATCTTGTCAAATGCTTTTTCAGCATCTAACGAGATGATCATGTGGTTTTGTCTTTGAGTTTGTTTATATAATGGATTACATTGATGGATTTTCGTATATTGAACCATCCTTGCATCCCTGGGATGAATCCTACTTGGTCAGGATGGATGATTGTTTTGATGTGTTCTTGAATTCGGTTAGCGAGAACTTTATTGAGGATTTTTGCATCAATATTCATAAGGGAAATTGGTCTGAAGTTCTCTATTTTTGTTGGGTCTTTATGTGGTTTAGGTATCAGAGTAATTGTGGCTTCATAGAATGAGTTGGGTAGAGTACCTTCTGATTCTATTTTGTGGAATAGTTTGTGAAGAACTGGGATTAGATCTTCTTTGAATGTTTGATAGAACTCTGCACTAAACCCATCTGGTCCTGGGCTTTTCTTGGTTGGGAGACTATTAATGACTGCTTCTATTTCTTTAGGGGATATGGGACTGTTTAGATCATTAACCTGATCTTGATTTAACTTTGGTACCTGGTATCTGTCTAGAAACTTGTCCATTTCATCCAGGATCTCCAGTTTTGTTGAGTATAGCCTTTTGTAGAATGATCTGATGGTGTTTTGGATTTCTTCAGGGTCTGTTGTTATGTCTCCCTTTTCATTTCTGATTTTGTTAATTAGAGTACTTTCCCTGTGCCCTCTAGTGAGTCTGGCTAAGGGTTTATCTATCTTGTTGATTTTCTCAAAGAACCAGCTCCTCGATTGGTTGATTCTTTGAATTGTTCTTCTTATTTCCACTTGGTTGATTTCACCCCTGAGTTTGATTATTTCTTGCCGTCTACTCCTCTTGGATGAATTTGCTTCCTTTCGTTCTAGAGCTTTTAGGTGTGTTGTCAAGCTGCTAATGTGTGCTCTCTCTAGTTTCTTTTTGGAGGCACTCAGAGCTATGAGTTTTCCTCTTAGAAATGCTTTCAGTGTGTCCCATAAGTTTGGGTATGTTGTGGCTTCATTTTCATTAAACTCCAGAAAGTCCTTAATTTCTTTCTTTATTCCTTCCTTGACCAAGGTATCATTGAGAAGAGTGTTGTTTAGTTTCCACGTGTGTGTTGGCTTTCTATTATTTATTTTGTTATTGAAGATCAGTCTTAGTCCATGGTGATCTGATAGGGTGCATGGGACAATTTCAATATTTTTGTATATATTGAGGATGGTTTTTTGACCAATTATGTGGTCAATTTTGGAGAAGGTAACGTGAGGTGCTGAGAAGAAGGTATATCCTTTCGTTTTAGGATAAAATGTTCTGTAGATATCTGTCAGATCCATTTGTTTCATAACCTCTGTTAGTTTCACTGTGTCCCTGTTTAGTTTCTGTTTCCATGATCTGTCCATTGGTGAAAGTGGTGTGTTGAAGTCTCCCACTATTATAGTGTGAGGTGCAATGTGTGCTTTGAGCTTTACTAAAGTATCTTTAATGAATGAGGCTGCCCTTGTATTTGGCGCATAGATATTCAGAATTGATAGTTCCTCTTGGAGGATTTTACCTTTGATGAGAATGAAGTGCCCTTCCTTGTCTTTTTTGATGACTTTGGGTTGGAAGTCAATCTTATCAGATATTATAATGGCTACTCCAGCTTGTTTCTTCCTACCATTTGCTTGGAAAATTGTTTTCCAGCCTTTCATTCTGAGGTAGTGTCTATCTTTTTCTCTGAGATGAGTTTCCTGTAAGCAGCAAAATGTTGGGTCCTGTTTGTGTAGCCAGCCTGTTAGTCTATGTCTTTTTATTGGGGAGTTGAGTCCATTGATATTAAGAGATATTAGGGAGAAGTAATTGTTGCTTCCTTTTACTTTTGTTGTTAGAGTTGGTGTTCTGTTTTTGTGGCTGTCTTCTTTTAGGTTTGTTGAGGGATTACCTTCTTGCTTTTTCTAGGATGTGGTTTCCTTCCTTGTATTGGTTTTTTTTCTGTTATTATCCTTTGAAGTGCTGGATTCGTGGAAAGATAATGTGTGAATTTGGTTTTATCGTGGATTACTTTGGTTTCTCCATCTATGGTAATTGAGAGTTTGGCTGGGTATAGTAGCCTGGGCTGGAAATTGTGTTCTCTTAGTTTCTGCATAACATCTGTCCAGGCCCTTCTGGCTTTCATAGTCTCTGGTGAAAAATCCGGTGTAATTCTGATAGGCTTGCCTTTATATGTTACTTGACCTTTTTCCCTTACTGCTTTTAGTATTCTATCTTTATTTAGTGCATTTGTTGTTCTGATTATTATGTGTCGGAAGGAATTTCTCTTCTGGTCCAGTCTATTTGGAGTTCTGTAAGCTTCTTGTATGTTCATGGGCATCTCTTTCTTTAGGTTTGGGAAGTTTTCTTCTATAATTTTGTTGAATATATTTGCTGGTCCTTTGAGTTGAAAATCTTCATTCTCATCTACTCCTATTATCCGTAGGTTTGGTCTTCTCATTTTGTCCTGGATTTCCTGGACTAATTGTTTTTAACCACTGATTATGCTACTGCATGGAATTAACATGCTTAAATATCTCAATACTAATAAATGTTTTATTTACTTTTGATACTTTATGTCCATAAATAATGCTCTATGGAGTACTTGTGTTCATTTGAAGTTTCAACATTTTGAAATATTTCCTTAAGACAGTTTTACAAATGTGAAACTAATACATTTTAAAAATCACAATTTAGTGCTCAATGTATATAATGAGATGTTTTCCTACACTGGATTTATAGACTAATATGGATACTTACAATTTATAAATTTTAATGCTCCATAGTTTATACATGTATTCCAAGGCTAACACACTCATTCTGTACCCATATAGTCTCACCATCATGATTGTTGTCTAAATATAGGCAGAACAAGAATGGCAGAACAAGACGTGCTTACATGGCTGGAGAAAAGCCCACGAAGACTCCACCCTACACAAATAGCTACAGACAACTGAGGAACTCTGAGAGTAGAAGAAATAGTCTTCTCCAAGGAAGAACATACAGATTAGTTATCTAATACCAAATGGTCATTCATGAAAATATCATATAAGTATCAATATATAAATTGAAAAAAATTGTTTGAACCAACATTTTTATTGGATGCCAAAATTTGATCTGTGCAAGTGTGTGCCTCTTTGTAGACTATTTACTCCCATTGGATGTGTCAGTCTAGTCTGAGTCTGTGTGTGTATGTGTGTGTGTCTGTGTGTGTTGCTGGGGTTTGAACCTGAGATGTAACATATGCAAGGCAATGTCTTACCACTGACCTATATCCAAGTTCTTTTTTCACATTTTATTTTGATGAAGGGGTTTTCACTAAGTTACTTAAGTCACTTAAGTTACTTAAGTTACCTTTAACTCACTCTGTAGTCCAGGTTGGTTTTGAACTTGTTATATTTCTGCCACATTCCCGAAATAGATGGGATTTGAGACTTGTACTACCAGTCCTGGCTTATCCATTTGTTTATCTGTAGAAATCATAGAGTTTTTAACCACAGAAGCTATCCTAATCCCCATGTTCCAAGACACATACTTATACTTGCTTCCTGGAGTTTGAAATAAATCTGAACTACAAAGTCCATTTTTTTTTCTTCAGAAAATTTAGAAAATAGTTGAACTCTATCTTTATTGTTATCTTCACAAAAGGTAGGAGTATGCTATTAATCTTTTCTCTATATAATGCAATTAGTGAAGACACTGCTCCATTGGAAAAAAAGGCACTGTCTATAGGGGGACAGCCTCCACTGAATTTAATTACAATCCCTGCCTAATGCCTGTGCAGTTAGATCCAAACATCTAGGACAGGAACAAAGAGAGAATCAAGGAAGATGATAGCAAAGTTATGATCTAAAACCAGGTAACTGAAAGTGATAGGGTTTATTGAACACCTTTTGTAAATGAATACCTTTCAGCACAGTTATAATCAAATCCCCTTTTTTTCTGCCCAGCTTATAAGAGAACATGAGGAGCAGAGATGAACAGAAAATGGGCAGTGAGTTGATGGTGAAAGGATAATATTGCAAAATTGCCCTCAAATGAGACCTCCAGAGAGTCAAAGAAAGTAGCTCACTCAAACACAGCCAATAGTAGTCTTTTTGCTCTGGATTGCTTAGGGTAGCTACAATGTTTCCTTATTCATATACATTTTAAGATTTTTTTCATTTCTAGAACAACATTGTGAGTATTTTAATTGTGATTGAATTGGTTGCTTTTGATAAGATGATAATTTTCACAATATTAATTGTACCAATCCGTGAGCATAAGATGCTTCCATTTTCTTGTGTCTATCTAGATCTTTTTCTTCAGAAACTTGAAGTTTTTATAGTAGAGGTCTTAATCCCTCTGGATTAGGCTTAGTTGAGGGTATTTTATGTCTAGGATGCTATTATAAATAGGAGGATGCCCGTGGTTTCCTTTTCTGTGAAGTTTTGATGGTGTACAGAAGCTCTGCTATTTCTTGTGAGTTGATTTTGTATCTAGCTTCTTTGCTGTGCTTGTATAATGTTTTTCAAAGTCTTCTGGTGAAAATTTTGTAATCTTTTATGTCTATCATCTACAAATAGGAATAATTTAACTTTGGAGGGATTGCCATTACAATTTCAAGATATATTATAAAGCTATGGTAATAATTAATATGATTTGTCACAAAACAAACATATAGATCAATGTATTAAAATAGATGAGCCAACATAAGTACTCATAAATATATCAATTTGATATGGAAGAAAGCCAATGAGAAGTCAACCCCTGTGCTGCACTAAAAAGAAGACAAATAGTGAAGCCTGTGCTGCACTCAAAGAAGATGAATAATTAATTCCCCGTGGACAAGTTTGAGGCCCATGGTATTCTTGGATTCTGTAACACAGCGTCTTCTAGTATCTCAAAAGACACAGTACAGTGTATGAATATTGTTGATTGTTAAAATTTGGATGTGGTGCACTGCTTATTGGGGATATCTCTGAACAACTTACAATGCCTAAAATAATCTTCCCCAGTCTGTCAATGCCATTTTGAGATACTTCACCATAAGAAGAGGGGTCAACTCAAACATTGTGTCCAATAGAGATGTAAAGAATTTCTCACCCATGGAAATAACAAGTGGAAAGTTCTAGTCTAGTCCTCTGCTGAATTTTGTCTCTTTTTGTAACATTTCAAACTTGTCCTTAGTTTTTAAGTCTCTATTTCTTTACTTCCTTAAATGTATTGTGTGCTTTTGTTGCTGACATTTTTATTATTTAAATTCATCACACAAATCTGTGGTGTATTTTCATTTTGGCTATGATTTTTAACACTTTGAAAATTATTTTTAATATTATGTATGTTTGTTAAAATTTTGGGGAAGCTTCGTATTTGAAGTTAATGAACCATGAATCCTGCATGGAAAGCAAGGTACCAAATGGAACTTTTGTTGGCACAGGAATACAGTGGACTCTGTGCCTCAGTAGCAGTTTCTGCTGCCTCAGCAATATCACTTCAAAGTCAGTTCTGCAGTTCTCTAAGCTTGACTGAGATCTCATGCTACACAGTTAATCATACCACAACATGCACTGTAGAGCCCGTTCCTTTGTGATGATTCTGTTTTCAGACTCTGGATGTTTGCTTAGCTAAAATTGGAAGTATTTACTATTGCCTTCTTTTACCTTAGTTTTTGAAGAAGAAAAATAAATTTTGCTAAGATGCAAGATTCCTCTGGGTAGAATTCAGCTTTCCCATGTCTTCACAGACCTTGTAAGACTCTGAGGAGTCTTTCTGAGTCTCTGTAGGATGTGTGTCAGAACACAATGGGCCTTAATTAGGATGCAATCTGCTGAGCTGAGAGCTTCTGGTACCCAGAAGCTGGAGCAATTTTATATTATAACATTAACAAAAGGAGGATGAAAAAAAAAACATTTGGATATATGGATGGATAGAAAGCACTTGATTATAGTACCAAATTACTTTAAATCTCAGGTCACTCTTTATTAGTTATTGGATATTAATAGGTTTCAGAAGGTCTCTGAGTCCGTTAACCCACTGTAACATTTCCAGCATGGCTTCTGTGATAATGTCAAGTATGAATTTCTGTTCAAATCATTCTTGCAATTCATGAAGAATAATAGGCACATAATGACATAAAAATGTATATACTACTGTGTTCATGTTTTTGGACACTTGGTCTCCAGTTGGTGGTGCTGTTTCGGGAGTTATGGAATCTCTAGGAAGCAGTGCCTTGCTGGAGTAAGTACATCACTCAGGGTAAGATTTGAAAGTTTGTAACCTGGCCCCACTTCTATGTATGCTTTGTGTTTGTAGTTCAAGAAGTGGTTTATAAACTTCCACTTTCTTGCTCTGCCTCTCTTCTCAGTTATGGACTCACTCTGAAACTGTAAGCCTCTGGTGTTCTGAATGAGAATGACCCTCATATGATATTTTCTTTATTTACATTTCAAATGTTATCCCCTTTCCTAGTTTCCCCTCTAAAAATCCCCTATCCCCTCCCCCTCCCTATGCTCCTCAACCCACCCACTCCCATTCCTGGCCCTGGCATTTCCCTATACTGGGCCATAGAACCTTTCTGTATCCATTCCTCTGTTGAGGGACATCTGGGTTCTTGAGGTTTTAAAGGCCTATGCCACTTATAGTTAGCACTCTTCTGCCTCAAGCTTAATGGTTCAGGATATAAGTTCTCGACTATTGCTCCAATCAATACCTGCATGATTGCTGCCATGATCCCCTTCAGGAGTCATGGACCCTAACTCTTTGGATTTGTGAACCCCAATAAAAGTTTCCTTAGTTGGTATTTTATCACAACACTAAAAGTACCTAAAAAGGCCCAAATAGATTTTTCCTCTATAAGATTTCCTGATTGTAGTGTTTTATCATAGCAGTACAAGATAGCTAATACAGCTGTAGAATGTAGTTTTAGTCTTATAACATTTTTATACATGTTTATAGCACTGTGTCAAATCTATATTGCCAGTGTAACATGGAAAGCATTCACTATCTCACAAAAGACATTATTTTCAAGGCTAATGATTCGACTTTTGCCCTACCATAATTATAATGTGCATATACCACCAATTCCTTGTTTTTAATGAACATCACATCTCTAAATTTTAGGTGTTGATTGATTACTGAATGACTTAATTCATGGTTAATTAAAACTTGAATGAAAATATTGTATAAGGAGAAAGAAATGATTTAGAAGTCAGACTTAAGATACTTTATCAATGTATGCATATTTTTCTGGAAGATATGTTAGGAGAAATGACACACATTGTATGTAAAATAATGCATTCTGATCTCTCAAAGATATAAGTACAAATCAAGAACATGAGGGCTTTTACCCTTTATGAAGTATAATCACAGACATTGAGTCAGGGCTAGATAGAAGTGCTCAACCTGTTTTTGCTGGCTTGGTAGTTGGAGGAGAGAAACTGTGCCGCAGACCCTCTGGGTCCCTGTGTCTGCGTGGAACGGGATCTCTTGACGAGGGTGGGCAAAGCGTGGATGAGCGACAAACAGACACGCACAGGAGAGTTCGTGTGGAATCTGAGTGTAATTTTCGAATCTAGAATCAGAATTTTTATGTAGAGGACAATAAGGAAGTTGGGTGACATATTCATAAGATACAATTGAGGTAACCGTAATCTTACATAAAACAGAGGAATGCAAACACAAAAGGTCTAACGGGAACCACCTGGGATAGAATTCATTGATAACAGCTGGGATCAACAAGGGCTCCACCATTCAATAATCTTAGAAGTCAGGGTCAAGGGCTTTGCGTCCTTGCCATAGTTTCTATTTTAGTCTCTTGTATAGTTCACCTTCCCCTTAGGCCATTGTAAATATGTGTGTATGGGTGTAACTCTGCTACAGTTCTAAGTATCTATTCTGGTTTCTCCTTTGGTTTGAAACTTCCTTCTTCCTTAGTGATGGTAAATTCCTGTGTAAGGGAGTGACTTAGCTTTTACAATCTTGCTGAATTCTAAGCCCTTGATCTTGGTCAAGGACGCCCTTGGACTGTTGGAACACTGGTGGAAGGCTTTAGCCATGTTAGAATTCAATTTTAAAAAGCACTTATAATAGGAAAATACTGAAAGAGAGCACATGGATCCATACACTAGACTAATGCAGGAATGGAACTCGGGAATGAAAAATTACTGTATGGGTAGGGAACGCTAGACTCCAGGAGGAGAGCTTCCTTGAAACTCTTTTGCCTCATGAGTGACTTTTAAGCCTCTCAGCTTGTCCAGTTGACTCAGAGCGTAGCATTTCTCCCTTTACCTGTTTTTGCTGGCTTGGTAGTTGGAGGAGAGGAACTGCACAAACAAAAGCTGGGAAAAGGCAAGCTGACTCTTTCCAGAGCCTCTAGGTGAAAGACAGTTTACTGTCACCTGAATTATGGACATAATAATACATCTTCAGACTTTTGACATCCAGGAACATTTTTGTGATGTTTAGGCTGGTGAGTAGTGATAATTTGTTAAGCCATTGATGAGTCATACAGAAGGCAGTGTTTTTTGTTCATGAACTACTCAGGAGTAGAAGAATTTTCTTTAATCTCTACAGGTTACAAGAGAGACACAATGACTCCTACAGAAATATAGGTCTGGATGAAAGCATAGATGATTAGAAAACCATCTCAGGGATTGACCAAGAGCACATAAATCTCAGTCACTAATGTGGAGGAACCCCATATAAATATTCTCTTGATATACTACAATGGACTAAGTCACTGAAGCTATTGGCTCATTGGGTCAGTCCCCTGTTATCTTCTAAAGACTGCTCCCCATTTTCAGGAAGCTGACTAGGGATATACTTAGTGGACAGAGTTCTATGTAGTAAGTCTAAGTCCTCTGGAAATAAAAGACAACAAGTGAAAGCATGCTATGGGATGTTTTCCCATACTAAAAGAATAAAAAATAATGTTAACAAAAACACTTGCTGAAGATTAATTTAGATTGAGAGAATCAAGAGAAGTCTTCCTGGAGAAAAAGTGTCATTTGCATTGGAGCAATAAGGACAGTTGTGCTAGAGAACACAAGAGGCTAAGACAAAGATAAATCCTTAAATATCAGTATTCTGGTAGATAAAGCCAGGACAATGGACAGTGCATGGAACAGCAGTTTACTTAGATACAAGTGGTCTGGAAGTGATTTAGATTTCACATTGGGATTTTGGTCCTCTAACTTGTCACCTAGCCTGTTTCAATGTCTAGAGACATCCAGTAAGAATAACTAATTTGTAGAGTTGCATAGTAGTGACAATAAGCAGAATATTTGAAAACTTGACTTGGGCATTATTCATAGCATAGTCAAGCAGAAAAAAGACTGTTCTGAAGCAGGCTTGGGTCCATTGGTGTGCCAAGGTTTTGTAGATGCTATAATAGGCAGACTTCTTTGAAGCAGCATGGATCCTGGGGTACCCTCAGTGACTGTAACCACAATGAGAGGGGCTGACTACATTTCCAACCAATACAAAGTTTAAAGATGCCATATTTTTTTTCTGCTGAAGAAGACACCAAGAATGAGTAGAGCCTGTTTAACTGTATATTCATATTCTTTGAAATGAAGTAAATTGGGAGAAAGTAGAAACATTTTATGCCAAATGATGCTCTTCATAAAAGACATCCATGGCCTAACTCAGAATCTGCAGATGTTGTCTGCAGTGGATAGAAGTGGTGGGCAGAAGATTCCATATGAGGATACCCAACTGTTCATAGCTGACTTTGTATTTAAGGAGAATGCCTGGAGCTAAGGAATGTAGGCAGCCTCTGGGGACTGTGAATGGACAAGGCAAGTTTTCTTCCCACAGGCTCTTGTGGACTTTGGTTTTAGTATAGCAAATTCAGTTTATGATGCTGGAGAGTTGGTTCAGTTGTTATACTGGACGAGAATTTGGTTTCTAGGTCCCACATTAAGCAGCTTACTTTCAATTGCAACACTAGCTCTGAGGGATTTGATGCCCTATTCTAATCTCAGAGGGCACCCCCACAGAAGGCACATTTACCCTTATACATAAATACACAGAAATAAAATAATTTGCTTGGCAAATACAGAAGTGGATGCTCACAATCATCTACAGGGCCCCTAATGGAGGAGCTAGAGAAAACACCCAAGGAGCTAAATGCAACCTTATAGGAGGAATAATAATATGAACTAACCAGTACTCCCCAGAGCTATGTCTCTAGTTGCATATGTAGCAGAGGATGACCTAGTTGGCCATCAATGGGAAGAGAGGCCCTTGGTATTGTGAAGATCATATGCCTCAGTACAGGGGAATGCCAGGGCCAGGAAGGAGGAGTGGGTGGGTTGGGGAGCAGGGCAAGGAAGCTTTGGGGATAGCATTTGAAATGTAAATGAAGAAAATATCTAATAAAAATTAAAAAAATAAAATAATTCTTTGAAAATAGACATCCACATTTGGGCTTATGCCTTCTAGATATGTAGGGAAACTTGGTATTGCTTATATGAGTAAATTTTTGATAAATTATGTTGTTTAATTCTCTAAGTTTGAGATATTTTCCCACTTAGCAAAACCTAAGCATAACATGGAAGTAAAATACTTTCATTTTGAAATAAGCTAATTTCTTATATTGTGATCATAGGTAATTTGTAATCATTTGCAGCTTCCTTGGATTTGCTGCTGAGAAATCTTTGTGTAAGTTGAGTGGCTTTTTTCCCCTCTCAGCTGAATATAGACATTAGTAATCCCACAAATATGTGTTAAGGGAGCTGGTATTGTGCTATTTGGTTGCATTATGTTATTACTGTGTATTATGGAATTTTTTGATGCTCTATATCTGAGTGATAAAATGCAGGCATTCAGAGCTGAAAGAAACTGAGGAGGAGAAATTTCTTTCTTAAATTTCTATCTGAGGCACACAAAATTCTGTTCTCTCAAAAGGTGTACCCAAGCTAACAAACAGCAGAAGATGTTCTATTCCACCCACAGCAACACTGAAGTCTATATGGGTCTCTAAATTTTATGCAAAAAATTACAGTCATAATGCCTGACATGTTTTAGAATAGAGGGTCTCAAAGTATAATTTTAAGAGCATCCACCTTACATAACCAGGCAGCCTCATGCTTCTAGAGTATGTCTTGGAGAAACTGAACACCAAAGGCTGAAATCCAAAACAGTGGGTTTACCCACTAATTATTGGAAAAAAAAACTCTACAATATTGCAACTAGATTCCCACATTATATTAGAAGAGCATGGCTGAATTTTCTATAATAGCCCCATCTTTCTCAGCACTTAAAATTACTGTAGATGAGGGAGATATTCAAGGAGGTATTAGAGTCAGTTGTATCCTTGCCAAGTTCACCCATGTAGTACCTAAGTAGGGACAAACTCATTTGTTTAAACTTGTTTCCTCGCTTCAAAGTACATAGTTCACAATGTGCATAAAGATAAAATTGCTCACAGAATGACCTTAAACTTATAGGTGGACACCAGGATTAAATAGATTTTTAGACTCAGGATACAGCAGCCCATGGTAAGAGTTGATTTACTTTTCCCTGTGGGCATCAGAAGGAGGGTTTTTTCTTCTGCATGGGTTAATTTCTCCAAGCTTTTGTGAATGAAGGGGCCTTCGACTTAGTTATTCTGATAATCTCCTTATCAGAAAGAAGGACCCTTTAAGCTGCCATTTATACTGCTTGCTTTACACACAGATTACCACATCAAATCAGACTATTCTTGTTGTTTTCTTCGAAGTACTGGCTGATGGCAAACAAGCTGAACTTGATATATTTCTTTCTCAAGAAGAATCAAATACTGTATCTGGAGAAATGTCATCTACATTGGAATGATGACACTGTGCAGTTACATTGTACTATTTTAGGATAGTTACATTGTATATATCCTAAAACCATAATTGACTCATTTACCCACAGCAAGTAATATCATAGTGTGAGAACACCATTCATGCCATCACATAGAGCTCCAGATCTGACCTGAGACAAACAAGCTTCGGAGATAGATACAGGACTCATACCTCTGTCTGAAGTCTAAATTCTCAAGGTCTTCACACTAGGTAGTTACCTGCAATGGTAGCTGCAAGGCTTCTGTGATTAGAAAAATGTCAACTGATATGTTTCTATCTGATTTAGAGCAAAGTTATAACATTGTCTTCAAGGTTCTCATCCCCTATTAGCCATCCAGGAACAATCCCTGCCATTCCACTGTGCTTGTGGCCAGAAATGTGATGGAATCTCACTTCTGTACCTAAACCATTAATGTGCTGTCAGCAAGTTCACCAAAAAGCAGATTTCTCTGGGTGGACCTGACCCATTCAGATGGGCTACTTAAAGGAAGATAAATTGACATGTCAGAAGGACTTGTGATAGCTGTGAAGATATAGTATGCATGGGTTCTTCAGCCAACAATGATTTTATGTAAGTGCCCACATGGCTTTGGAAGGTTCTGATCTTCCTGAGGATGCAGCCAGCTTATAATAGGACTACAGTGGTGTGATGTTCTCAGTGGCATAGACACATGCTTTATGCTCAGGTTTGAGGAAATTTGCTATGAACAATAGAGAATTAGCACAGTTGCCTCCTTCTGACCGATTTGATATTTTATTCTGGGTCTGACCCCTCCATCTATTCTCTTTGTCATTATCTATAATTAGTCATAGGCTGTATCATCTGGCAAGTGACCCAAATCCACAAGGATAAGGATGGGGACCTGAAGTGAAGATTTAAGGGTTCTTCTGAAAGTCAGTTAGATGGTGTTTTGCTGGGGCAGCACATGAAGGAACATTTAGCTGAAGTGAACACAGGTGAAAAGATATTCTGCTAAAGCAAGCACATGAAAGGGCACATGATGAAGGAGTCTTCACTAATGACATATGTGCATTGATTTGCCTTAAATTGAGTATTTGAGTTGCATTTGTAGGGACTCCATAGAGAGAAATACCAAAAAACAAACAAACAAAAAAAAACAAAAACAAAAAAAAAAAACAACAACAAAAAAACTTCTGGTGGTTTGCTGCCATTTCTTGCAGCTTCCAAGACTTGGGCTGATTGGCAGAGTGATGTCAGCTGAGGCAAGATATTTGGAGAACACATGATGTTTGGAGGGTAGAAATAGGGCTTAACTGACAGTGACAGGAGCTGAGCTGTCTCGCTGACACAGGTAGCTGTGCAATGCTTGTAGGTCTTGAGTCTTTGATGATTTTCAGTTCCCTGAGAGAGGCACATCTGAGATCTTCTCTTGGGGTTCCTCCTGGTCCCTCCTGCTGACTCTTCTGAACTGGTGTATTAATGAAGTGTTTTCGAGTGGATCAAGCTGCTGCTTCTAATCTGAGAATTGAACTGTGGATTTCTAGGCAACACAGACAGGAGTTGCTCCAAAGAACCTTTCTAAACAGGTCCACTTCCTTCCCCACCTGTATCCTTTCTTTCCCACTACCTCTGGTGGGTGGTGAGCTAAAAGAGAGGTTAAAGCATTTAAGAACCATCATTAAAAATAGGTTTTGGGGCTGGTGAGATGGCTCAGTGGGTAAGAGCACCCGACTGCTCTTCCGAAGGTCCAGAGTTCAAATCCCAGCAACCACATGGTGGCTCACAACCATCCGTAACGAGATCTGGTGCCCTCTTCTGGAGTGTCTGAAGACAGCTACAGTGTACTTACATATAATAAATAAATAAATCTTTAAAAAAAAAACAATAAAAAAAAAAAACCCACCACAAAAATAGGTTTTGAAAAAAATTAAAGTTACAGTGAACTACAAAGTCAACACTCTGTTGGGCAGATCTGGATATGAGAAATAAAGAAGGCAGAAAATTTAGGACTAGGAAGTCTTGCATGAGCTGATGACTCTAGCCAAGCATGTTGATTAAGAACAGCATATAGTATATTATATACTTTTTGTAGAGAGGAAATGGCCCAAGGTCAGCAGAAAACTAAGTCAAACAATTCTGGCAAGAGAACACAGGGTATCTTAGACACAGCTAGCTTAGGACTGATAACCACAGCCTTTCAGTGGGGGAAAGCAGGGTTCCTAGGAGCTGAAACCCTAACTCCTTTGAGGCCCTTGTCCAAGCCCCAGACAAGACCTTTCCAAATCTGTCTCTGGGCAAGGGCACAGAAATAATATTCCCTTCATTCTTTTATTGGGTCCTCTAGGAAAACCTTGAATTGGATTGGCTCCCAAAAGGCAAGGACTTTCTCTTTTCATGTCTGTACCTGTAGCTAATCCATTTTAGTAAATATTGTTCTGTCTTTCATATACACTTGAATCCGTTTTGTTTTGTTTTGTTTTGTTTTGTTTTGTTTTGTTTTTTTGCGGCAAGGTTTTTCTGTATAGTCCTGGCTGTCCTGGAATTCACTTTGTAGATCCGGCTGGCCTCGACTCAGAAATCCATTTGCCTCTGCCTCCCGAGTGCTGGGATTAAAGGTGTGCACCACCATGCCCGGCTTGAATCCTTTTTTAAAGATAGCTGTGTGCCTAACATACATGCATACCTTGCCAATTATTATGTTTATGTTTTCATCTATCTTCATTTCTCACTAGCTATACAAGCAAAGGTTTGCTCAAAGTAGTGGTCTATTCGTTATAATAGACATAAGCTTGCTTCACAAACACAGACATCATCTGTATTGTTTGCCACTAAATCTCTAGTATAGAACACTGTACCCATCACACATTACACTACCAAAACCATATGTAAAATAGATAAATACATGTAGTATTATACACAGAAATATGTGTAGTAACAAGGGATGCACTTGTCATATGAATGACTTCCAATTCGTGACTGTATAGAGCCTGCATCCTCACATTGTTGAGACTTTTCTGAAGTATCCATTCCTACAATGTTGCTGAAAGAAGGAAGAGACACCATGCAAGCAGTAACAGCCTCTTTATGTACAAACTGAATAGCTTCGAAACTCGCTGACTTAGCGTGTGGCTTTGTTTTCAGACATTATTTCTCTGTATCCCTTCTAAGCACAAATCAGAGGGAAGGACTGTTGCTCTGAATCTAAACAAAATTAGGTGAAGTGGGATAGTAGCTTAGACTGAGAAATGTGTTGTTTATCATGCCCATGTCAGCAATCCAGGCCATTTTGACCTCCAGAGAATGTCAGAAGTCAGCAGAACACACTGCATATGGCAGAATTTATGATCAAGCTCAGCCTTAGAAGATGTCACAGTTTCCTCCTCATCTGCCACAGAGTCAAAGTACACATTACCATGTCTCCTCCCTCCCTTCTCCCAGCTTCCTGAAACATGCTATTAACATAGACAAAAAGAAATTATCCTAAGTGTACTGGGGAGGAACAAAAATCTCCAAGTCACTACGATTTCAATTGAGTGTTGTGCAACTTTATAAACAGTGTTTTTATTCCAATATCATTTGATTCACTTTTAAATCATATGTTATGCAATCCATACTGAGAAAAAATAAACATGTAAAGAATTTAATAAACCCACAGCCTAACGGACCCTTAAGTGGTAGGAACTGGAGTCCCAGAGTCCTAGTGATACTGATTTTAGTTTATTACATTAAAAGGCTCTTGGAATCTAAGTTGCTTTCTCAGGGCCTTAAAGGTGCAGGTTTGGCTATGTTGTTGAAAATTTTTCTGAAGAGGAGTCTCTAAGTAGCATTTGAAGTTCAGGAAGTATACCCCCTCCAGAGAAACAATATTGCTTGTGTGTGTAATAAAGGATCAACTTTTAGCATTTTTTTAACCTGCCCACAATCTGCCCCCTCTTAAAACCAAATCTTATGTCATTGCATTGTGTGAGAAAATATTCTTTCTGTCCTTAATGCCTTTAGAAGAATATAATTGTAGTTTTGTTTGCTACTGTTATTCATGTTGTTCATTAACGTATGGAGAACAACTATTTATTGTTTGCTCTTTATTCTAGGTGTAAGGAGCATATTGAACAAATACCTGTATCTGTGAGGCAAAGTGGCATGCCAAGAAACAGTGACACATTGTGCTACAAATGCCACAAAGAAATATCTAAGACCTTTATTGGAACAAATGTGTCACACATAGCACCACTGTGTCTCTGTGGGTGGGTGCGAGGAGAGTAAAGATGCTGATTGAATTTTTGTACTTGCAAAGACTCCTAATAAGGCTGACAAAGAGGTAAAAAGACATCATAGAAGAAAACAGATCAAACAGAAATATTTAGAGGTGTGTGAACAATACAATAGGACTTATCAACTGAGTAACATGGAACTGTGCTAGATGCAGATCTTCAAAGGGTTTGTATAGAAACCTAAAATGATTGAGAATGTGTTTCCTTTGAAGCCAAAGGAAACATGACTGTTCTTCAACAGTTGAATGACTGGTGACCAGATTGTATCTGAGAAGTATCACCTTGAAAACAGGAGGGGGAAAGTAATAGACAGAAGTAACATGGGGGGTGGGGGAGGAGTAGAGAATGATGGTTGTCATAAATTATATATTTATTATGCATGCATCATAAATCAGTTCTGAAAGCAGTGAAGAACCAAGGGAGAATCCAGAAAACCTGTTGATACCAAAAACCAGAATTTGATGACAAATAAAACGAGGGAGAAAGAGGATTTCAGAGCTTCTGATTTCAAAGCCTGAACAGGAAGTGCTTGGGGGAGTTTGGGAGAGGCAGATAGTGAGAAGGACAATTGGACCTTATTTTGCCTGTAATTTAATTCTGTTTGCATAAAGATCTAGAACAAAGTTTCCTAATCTCTTCACTGGGATCAGGGTGGTGGATTGTCTCAGGGAGTGTTGGTGACTGAGAGGGCATTATGTGGCCTCTGGATGCTGATACAGTTACAGCTCTGTACCTGGCAGTTCTGCAGCTTGTCCCACCTGGTGAAAAATCACTGGCCTAATTACTTAGGTGTAAATTCTGTGCTTTTCTCTGCCTAAGAGATGACTCAGTAACATAGTTGAAGAGAGAAGTAGAATGGAAGATACAGGGAAGACATGTGGAATGCTGCCCCATCTCTGTCTCTCATGTAATACTAAAGTGTTTTTTCTCGTTCTGTTGTCTTCCTCTTTCATTAGTCATTCTTTGTCATTCCTTAATTCATCTTACTTTCTATCATTTCATTTAGCTTTATTTTCTAGTCCTAAATGCTCTATCTCCTCAGTAAATGCAAAGCAATACTTTTCTTTTCTTTTCCTTTATTGAAAATAGTTTTCTCTCACATAATACACCCAGATTATGATTTTGCTTCCATCTACACCTCCCAGTTCCTCCCACCTCCCCTCCCATCCAGGTCCACCCTTTTCTGTCTGTCATTAAGAAATAATCAGACTTCTATGGGATAATAATATACTAACATAATATAATATATAATATGATCAAACAAAATCTAACATTTGGATAAAACAAACAAACAAACAAACATAAGGGAAAAACAAAGAGAAAGAGAATTAAAACTAGAAACAGGCTATGTGTGTGTGTGTGTGATCACGTGTGCACGCACATGTGTGTGCAATGGACATTTGGGGTAAAAGGAGAGAAGGAGAAATATATAACATGAAATTAAAATAATAAGTAATAAGATAAAACATTTTCAAAAGGAATATCTATGACATGGAATTCTGATACAATGAACCTCCAAAGAACCAATGAGTTTATGTTCTGTTGGTCATCTATGGCTGGGCATAAAGCCTATACTTAACAGTAGTTTGGTTCTGCAGTGAGACTTCATTGAAGAAAACTGTATTTTCATTTTTAAGTGGTTATTATTTGGAGATTGTATAAGCAGTACTTTCAAAGAAATGCATTTATCTAAAATGTATGACATCGATAAATATATTAATTAAATATCTGTGTAGTATCAGGCATATGTGATATGCTTGGAATATACTTTCAAATGTCTCATAATGTGTGATATGTTTATTTCAGAGTGCAGGACATGATTTCCCACAAATAAATCCCAAGCTGAATTGTTTATATGTAGAATTCTTAAGACAGAAACAGAAAAAGCAAAAGCACTTAAGTCTTACCAAAATAGAAAGCATTAAGTCTTGTATAATATGCCTAATATTATAAAATTTAATTTAAAAATGCAGAAAAGTCTAGATGCTAGCAGCTGCAATAACTTTGTACAATGTAGTTTACAAAGCAATTTTCTAATTTTAGAATCTAAACTGGGTTCTTCATATTTTTCTTTTCTTACTCTTCTATAGCATTTAAAAATATAATAAATAATTTTAAACTAACGTTAGAAAAATAAATTTTCATTTGGGTTTAAATTTGGATGAACACACAGGCATATGATCTGGGGCATGTTATTAGGAACCACACAGTTGTGTCCCAGCACTGTGTGAGGAAGCAAGTTTCTTTGTAACCTCCTAAGCATTTTATTTTATTGACTTATGTGTTGTTTTACTTTAGCAACTTCAGTAGGTATGTAGTGATACCTCATTGTATTCCTAATATGAATCTTTAGATACATAATAATCTGGAATATAGCTGATAAGATTATTTGCTTTTAGACTATAAAAACATGGGATTCAAAGTTCTGATAAATTTATTACAGAAATTGATTACAGACACACACATGCACACACACACACACACACACACACATAACATTCGCCAGGGTGATCTGTAGACTTAGTGTAGTACCAATTAAAATCCTCAGAGAAAGCTTTGAAAATATAATTTGATTAATTTTCTTGATGAAATTAAAAATATGTAGAATAACCAAAACAAGCTTTGAATATGATGATCAAATTTTAAGACTATACAATCTGATTTCAAATTTTTACAGAGTACAAATAGTCAATAAATATTTCACTGAAAAAAAGAAAAAATAAATACATGAAATAAAGTTATTGAGAGTTACCATTCAGAATTGTCAATATTTCCTAACTTTTTGTGATCTGGAGAGTTTGGGCTTGTATTTATGATTATGATACTTTAGAGTGAATGCAAACCACTCCTGGGCATATACCAGACGATGCTTCATGATCCCACAAGGACACTTGTTCCACTATGTTCATAGCAGCTTTACTTGTAATAACCAGAAACTGGAAACAACTCAAACGCCCCTCGATTGAACAATGAATAAAGAAAATGTGGTTCATTTACACAAAGAAATACTATTCAGCTATTAAAAACAAGGACATCATGAATTTTGCAGGCAAATGGATGGAACTAAAAAATATCATCTGGAGTGAGGAAGTTCAGACCCAAAAGGACATGTTATAGTATGTACTCACTTATAAGTGGATATAAGCCATAATGTAGAGGATAACCATGCTACAATCTACAGACTCAAAGAAGCCAAATAGCAATGGAGGGTCCAAGGAGGATGCTTGAATCTTACTCAGAAAGGGAAATCAGCTAGATATCAGGGGCAAATGGAGGGAAGGACCTGGGTGGGAGAGGGAATGGTGAGGGGAACTGGGCAAGGGGATCGGGTGCAGGGCGAGAAAGGGAAAGATAAAGGTAGGTAGGGTAGGTAAGGGGGCATCTTTAGAACCTAGAGAACTAGGACAAAGGGAGGCTCCAGGGAGTGTATGAGGGAGAATGTATCTGATGCTCCTAGGAGTGAGGGATATGGAGCCTGAAGTTCCCACCTCCAGTAGCCAGGCAAGACTTCCAGTGGAGGAATAGGGACACCTATTCACCAACAAACCATTGAAGCAAAAAATATATGCTGCCTACAAGGTGTGTATTGACAAAAATGGAACCGAGACTGAGAGAATGGCCAGCCAACGACTGGCCTAAATGGAGGCCCATCCTATAGGTAAAAAACAATCCCTGACACTACTAATGATACTCTGTTATACTTGAAGACAGCAGCCTAGCATAACTGCCCTCTGAGAGCTTCACCCAGCAGCGGATGGAAACTGATTCAAATACCCATAACCAAACATTAGATGGAGCTTAGGAAGCCTTTTGGAAAAGTCAGAGCAAGATTGGGAGACCTGAAGGAGATAGGAACTCCACAAGAAGACCAACAGAATAAACTAACCTGGACTGTTGGAGGCTCCCAGAGACTGAACCAACAACCGAAGAGCAAGCATGGGCTGTAACTAAGCCTCTGGTACATATGTAGCAGACTTACAATTTGATCTTTATGTGGGTCCCCCAACAACAGGAAATGGGGGTTTCCCCTAAATCTGTTGCCTGCCCATGGACAGGCCTAAGAGGGAATGGATTAGCCTAGTCCTGTATGACTTGATGTGCCAGGGTGGGATGATACCCAGGGAAACCTCTCTCTTCTCAGATGAGAAGGACTGGGGGCTGGGGGAATAGAGTAGGGGCTGTGGGAGGGTGTAGCAGGAGGAGAGAGGGCTGTGTTAGGTATGTAAAGTGAATAAATAAATTAATAAAAGAAAAACAAATTAAGGAGAAAGTCAGGTGACAAAGAAAGGAACTTCTCTCAAACCAAGAACTTATGGCCATGGAGGGAAAACAAAACACTGAAGAGATAATATCCTAGACTGTTTCTCTACTGCTGTGGTAAATTCCAGGACCAAAGGCAACTTGGGGAGCAAAAGGTTTATTTCCGCTTCTATTTCCCAGTGACATCTTAAGGAAAATCAGGGCAGAAATCATCTGATTCTGCCTGCTAGCTAGGGTTCAGCTATAATTTTTATACAACCCAACACTACCCAAACCATGCTTGGCACTACCAACAGTGGTATTCTCTTCCCAAACAATCATCAAAGAAGAAAATGCCTTATATAGTGCCCATGGGCTGAGCATTTCAGAGCAATCTCCTCATTAGATGCCTTCAGATAATTCTGGTTTGTGTCAATCTGACAGCTGAGGCTAACTAGGAGAAAGGAATACATTAGCATATTGGGAGATAGGATTTCCTTTTGGAATGAGGGAAATTCATGACACCAAAGTTCTGGGAATCCAGGTGATGTCTAGACAAGGAATGCTTAAAAAATAAAATAGCCATGGAAAGTGGGAGCTCTACACTGAGTTCATTGTATTTTTTCTCGAGGAGGCAAAGGATCTACTTGGCTCTGCTTACTAGCCCTGCTGCAGATCCTACTAGTCATTCTGGAACCTGAAAATGTACTGTAGGGGCAGAACATTGTCTGGATAGAATAGCAGATGGCAAATAAAGTCAGTTCTCTTCAATGTCTTTGGTCCTATGGAAAGTAAATGGTACCGCTCTGCTTCAGAAGACAGGTCTCTGTCCTGATTTAAATAGGACCTCTGGGAGGTTGTAGCCCATGCATCACTATGCAGGAAGACCCTAGGGATTTGGAGAATCACTGCTAGCTGGATTATGGTTCATCAGAGTCCTGCAAAAATAAACTGAGCTGGGCTGTGGAGATAGCTCACTGGGTAAGAGCATCCTCTATGCAAGCATAAGGGCTTGAGTTTGGGTCCAAGCATCTAGATACCTGCCAGGTTTGACTATAATTCCAGCAATGGGTGGGGCAGGAACAGGAACATTGCTGGGGTTTACTGGATATGTAATCTATCTGGAAAAAATAACAGCTCCAGATTCAGTGAAAAAAACTGTCTCAAGAGGTCAAGACAAAGAATAGAGTAGAACACCTGAATGTACACAGACATCAGGCACACATGCATATGAATATTCCCCTTGCAAGCACACACAAGAAAGAAATAACAAATTAACTTTTCAAATTTAAATTAAATCAATTAAAAAATAGACTCTTTGCTGGGTTCTTTATCTCCTAATACAATGTTTTCTATCAGAATGTGGAAGATGCATACTGAATTCATTCCCGTGTTCTTAAAAGTTATGTTTTGATATTAAAGGTGAATAAAGCCTCAGGACAGACAATTCTGGGGTGGAGGTGTTATAATTTTTGTGTAGAATACTTATCTCATGCAACTTCAGAGCTCCTCTCAATATGAGGAGGATTGAGATTGCCATTAAGTTGTTACTTATTAGTGTCAATTTAAAGTTCTTAAAATGGGGATGATTCGGCTTCCTCTCCTCCCATTTTCTGGGTTAAAAAAATGTATCCCCCAGCAAATAATAAGCTTCTGAGAAATTATCTGAATCGACAAATACCTTTGCTACAAACTGTTCACAGCATGTGGTAGAGTGAACTTAGAATCAATTTTTCTGTCCTTAAGCCATAATAGAAGCTGATAACACATGGAAGCACTGAGGATCCCTGAAGTTAATCTCAAAGAAAATGTCTTACCTGGAGAAAGCTTGGTAGTGCTTAATGTGCAGAAACAAACATCATGTGGGGTGTTTCAAAGGACAGTGTTTTGAATCTCTAAGTATCCTTTACCATGCAAAAGAAAATCCAAAGCCTTGTTCTGGGTTTGGACAGAGCAAAGTTTCTCAGCATCTCCATTTCCTATTTTATACTATGCACCACAAGCTGTTAAAAAATGAAATTAGCTCACCCAGGGCTCAATTATTTCCTCTTCAATGGGCATCAATACTATTGGCAACCTCGCAGAGATGGTCTCCTGACAAATCAAGTTGTTGTCTGTGGCATGATGTGTTATATTATGGTCGAACCAGGAGAAGCTGTGATTCATGGCTGCTCTATTACTGAGGGGAAGTGGGATTTCAGTTCTTAACAAGAATGAATTTCTCATGAGACAAGTGAGTCCTTTTGTTCAACCTCAGGAATTCATCTTTGGTATCTTAGAACAGAATTATTTCACAGATTCAACCATGAGAAGTCACGGAGGGACATTAAATAACAATGCAGGAATGCTGAGGAAACAAACCCTTTGGATTTCTCAGGTCCCAGGATGGGTTGAACAGTTCTAATAAGTGATGTACCTGGCTCTTTCCAGTACAGTGTTTTACATTTTAAAAGATGTGTGTGTGTGTGTGTGTGTGTGTGTGTGTGTGTGTGTGTGTGTGTGTGTATGTGTGTGTGTGTGTGTGTGTGTATGTGTGTGTGTGTGTGTGTGTGTGTGTGTGTATGTGTGTGTGTGTGTATGTGTGTGTGTGTGTGTGTATGTGTGTGTGTGTGTATGTGTGTGTGTGTGTGTATGTGTGTGTGTGTGTGTATGTGTGTGTGTGTGTGTGTGTGTGTTCTATGTTGTTTTTTTTTTTTTTTCTGTGAACATTAGCCCATAGCAACAGTACTTTGTTAACTGGTACATCACGGTTTACCATTAAGGAAAAAATTGATTAGTATGTTTTTACAAACCTATGAATACTCAATTTGCAATACTTCCTAAGTGATAATACTATGTATATGGCTATAAAAGAAAATATCCATTATTAAAATGTTTTAAGTACCAGGAAGACACAAGGATTCAATCTTAAAGATCATTCACATTCTTGACATATTGGTACACAAAGCAACTAGATGAATCAGCAGGGAGTTATGCTAAATGGAAAAGAACAATCACAACATATTCTGTGTGATTTTATCTATTATATACCATGTCTTAAGCAGCAAAATGACAGAAAGAAAAATAGACTAGTAGTGGCTCAGAATAAAAAATGCAGAAAGGTTAGGAGGAAAGATGACAACCAAAGGGAATGTAGTGGACTGGGAACACTCCATTAGTTTGGCTTTCTAAGCATGAGTGACCTCTTGGGGTTTGGTGCCACAGATGGTCTTACATTAGTTCAACTTCATGACTTTTCAACTCTACTGTGGTTGGAAAGCAAGATGTATGTTTGTGGGAGCCATGATTGATGATTTGAATTTTCATCTTTATCTCTCACTAGACATGAAGTCCAGTGCTCTGAAGATGCTGGGCAGCAGCACAGAGCTAAGGCTGCCAGTCAGCCACGTGACTAGGGGAGTAACAGCCAATTCTCATCAGAGTGAATACCTACTTCCTGCACTCTGATGTTTCTCACACAGGGCATATTTAATGCATACTCTGCTTACAGTATTTCCAACCTATAATGGATTGATCTTAACATGACCCCATCATAATCTGAGGCATACCTCTAGCCCCAGAAGACCTTATCATTGTTGGAAATTGGTAGAGATATGATTTCTTTGCCTACTTCTCATAATTACTTTGAACATGATCATCTCAAACTGAATTAATTTTTAAAAACTTACTTAAATAACCCTATCATGTAGTAAAATTTTAAAATAATTTAATTTCTTTCTAGAGCTGTAAGACGCATAGTTTTCTTTTTTAACTTTAGACACTCTTGTAACTCTAGACACTGTTTTATAAACTGAATTTTTCAGTTAAAGAAATATAAGAACATTTTCCATTACCTGTCTATCTTAATGAAATGCTATTTTGGCTGCAAATTTTTGTGTAGAAACTGAAGCTGAATATGTATATAAAATTAAATATTTAAAATCACATTCAGACATAGTTTATGTTGCAAAATTATGTTTTCATAACAGTGGTAGGAAACATTCTACTTATTCCATCTGTTCCCATCACAGGGATATGGGTTCATAAGCAACCTGTAACCTCCATACACCTTTCCTATGATTTTGATATTTTCTAGACTGGTAGCCTGGGGCTATGGGGAACTGGAGGTGACAAGAAGAGGAGCATCTCTTACAAAGGTGTGAATGATGGACACATTTAGCAACAAGACCAGCATGACCCACACATTCCTGCCTAGTTCTCACCATTCTCCAGACATTTTTTCAACCTTGGAAAACATCCTCTGGAAGCTCTCTCTCTCAATAAAACAACATGGAAGCAAAGAGGCTATGTTCCAAAAGATGGGTGCATCCATCGTTCTTCTGCTGTGATAAACCCACAGTGCAGTTTAGATCCAGCCTAAGTCACTGTAAAGGTTTTGCACTTTTACTAGTTCTGTTGATGTAAGCCTGTGTACTGAAGGCTATCTGGAGAGATCTCTGGAATGGTCAGGTGGGAGGGTTCAAGCGAGGGGGGAAATGGTGAGAGAAGGGAAGGGGAATTGTCTCTGCTACTCCTGCTGCTGCTGCCAGCTGCCACCACCATTGCTGCTGTTGCTGTTGTTGCTCAGAGACACCACAGAGCTAAGTAGCAGAAGGCTGGCTAGCCAGCGAGGGTCGTGCAGGGGACCTTTTGGTGGTGAAAGTTTCAAGAGAGCAATTGCCTTCCCTGGCAGTGTTACAGCTCTTAAGACAGATGTTCTCAGATGCTGGGGTAATTCTCACATGCCTTTATTTCTTCTGGATAGGATCTAGATATATACAGTTTTGGAGCAGGGTAGCTCTGACAGTAGGTGCTTCCTATTGGTTTGTTAGAGATGCCTCATCTACTTGTAGAAGGGTTTGGGGCATTGCCCCCTGATGGTTACAAATCTCTATGAGGGACTGCTGTTATGTGACAGGGTCCTGGTGCCAGGAGCAGGCAAAGCTCCTACTGTCCCTTCAGGATCTCTGGGGCTTCTAGCCTTAGTTTGACATTACCAGGCTTCCTCTCACAGTCCAGCACCCCATATTCAAGCACAACATTTACCATGAATCCTACCTAGGGAATGTGTGTATAAAGAGAACATTCCAAATAAGTCATTTGTTGTCTGAATCAAACTTCATATAAAAAGTAAAATAACGTTTTTCAGAGGCATATTACTTGTTACAAGTTTTTAAAATACAAGGAACCAATTTTTTGAATTATTTATTTTAATTTTGATGTTATAGTATAATTACGTTCTTTTCCCCCTTCTTACTTTCCTCCCTTCAAATCCTGCCATATGATGTTATGATGTTTCTTATTCATTTTCATATTAATGACATCTGTTTATTAAATATTGTTATAATCATGTCTCTGTGTATGTGTGTGAGAGAGAGAGAGAGAGAGAGAGAGAGAGAGAGAGAGAGAGAGAGAAGCATAAGAACAATCAGCTGATCAACTGAGCTGATATTTCTTGAATGTACATTTTCAAGGCTGACCATTTGGTATTAGATAACCAATTGGTGTGCTCTTCCCTGGGAAAGACTAGTTCTTCCACACCCATCATTCCTTAATTTCCTGCAGCTTTTTATGTAGAGATGAGGCCCTGTGAGCTCTCCCTCATGAACTTTGGATGTCTATCAATGGAATCCTTGTTCAGCTCTTTCTTAGGCAAGCATGTTGGGGAGACTGGGTGGGTGTGGTTTCTGACACTCCTGAGACTCACACTTTTATAACTCTCTCCTCATTCCTCTGGTCTTTACAGTCTTCCCATCCCTGTTTCCGCAATAGTCCTTGGGCATATTGTAGATATATATGTTGGGACTGGGTTAGACAGTTATGCATTTTGATTGGCTGCAGTTTTCTGTAGTCTCCATCTGTTGCTAAGAGAAGTTTTCACGATGTGTCATGAAGACTACACTTATCTCTGGGTGTGAGGGCAAGTATTTAAAATGTAGAATTTAGAAAGTAGCAATTATAGTTTCTTCACCAAGGTGGATCACTTCAATAGCCCTGACCTGGCTAGGTTTACAGTACCAGCTGCGATTTCTCTCTTGTTCATCAGGTCTTAAGCCTAACTAGCAAGATGTTACCACCAAAATGTATATGTCACTACTACACCCTTAGGCTTATGCCTTTGTGCCTTTGGTTCATAAACACCATAGTCATATTCTTTCCTCCCAAAGTGTTTGAGGCACCTCCTGGTACCAGGAAAGCTAGTCCTCAGGATGGATCCATTCAAATCAGTTCCACTTCAGAAGTCACTGGGCTCTAAAGACAAACAGTTTTTAATCTGATACTTAAATTTTATTTGTTTCATAGTTTATACATTTTTAATTCCCTTCATTCCTTTAAACTCCTCCCAAATACCCTTTGTCTAACTTTCCCATGCCCCCTCTCAATTTATAGCTTCTTTTTCTTTATTATACTTACATATTCATTATCACATATATCATTATTATTACATATATGCATAAATATATAGATACAATCTTCGGAGTCCATTTTTGTTGCTTATGTACCTATTAGTTCAGGGATGACAATGTTGTGTTTGATAATCAATTAGAAGTCTCATACCTGGGAGAGGCTAATTCTTCCTCTCTCAGCAGGCATTAATTGCCTGTAGCTGCTTATCATGGGTATGACTGTGCAAGATTGTTCTCTCTTTTGGAGTTAGCATGTCTATTGATATTGACTGCATTTCCACAAGAAGAACAAAAAAACCAACTCCAAAAATGTTCTCTAACCTTGATACTTATGGCATGGCATGGTATCTGTTTCTATGTTCACAAATACTCATTATACATACATGCAAACATATACAAGTGCAGTAATAATAATTATTGTTATTATTAGTAGTAATAGCAATAAATCATTTAAAAACTGAAAGTGTATCAAACATTTCAGAAGATAAAGAGTTAAACAAATACTGTGTCATTTGTCCAATCTTAGGAAATGAAAAACAGATTTATGATGCAAAACTATCAAAGTAACTTTCTTTTATGAAAGAAAACAGATAGTAGAGAGCACATATTATTATATAATTACATTAATGTGAAATCCTAGTTGCTATATATTAATCCCTATTAAAAAGGACACAAACGTAGATGTGAAACTAGGGCTATAATGGGCACAGAGAGGAGTGACCAACAGCCCATAACATTTTGCAGGTTTACTGACATGGTTTCTATCTTCTTGTCTTGATAGTTTTGCTCATAATTACCCATGACAAAACTGACTGAAGTCCACCTAACATTTGTACTTTTATTGCATTTCAATTATAACTCAATAAAACCTAAAAAATATATTAAGTAGAAAGGTAGACATGAGCACGTAAATGAACTATAAAACTTTTTAAGCATAGTATATATTGGCATATTGGTCGAATTTACACTGGATGATTCTGTTGAACATTTGTGTTTTAAATTTAAATATTCCAACTAACAACAATTACAAGGTAATTTGAAAATTTTAATTCAAAGTCTTGCTGCCACAAATGTCTCATTTGGGTTTTGATTAAAACAATAAAAAGAGTGAGGTATTAATATGAGATTCCTAACCTATGACATTGGGGAAATATTTTATTGTTTTCATCCTCAAAAATATTTTGGGGGCTGGAGAGGTAGCTTATCAGTTAAGTAAGTGCTTCATACAATTTCAGAAGACCTATGTTCAGTTACCATCACTCAAGTTGGAAAGCTGACATTACCTTTAAATCCAGCTCTAGGGGAATATCATGTCTTTTGGCCTCCAAAAACACCTGCACAGATTTGGCATGTATCCATATCTGAACAAAAATAACTACATATCTTTAAAAATTCATGTAAAGTTAATGATCACTGGTCATATACATCTTTAAAAATTATTGTAATAGTTCATGTCATTGTACAAAATAGTTGTTGTATGATGTTTTCATCTGTAATATGAAAGAAAGTTGACTCTTACAATAGAGCTGTGCTCACCTCCTCATGGCAAGGAGAGCACTTAGGAGGCAGAAAGCATAACCAGTATTTCTCTGCTTCCTCCCAAAGGCGACCCTTGTGTGAAACATTGCCAGTCACAAAGGCATTTGGTGTTCCCATATGTTAATCCCATATCCAGTTATTTAGAAAATAATTAACAAGCTTCTTGCTGAAAAGCAATAAGTGCCCTTCACTGGTGGGTTAACAGCTGAAGAAAGTGATTTGAAAACTTCACTGTGAATGTGAATCTCTTATGAACATTTATTAAATATGTAAATTCCTAAGTATTCACCCTAAAGGTTCAGCTTCAAAACTAGTCCAAAATGAAAATATGAGAGGTAATAGATGATGGTAATTCTGAAGTAACACTCTGAGATGCAAATTAAAGAATCATTTTATATGCATTTTTAAAGAAATTTAAGTCCAGGTCAAAACATAAACTAAAACAATAATTAGTTTTCACTGTATAATCCTTAAATCCTTGTTATGGTTAGAATGTACACCTTCCTGCTCTATTTCCTATTCATGGCATTTCATATTAGATAGGCTATTGTGGCCCAGACCTTGTGGTTATACTGAGAGAGACTCCAATCCCTCAATAAAATATAGTTACAAAGATCCAACACAGCAAATGTCCAAACAGTACACTCAATGTTGAGATCAGCTTGTTGTTCCTATAGTTAGGGCATCCACATGTTCCATCAATATTTTATACAGTCCATGAGTTAATGAGTTAGATATAACTCTTCTTATTCCAATTTCAAAATTACATTTTTAGTGTAGATTTAAGATATATCAGTTGAAGATACATTGTTCAAAAGAAAAAGTACAATCTGTGAATTATCTAAATTTAAAAACGGTGTTTTTTGTTTTTTTTTACTTCAATTGATTTTCTGTGAATTATGTTTTTTCCCTGACCTGTTTACAATGGAAGGATTACAAAAATATCTGGTCTCATTTTAATTAAAAGTCACTTTTATCTGACTCAAAATTTGTATGTCCATAAAGGATGTCAATGAAGGGCATAGCCAACAAAGCAAACAGTGGGAAGACAGAGAACTTCACATTGCAGTTACTACAGACAGTACATGGAGACAGCTGTCTAAGAATATGAAGTGGCTTCCAGTGACAGGCCAATTTCAGAGAGCACCATGAATCACCGTGCTTCCTACTCTTTCACACAAGGTCACATGGTTCAAAGACATCATGTAGCCTTCTGTGTGCAGTAAGATCAGACAGTACATCCATCTCTAACTGACTTCTCTAGGCTCAGAACTATACTTATCAGCGGTCTTTTCTATCCCTCTTCAGGTCTCCAAGACAGGCACATGCAGGGCTCTAGTACATGATTAGATTTCAGAACTGACATTCTTTGTTATAATCAGGATTTGATGTATTAATTGCATGCCTATCAGTGATTTCCCTGAGGATATGCACATCGGGTTTTTTTTTTTTCTAGATTATAAGAAGCTGATGGCAGCTCTCAGCTGGGGCAATCCAAGAGATACAGGTTGCTCAGTTGGCACATGGTCCCGAAGCACATATTTCATTCACCTGACCAGAAGTGGATGGTGAAAAGAATATTACATACATTCGAGTATGTGGAGTTTGGAGAGTGGGGCTCAGACAACTATGGACCATATGATTTCTTAGCTCAGTCAAAACCATAAAAGAGTCATCTGCTAGATGATTTGTCCCACACCTAAAAAAACAAACAAACAAACAAACAAAAAAAAACTCTGTTAACTATGCCAGTTAAATCAAGTTCACTAAATTTTGATGCAACAATTCACTTCTGATTTGGGATAACATCCTGTTCTTTGGAGGTTTATAGAGATCAGGTTTTAATGAGACAGTGCTGGGACAAAGTGGACCACTCATAACATTCCTTGCTGCAGAATAGACTCAACATGTATGATTCTCAAAGTTGCATACATAGAGGTCCTAATCTAAACCCATTGATACCAAGAGCCAAATGATCACTTATGCAGTTAAGCCAGGAGTCAGAATGGAAAGTCTTAGCTGACTTCATCAGTGTGTTGAGGAAACTGACCAACATCCTACATACATACTTTTCAGTTTTCAAATCTACAGTGAAGAATGATGACTGAAAAGGTAGAGGCTCTCAGGCACATTTTTTCCTGCCCCTCTCAGGCACAATTTAATGTTAACACTCAACCCAGGTTTATTAGAATAAAGCATTTATAACATTTATAATATTTTATTTATTTTGAAAGAGTGGGAATTTTGAAAGAGTTGTTTGTAAACAACAAGTGGTGTCTTTTCCATGTATTTCCAGAGCTCTTTATCCCTTCACTTGGCTCTGAATTGCTCTTATGCTCTTATGAAGCCATCAGTATGCTTCTTAATTGCTACAATAAATTGATGCTATTTTTCTTCTTTCAGTCCTCTCTCTGTCCTGCTTTGGATCCTTGTATACACAAATATCCTGTTTTCTGTTTTGGTGGCATGTGTGATCTATTAACTGTCCCCATTCTTTAATACTTCCTGTGTAAGGATACTTTAAGTAGTACCCTGACTTTCTTTGTTGTTGTTGTTGTTTTTGTTTTTATGTGTTGTTGTTTTTATATTAGATATTTTCTTCATTTACATTTCAAATGCTATCCACAAAGCCCCCTATACCCTCAGCCCCCCACCCTGCTCCCCAACCTACCCACTCCTGCTTTCTGGCCCTGGTATTCCCCTGTACTGGGGCATATAATATTCCCCAAGACCAAGGGCCTATCCTCCCACTGATAGCTGACTAGGCCATCTTCTGCTACATATGCAGCTAGATAAATGAGCTCTGGGGGTATTGGTTAGTTCATATTGTTGTTCCTCCTATAGGGTTGCAGACCCCTTTAGCTCTTTGGGTACTTTCTCTAGTTCCTTCATTAGGGGCCCTGTGTTCCATCCAATAGATGACTGTGAGCATCCACTTCTGTATTTGCCAGGCACTGCCATAGCCTCACAAGAGAGAGCTATATCAGGGTCCTGTCAGCAAAATCTTGCCGGCATATGCAATAGTGTCTGGGTTTGGTGTTTGTATATGGGATGGATCCCCGGGTGGGGCAGTCTATGCAATTTGCAAAACACATGAAACTCAAGAAGAAAGAAGACCAAAGTGTGGATACTTTGCTCCTTCTTAGAATGGGGAACAAAATACCCATGGAAGGAGTTACAGAGACAAAGTTCAGAGCTGAGATGGAAGGAAGTACCTTGACTTTCCACACCAAGCTGCTTCAGGAGCTACTGGCAAAGGACAGAATGGTAGCTGACAGGTGGATTCTTTTTTGATAGTCAATTCTGCCTGACCATGACAAAGCTTAGCATATTCAAATTTGGATGTAAATGAATTTTAAAAGGAGAGTGTCCACAAGCTCATTCATTTCTTTAGTGTTTGATGGCCTTGGACACTACAAGGGACACACTAGTGTTATGGTCCTGGCATTGAAGCATTTGGACTTGTAGCTTGATGTAAGTTTTCTTTGAAATGAAACAATCAAACACATGAGTTTGATGCAAACATTTGTAGAGTCCTGGAGGCTTCAGAATGGGAAAAGCACCTGTTTCTAGAAGACATTATGCACCATTTTCCCCTAAACATTTACATGGTTTACAAACATTTACTAAGTAAACACATTAAAGTTTTTAAAAAGAAATAGAGACTCCTTTTTAAAAAAGTCAACTACCAGTCATCATAAATGAATGACTTTATTAAATTATTCATTAGATATTGAATAGAAAACATTAAAGTAAAGTTTATATACTAATTTCTGGGACTCATTGCCTCAAAATCCTGTGTATGTAACTCCTCAGCTGCTGCTTCATGGTGCTTACCCAATGCTATATTGGAAAAATCTCCTTAAAATGACTTGACACTTAGATTAAAACTCCACATTCGTCCTTTCCCTTCTGAAACGCGGCTGAGGTCTTCTAAAGGTAGGGTATTACCACAGCATATGTAGGGTTCATATATGTGAGTTGTTTCCATAGGAAGAAGTTCTGAAAGAGCCTAAACTTTGCAATGTCTCAAAATATTGTTAAATCTCCTCTTTTGATTTCTAGTAGGTTTAAAACATAAAGTAAAATCAGAGAACAATATCATCATAGTATCATCATAGCTACAGAAAATCTACGAGTAAAGCAGATATCTGAAAAGGGAGGAGCATCATACTATTTTTGGTAATTACCTTTCCTTTGTGGGACGGGGAGATAGTACAGCTGAAGGTAGGACCTCATAAATCCTAGACAATTGTTTTTAAATTGTGATGCATCCCAATCTTATTTCTACTTTTGACAGCAATTTTTTTTTTTACTCTCAGTGTAATATTTGTGTCTGTACTCTAAGTTCTTTGAAAATTAGTCAGGAAAAATATACAATTGTTCAAATATGAGTTGGTGACATTTAGAGGTGACATTTAGTTATAAATTTTTAAAATTACAGCAGAAAACTAGAGGAGATATCAGAGGTGCTTTAAAAACTCAGCACACTTTATCATGAATAGGTAAGAGAAGAAGAATGATAAAGATATTCAAGACTTAAGTGATTTCAGGTCTAGGGATAGAAAACGCCAATATAAAAGTGGGACATTGGAATGTAGTAATTATTGTATGACAGATTGTAAACTAGGATTCAACCTACGTCAAATTCTTAATCAATATAAAAACAGATTCAGGGAATGGATAAGCTGAGGATAATAAGCTTAAAGAGACTGTGCAATGGTGAGGTAAGAAATGTGTATTTCGGAGTCTTGTGGATAAACTGAGCTGCTCATGGGTATACAAAGGGATGAACGAAAATCCTACAAGCTTTAAGGAGAAACAGCAGGACAGCAGACAGAGCCCAGTGGTAGAAGGCTTGTCTAGCATGCACAAATATTCTGGGTTCCATCCCTAGCACCAAGGAGTAGAATCAGGAGGAAGAGGAAAGAAAAGACTAAGTGAAGTAAAGTAGCTCTCAGAAGAGAGAAACTGACCTTCAAAGGAAGGGTGAAATGCATGAATAGAATATCCACACTCATCTGCATACATACACATGTGCACAGACAGGTGCACACATGAATAGATTCATTCGTGTATACACCTGCTCATGCATGCATATATGCACATGATTGCATATGTGCAGTAACTTAACACTTCTTCAAAATATCAGCCTTATTCAGTTAACTCATTTTAAACTCTTGAAAATAAAAGTCAGATTGTAAATGTTCAAGGATATTTAGGCTATGATTGGAAAATCAGCAAAGGTGCTTGAACTTTCAATTAGCCATCATTTTTTATTTCACACTAATGAAAAAGAGAAATGAACAAAACTAAAACTACTAGTAAAGATTGAGGGTATTCTTAGGGAAAATTCTGCATGCTGTATTACTTGAACAAAAATATAATCACAGATATATCTTAGAGTGCATAAAGAGCAGGGAGAATACAGCAGAGCTGCATGTGTGCTTTGTCCAGACCCTTTCTAACACTCATGAGGGCCATTTTCCTATTATCAAAAATATTTCAAATGATGAAGTGCCCTACTAGAATTTGACTTTCATCGTCTTCCCTGGTAGACATTGCTTTTCTTCTTCCCTTACTTCTGGCACTTCTAAAAGTCATAAACCTCATCTCATTACAGGTAGAATCCCATTTGAAATGCACTTGCATAATATCAAGATCACTTTTTGCAACATAGAGACTTTCCATTGAAGCATCTACACTAAAAACTCTAATGAGGTTCTTTCCAGGGAAAACTTTTCCCATTTAGTGGTCTTTGCCTGGCTTCAGAAGTTTCTCAGGGCTTAATGGTTTTTTTCCTTCTGAAGTCTTGAAAATCTATCTTCTAGAGTTTTCTTTTAAAATCTTGGCAAAAGAAGTCATTTCCCAAGGATAAGAAGAGCAAATCCTTCCGTGGTATGTGATTCATGAGGAGGGTATGTCATCTCTGGATTGTGAGCACTAGGTCTCTAGAGTAACTAACTTCAATATGTGGCATTTTTGTTTCTTAACTAAAAGAATTATAGCTGTCTTTTACCTTGTTGGAATAAAAATTAAATGTTCAAAGTACAGTGAAATATTGGTTAAGGTTGAAGGAAAGGGTGCTTTACTTTTATAAATACATTAATTGGTTAGATTTTATATCTGCTTGTGTCATTGGGAATGTTGGACTTCTTTCCTTTCAAAGTAAGGCATTGGCCTGGCCTCAGCTTCCAGCAAAGTTTTTCAAAGTTAGGGGCAGAAACTACTGGCTTTCTTTTGGGAGCAAATCAATGGAGATTCTGTAACTTTAATTAGAAGTTGTAAAAGATGAGCATAAATTGAAGTTTGATAAGTTCTCTAGAAAGAAATGTCCATAAATAACACTCATCTTTATACATGACACAACTTACATTTTCTAGAATACTATAAAACACCAACTGGAGTTTGCTAGACTTCTTTGCCCATTCGCTGGAATATGGTGGATTGGAGCTTTCTGACAAACAATGGTTGTGGACAGATGGATTATGGGTCAGTGACAAGCCATGCATCCCAGTTGCTGGACAGACACGTGATCCTTGGGACTTCCCCGAACATCCATATTTGGCATTCTGTTTCTTCTGCCCGCTAAGCGAAGCCCAGGACCTTAGGGTGGATGTGGAGTTTTCTAATAATTTTGGAAATGATATTCATGTTGTTTTTTTCCTCACATAGAAAAACTAGAGGGTAGTGGATTAGACTTTAAAATGTAGAAGCAGAACTTAACTCTAACTCGGACACTTCAGCTCCTTCACATCAGGACGTCAATATAAGGAGTTAGGGAAGGAATTGAGATGCTGAGTACCAATTCAAAGACAAAATTATAAAACACAAAAGGAGACTGGATAGAGCTCAAGAGATCAGAGCTGTTACTACAGAGAAAATAACAAAGCTTTGCCTCTTTGTAAATATGTCCAGTACTTACAATGTGGGAACATAACTAGCTTTGATGGTAAGAAGAAAACAGCTCTTAGCATATGAGACCTCAGAACAGAAGAAATAGCAGCTTTTCATTGTGCCTTGAGATGGCTGCTTGCATTTCAGGTACCCTATGAAACTCTTTGTAGACATTATCTAATTTAATCACAATAAATCTTTACTTCTAATGTGAGTGTAATTATTTACATGGTACACTCCCACAAATACAGCTTAGGAAAAGAAAGCACTTGTCCACGATGCTAATTATGTAAAACAAATCCTCAAAAAATTTCTATTCAGAATTCTAGAGGTTACCTTTGCTTTGAGGACCAAAAGGAAATCCAGGTAAAAATAAAACAGAGCATGTTTAGGGAAGAAAATATCATCACATGAGCCCAAACCTAATTCTAATGTCCAGTTGCCATGTGTTGATCTCCCACAGAGCAGTGAATCATTTGCTTAATTTGTTTATTGAATCCCCTTTCTTGCTGTTTTGATTAGACTTCATCATCACACATACGTGACAAAGACCAATGTCTAAATATCTGATTGAGTTGGTAGGGCTCATTGTGAAAAGGGTTTACTTAGCAGAGCTGCAGAGAGATTTCACTGGCACATCACACATGGGTGTTTTATAATGCATCCCTCACCACTGGTCAGCCTCCTGCTTGCCATACATTTCCACTTTCTGCCTTGTTAACCACCTAATCTTTACCAACTACACCCTCCACCCCCTGCTCTCATTTTGAAGGACTAGCTCATCACAAATAAAAGTAAAGCAAACATTTTAAATAAGAACTCAGCAGATTTCCTTCACCTATACTGTGTGTCCTGAGTATATTACAGACTGCGTACACAGCCACATCGCAGCAGAGATGGTGAAAAAAAATAGCTTGCTCTATAGCTTCTCCATGATTAAAATCTAATAATATTTGCTGTGGGCTCAACTTCTCAAAAGAAGCAAAATAACTGCATCTAAACACACAACTTTATAAACAAAGCAATATTACTCCAGGCCATCTGCAATTTGCTTGTGGTTTCAAAGTATTTCCAATGTTAAAAAAAAATCAAACCACCAAAATGATTTTACAATCATCTCAATTTTAAAATTCTCTCCGTGTTGGTGGGATTGCAAGCTTGTACAACCACTCTGGAAATCAGTCTGGCGGTTCCTCAGAAAATTGGACATAGTACTACCGGAGGATCCAGCAATACCTCTCCTGGGCATATATCCAGAAGATGTCCCAACCGGTAAGAAGGACACATGCTCCACTATGTTCATAGCAGCCCTATTTATAATAGCCAGAAGCTGGAAAGAACCCAGATGTCCCTCAACAGAGGAATGGATACAGAAATTATGGTACATTTACACAATGGAGTACTACTCAGCTATTAAAAAGAATGAATTTATGAAATTCCTAGCCAAATGGATGGACCTGGAGGGCATCATCTTGAGTGAGGTAACACAATCACAAAGGAACTCACACAATATGTATTCACTGATAAGTGGATATTAGCCCAAAACTTAGGATACCCAAGATATAAGATACAATTTGCTAAATGCATGAAACTCAAGAAGAATGAAGACCAAAATGTGGACACTGTGCCCCTTCTTAGAATTGGGAACAAAACACCCATGGAAGGAGTTACAGAGACAAAGTTTGGAGCTGTGATGAAAGGATGGACCATCTAGAGACTGCCATATCCAGGGATCCATCCCATAATCAGCTTCTAAACGTGGACACAATTGCATACACTAGCAAGATTTTGCTGAAAGGACCCAAATATAGCTGTCTCTTGTGAGACTATGCAGGGGCCTAGCAAACACAGGAGTGGATGCTCACAATCAGCTATTGGATGTATCACAGGGCTCCCAATGGAGAAGCTAGAGAAAGTACCCAAGGAGCTAAAGGGATCTGCAACCCTATAGTTGGAACAACATGATGAACTAACCAGTACCCCAGAGCTCTTGTCTCTAGCTGCATATGTATCGAAAGATGGCCTAGTCTGCCATCACTGGAAAGAGAGGCCCATTGGACTTGCAAACTTTATATGCCCCAATATAGGGGAATGCCAGGGCCAAAAGAATGGGAATGGGTGGGTAGGGAATTGGGGGGCACTATGGGGGACTTTTGGGATAGCATTGGAAATGTAATTGAGGAAAATATGTAATAAAAAATATTAAAAATTAAAAAAAATAAAATAAAATTCTCTCCGATCTAGACTTTTTAATTAAGCAAGTATGTTTATTTCCCAAATTTCTGTTCTCTCACATATCTCTTTCTTATCATTGTACAGTTGCAAACTCATAGACTGAATCACTCTTTTCAACAAAGATTTATATTTTACTTTGGAAGTCCTGTAAGCCATAGATCAAGTGTCTTCTGACTGAATGTCTGTGAAGGACCTCATATGGTATTAGAGACAGAAAGAAGAGGAGGAAGAAAGAGAGAAAAGAAAAGAATAAAAAGGAAACGCAAAGGAAGAAAGGAACAGGTGGTAAAGGACAAGGGGAGATAAAAAGATGAAGAGAGGTTAAGAGAGAGAAATTATTTGATCTCAGTTCCTATCTCTTCTCCTGTTTATATGACACTAATCCCATTCTAGGAAGATCCCTTATCATTTCATCCAAACTAAATAATCTCTAAAGTCCACCCTGGGGTTTCAGGTTTGAATATATGTATTTGGTGAGGATACACACTCGGCCTTTAACCCATAATTATCTTCTCTCTGCACCACTCTGTCTGCATCCCTTCCTTTTCTTTTACTTAATTACTGCTAGCTATGAGAGCATGTAAAATTCATATTTGCTACACTAATTTCAATCTGCTAAAGAGAAGAAAAGTGTGGGCAGTCATTTACTCTACTCTATAAGATTCGTCAGAGAATTTCCACCTGTGAAGGTCTGATATCAGTAATTTCTTCTCAGGAAGTTATTCTAAGTAGAAGCAAAGAAAGAGAAAGAAGTACTAATTTTTTAGGGAATTTAGTATAACACAAATTCTCTATTTGGTAATCTATAATCCTTAATTTGACAAATTTTGTGCTTTGTATTTTGTTCACAAGATCATAGAATTATCACCACCAATATAAAACACTTAATAGTTTTATGACATGTAAGATATAGTTAAAACTCATCCCATTGCATATAGATACACAATTCTATTACTCATTTGCTTAAAAAAATCGAGTTTTCCTCTTTGATGTTCTTGGCATGCTCATTAAAATTCCATATCTGCATTAGTTTATTTATAGAATTTTAATTCTAATCTAGAGATATATAATAATAGGATAAAAATAAAATGATGGGCAATGCAGCCAGTTGTCACAGAAACACAAGCAATGGAACACAGATTCCTACTGTATCAGGAATGACAACTTCTACCCAAACACACAGGATGTTTCCTTAGTTACTTAGAGTCTTAATTTCTCTCAGGGTTGTTGAGGAGTTTTCAATATACAAGTCAAATACTGTTTTTATCATCTTTGATGCAACTTTAAATAGGTGTCTTTTTAATCCAGTGTCTCCACTGTCCATTGTTTGTGTGAAGGAATTTAACAGTATTGCATGTTGATTTTATCTTAATAGAATTTTGATTTACTAGAAATTTGATTTATTCTCGAGACATTTTTTAAAAATTAAGAAAATAATCTGTATGAGAGCTTGCCATATATATGTGTGTGTACATATCTGCTGAGCCTGGAGTCCAGAAGAGGACATCAGATCCCTTGGAACTGGAGTTTCAGATGGTTGGGATCTGTCCTGTAGGTGGATGGAAACAAAGTGGCTCCTCTGCAAGATTGACAAGTGTTTTAAACCACCTAGCCTTCTCTTCAGTCCTTCCTCCTGACATTTAACATAAATATTAACCCAGGTCCTGGATCCAGGTGAATAGACCTGCATCCCTACAACCTCACTTCTCCCAAGGGAACTGAAGCTGCTTTAGTCTCCCTCTCCTTGGCCAAGCTCAGCCAAGCTTGATAATTTTGACTGGCAGATTTTACTCCTTTGTCTATTCATCATGCACATGTACTCAATATGTTATATTTCCTTGTGTTGTGAAGTGTTATGTGATCACGTGAGTTCAGCCACTACATTGCTTCATTTCCATGATTTATCACTTTCCCACATACACAGAACTAAAAATAGAGGTTTTCTTTTGTGACTGTCAAAGGCCAAGATGACATCTACCAGTAATATAAAGTTAATGAATTATAATTTATTTGGATGATAGCCTGTTGATGCTGCTCTTCAAAGTAACAAAGCAGTACTGTTGGATACAATAGAACAAGATTTCAGTCCAGTTCCTCTCCCTTTTTTATGCTGCTGGGAGTGTGCAGTAGTCAGTATATGAATTCTCACTGTAAAAGTATTTCAACTTATCTTTGTATTTAATTTTTATACAAAAATAGTTTTTAAAGTAAATGCCTTCTATAAATCTAGTTTGAATGATCCAACATCTTCTCAGGCCACTCACAAAGGACTCAGGATTCTTCACGTTCTGCCAAACATGATTCTCACACACTAGTTGCAAGCAAAAAGAAACTTAGAAAATTAACCAGGGCTGTAAACACTGACGGTCCTTGGAAATCAGGTGCTCAAGTGACAACGCTCTGGTCTTCTGTGCAGCTGACTTTTGGGGGATGTAAGTGTTGCAGGCAGCCTAACTGAGAGCACAGGAACAGTATCTCTTTATGCTCCAAGACAGGCTGTCTAAAATGACTTTGCATATGTTCATTATGGCCACAGGAACCTGAGCGTTTCACACCTTGGCAAAGGTATCGGGTGCAAAGCTGTCTCAGAATCTAATTTTCATCCTGACAGAAACATGAGAAGGGAAATCGCTGCACAGCAGAGGAGAGAACAGGCTTTGCAAAGGGTAGTTTTCTGCAATCATGTCTGAAGGGAATTAAAAAAAAAAAGCATGCATGGAAGATCATTATTTTGTGTCAGGTTTAATGCAAACTATTTCACCAGATAATGGCAAATGCAAGCTTCAAATCTCCCACATTAAGAATCCTTCCATTAGCAAGTGTCCCCCTGAGAGACTCAGATCTAACTTGTTTACTGATAGCCTCCTGTATTTGTTGATTATAAAAATAGTCAGTCTTCTAGGATTTCAGTTTTGAGGATTTCCTACACTTTAGAGAATGTACTAGAAAACCTATGAAGCAGTCTGCTTGAACTTACTGTGAAAATTTATAGACAAATTAAAAGATGAAATGAGGATATGAAAACTAAGATAATTTCCTGAAAATAGCACATTTAAGGGAAAGGTTCCCTTTTGCAGACCATTTGCTTTTGATTCAGGGGCTAGAGACGTGAAGTTATGCTTTTTTGGAAAGGTTTGATTTCTCAGATACTGGCTTCATTAAGATTTAACCTCATGATTGAATCATTGGCTGTTAAATATGGTTATCATGTTATTCAATTGATTATTGATTGATAAGCATGTAAACCAGCAAATAAATTAAAGCAAGTCAGATAAAATCTCATAGCAGTGTACAGTACAGGATGAATGTTCAGTATTCGATACCTCCAACTCACTTGCATATGGGGAGTTTTCTAAGAAAATACTTTAAAAACACAAGGGGTTTTGAGAGGTCTAGAGGAATAAACTATACAAGTTCCCAGCATGTTTTTAGCAAAGTCTACATCAGATTTGGTCAGAACCATCAGAGCCCTGCCACAAAGACACAAAGATAGCCACACAGGCTGTGAATAGTCTTGTGTTTGTCTGTGAACTTAATTGTTTAAAACAGGCTTTGCTGTGGTAGAAAACGAATAGAAATAATGAATTTCGGCTATTAAAAAGAACTATTGTCTGGGCATTTTCAGCACTCCACACTATTGATGATTTTCCAGGATGGTAATAATAAATGATTCTGAGATTAAACTGGCAGTCCAGGAAGAAAGCCCGGTTAAGTCTCAGTGGCCCCTCAGGTGTATAATGTCAGCAGTACACTGCAGCTGACAGGGGAAGGAGTTCTTCCATGTGGCTGAAGAAGGGACAGCATGACAGGCAGCTGTGATGTCTGTTAATCTACTGTGAACTGAGATTCAAAGGTGATGAGCCGCCCTATCTTAGTGATGATATAAGCATGCCTTCCTTACCCACTCAGTCACTATTCGTCTACTTGCAGAAGGTCGTCCTCCTATTGATATTTTGATTTACATGATTTTCATTTCTTTTCATTCTGGAGACATAGATATGTATTTCGAGAATGATACTTTTTAAAGATTTTGATAACTTAATCGTGTATCTGTGTGTTTATGCATGGAAATATGCACATGAACCTAGGTACCTATGGAGGCCAGAAGAGGGTGCTGGTCCCTGGAGCCGAAGTCACAGCAGTGGTGACCTACCTAACTTGGGTGCTAAAAAGGTAACTTAAACCCTCTGCAAGAGCAGTAAGCACTCTTGACTGCTGCGCTGTCTCCACTAAACTTTCCTTATAATCGATTTTGTCTCAGGAAAGATGTTCCTCATACTCGAATCCTTGCAGCGAAACACTGGTTATACTGTTGGTGAGATTCATTGTTTATTTCTGCTGCTGTTTACTCCTGTTTCAGTTGATACATCTTATTTTATTACTTGGTTTAACCTCTCTTTTTAATCCATCTTCATATAAACTAAGATTAGGACACATCTATTCTTTTGGAAGTTGCCATGAAATTCGTTGAAGTTCATATTCTTTTTTTGTTGGGATTGTGATAAGGTACCATTTGTGGTACATTTTTATTAATATCACTTTAGTATACATACAAATAAATTGTTTATGTATTTTGTTATTTAAAGTTGTTGGGAGTGGTATATCTCCTATATTAAATATGCTACAAGACTGATGGATTGATTAGAATATTAATTATAGTGGAAAGTTGGAATGTTCCAATGTCTTGGCAAATTATGTTGGTCTACCTTAGTTCCCCTATAGCCATTTACTGCCTAAACCTGTGTGTAATTTTACACCCTTGGGACAACAAGATAAATCCTTTTAGAATGTATTGACTAGCCTCTGCCAACCCAAAACTAAGAATGCTGACAGATAACATCTAAGCTTATAGCTGACTTCACCATTTGCCCTTAACTGTCCACCCGGTGTTTCTACCAATGCATTTGAAAAGTGGAGGTTTTTTTGTTTTTTTGTTTTTTTGTTTGTTTGTTTGTTTTTCCTTTGTCCAACTACTATTTTTGCACAGAATGGAACCTGGTAGGAGTAATAACTGGGTATTTTTGCTTGCCTCCTTTTCTAGCTCCATTGTCTCAGATTGTTTCAGGGGAAAAGCTTAATAAGTGATGCTCTTATATCCAAAGTTTTCAGTCATCTTTGTTTGCCATCTTTTCTCTCCCACTTTCAGGAGATTTTAGAGTAAAATGAATGTTGAATGTTATCACATTTGCTACAATATTGGGTAAAACGGCTATTGATATATTCCCCTATTCCCCTTGCATTTGTTGATGTCAATTCTATTTACCTGATACTTAGATGGTAACTTTAACTTGCATTTCTGCAATTTTTAGGTAATTGCTGGACTCAGTTTGTGACTTTAAAGTGGAATAGTTTTTGTAATTGTGTTACAGAACAAGCCTAGGCTCTGGCTCAGTTTTCTTCTCCCTTCCTTCCTTCCTTCCTTCCTTCCTTCCTTCCTTCCTTCCTTCCTTCCTTCCTTCCTTCCTTCCTTTCCTTCTTTCTTTTTTTTCTTCTTTCTTTCTTCCTCTCCTCATTTCTTCATTTTTACACCGTGTTATCCACAAAAACTTTTATATAAATATTATTATGGGTGCACAAAATACTGTTGTATGTTGATCTAATTTTTACCACAAATTATTGAACTATGCATTAAAGCTAACCAAAGTTAGAGTTTTCTCATAAGGGTTTTTTAAATCACAAGTTCAATTTCTTTAATAGCTATATTATTGTTGTACTGCTTCTTATTACCAAGTTTGTCTGAGTTGACTCTTTCATTTACAACCACTTAAAACTTCTGCAAATAAAGCCTTGCTTTTGCATTTCTAATAGTGACAAGATCTCAAATGATAGGTTCTTTTTAATTTTTGCTAGTATTATGCTTTGGCTTATAAAAGTTTCTTCTGTCTTACGTTTTCTAAAAATTTAGTTCATTCTTCAAATTTCCTTGCTTTATTCATTCAAGGAAGTCCTCAAGCTGCCGAGGAGCTGGTGAGGAAGGCAGATGTTTGATGAGAATACTGGGCAGGAAGCCTTCTCATCAGATGGCTTCCATTATCTCCCAGCAGGCTACTGGTGATGTGAGTCCAGGTTTTCCTACTTAGGCATAAAGAAATTCATAGTATTTCAAATTCTGCCAGGAAAATATACCGGCTCAATGGTAAAGGAAATGATATGTAATTGTCATAATGGAAAAGAGATGTAGGAAGCTGGGGTCATGTAGAACATGTATTTTAGTAAGCTATCAAATGCCTTTCAGTACTTGAGTATCTCATTGGATAAAAGTTCACCATAAGTGAATAATCCCTAACCCATATACACACTCATAAACCAAATCATGAGAAATATGAACAAATTTAGTTTTATACAGGCTTGTGTTTGACAGGATTTGATGGTGTCATAGGTCCTGTATCTCAGGAATTACACCAAAAAGGTACCTGAGAATATTAAAGCTAGTGTGACCAGCATCTGAGAAGGGGGATGGAAGGAAGACAAGCTGGACTTCTAGAGAACAGAGTTGTTACAGGATTGCAGTAGATGCTTGAGCTAAACTTGTCACTAAAATGCTGCATCAGTCACCAAACTAGTGATAAACATTTCTAGTGACTCATCCAAAGGCTGTTACTATGCTACACTGATGATGAAGCTAAGTGCAGATCTTACCTAAGCTACACAGGAAAATCAGACATCAGTTTTGCTTTGACAGGTGGCTGTCTTCAGCCACAGCAGTCCCCAGGGAATAGAAAATGAAAAGACCATGGATCTGAAAGACCTAGGGTATAAAATCCTTTTGTGTCTGTGTCAAGAGTACCATAGCTGAGTCAAACACACTTTTATTTTTAGATATTTGAGATATGTATTCAATCTTTAGATTGAATTCTGAAGTGTCTCTTGAACATAGCAAACATTTGAGCAGAAAGAATAATGGTAAGTAAAAAACAATCTGACCAATGGCCTAATCCCAGAGAAGCAATATCAGTGCAAAACCAGAAAAAGAAGGTACTATGCCTCATGGGAAAACTGATTATCATACAAAAATGACTGCTGTTGGGTGTGGTTTAGATTTTACCCTAAGGAATTCAAAGAAAAATATAAAGATGCTCAGAGAAAGAAAACAGGACACACACTAGATTAAATGGACTCCATAGAAACAGAAACAATCAGCTGACCTAAATGAGAACAATGCAAAATATAAACATGGAATTCAATAAAGAGATATAAACATTGATAAAAAGCCCTGAAATGTCAGAAATGAAAGAAGATAATTGCAACTCAATGAAAGGTTTTGTGGAGATTCTCATCAACAGAATGGATAAGGACTTAATATCAGGCTTGAACACAGGTTAGGAGAGTTAAAGCATCTAAAAAGAATGAAAGTAGGCTAACTACAAGGTAAAAACAAGTGTTTGTGTTTTATGGAACCCTGACCTATGAATCATGGACATAGAAGGAGAACCACAAACCACAAACACAGAGAGCATTTTGAGTAACACCTCAACAGAAAAATTCCCAAATCTAGGGAAAGATGTACCAGGTCAAGCAGAGGAAATTTTTTATAATGTTGAACTGAGCAGACTAAGAGACAATCTGACCACATCATGTTGTAGCCAAAAACAATAAATAAAAAAATATTTATTAGCAATTGGGACATTGGGAGCTTTAAGGGGAGCAACAAAACACCTATAAATACAAGCCTTTCAGAACAATAGATTTTTCAAAAGAAACAAAATAAAGGAGTTTGTAATAGTGAATTTAAAGCTCTGACAATAACTAAGAACTAAATTTTCTTTGAGGATTTTTAAAGTTTTAGAAAGACTTGAAACATTTTAATTTTCCCATGAATATATAATAATTATACACATTTATTGGGTATATCCTAATATTTCAACACATGTATGCAATGTGCAATGTAATTAAAACTTCTCTTTCTTTTTCATTTTTTATTATTTTTTCTTTTATAATTATTAATCGTTCCATTCTTTTACATCTCAAATGATACCCCACATCCAGGTTACCCCCTCCACCAACCCCCTATCCCATGATATCCCACTTCCTGGTTACCCCCTCCCCCATCCCACATGTGCCCTCCCCCCTCCCTTTTGCTTCCCCACCCACCCAAACTCTCCAGCTCCACTGCTCCAACATCCCCATACTCTGGGACATCAAATTTCCCCAGAACCAAGGGCCTAGCCTCCTTTGCTGTAAGGCAAGGCCATCCTCTGCTATACATGTATGTGGAGCCAGGGATCCCTCTAGGTACATTCCTCAGTTGGTGGTCTAGTCTCTGGGAGAACTCGTCATAGGTCAGGCTAGCCTATGTTGTTCTTCCAATGGAGTTGCAGTCCCCTCTGCTCCTCCAGTCCTTCTGCCACCTCTCCCACCAGATTCCAAGTTCAGTCTGAAGGTTGGCTCCAAGCATCTGCATCTGCATTGGTCAGTTGCTGGCCAGACCTTTCCAGGATCTGCCACACTTGGTTCCGTGCCACTTGACCACAACAACAGTGTTGGGTTTGGTTTCTGCACACATGATGTATCCCCAGGTGGGACTTATCCCTGGTTGACACTTCCTCCAGTCTCTGTTCCATTTTCTGTCCCTGTTCTTCATTTGGACAGGAACATTTCTGGGTTAAAAGAAATTTGAGATGGGTGAATGTTACCATCCCTAGACCAGGGCCTTGCCTATCTACTAAATGTGGTCTCCACAGGTTCTATCTCCCCCTTCTCTATGCATTATGGCTAAAGTCAATCCAGTTCGGCCCTGGGAGCCTCATGTTTTGGTGTTTGGGACACTCCAGTGGCTATCCTCAGTTTCTCATCCTCTCTGCTAACTAATTCTATTCGATTTCCTGACCCACTGTACCTCTCTCAAGTCTCCTCCAGATTCTGATACAGCGACCCTTATTTCCTTCTCCTCCTCCTCCTCTGTGGTCTCCCTTCCCCCCAGCCTGGAACCTGCCTGCTCTAGGGTGGAGCTACCGGCTCATTCGTCCTGCCACGCCCACTGCTGGAACCTGACCTTGCTGCCTGGAGGCACACACGTGTTCGTCCTGCTACTGGACCCTGAGTTACTTGGCGGGAAATTGGGTTCCCTCCCCCTTCCTTTATAAACTGAGTGTCTGGAAATATTAAATTGAGTCTTGATCCGAATGTTGTCTTGACTCCATTGTTTCTTCCGCCCTATCTAGTTACCTCTCTTTGCAGGGAACTGCCATTCTCAGTGAACCGTTCGTGTTGTGGACCGCGGGCGGGCCGCAACAGTTGGCGCCTGAACAGGGACCTGAAGAATGGCAGAGAGATGCTAAGAGAAACGACTGCTGTGTGGAGCTCCACAAGAAAGGAAAGAATCGTCGTATCGGAGGAGCATCGGAGCAACGGACAGGTACACATGCTAGCGCTAGCCTAAAAAATTTCAGTTTTGTAAAATGTTGCTGAGGATGCGGTAGGATACGAAGCAAGTTTGAGGCGGTGCTGACCCAACACTGTTTCTGCTTGGAGTCAGCAGTTTCGTAAATCGGAACTAGATACGGAGACAGGCGGTGTGCCGCAGTTTTTTTAGAAAACTGCTTAGGTGGAAGAAAGAAGGGTTCAAAATCATGGATCAGGCAATTGTTTTTAGTTTTCAGGAGTTGCTTAAGGAAAAAGGAGTAAGGCTTGAAGTACAATTAGTAAGAAATTTTTTAGATAAGATAGATAGCTGTTGTCCATGGTTCAAAGAAGAAGAAACGATAGATTGTGGAACCTGGGAAAAAGTTGGTGAGGCCCTGAATATCGCTCAGACAGATAATTTTACCCTAGGTCTCTGGGCGCTTGTAAATGATGCTATAAAAAATGCAACTTCCCCAGGGCTAAATTGCCCTCAGGCGGAGCTTGTGGTATCTCAGGAGGAGTGCCTATCAGAGAAGGCCTCCTCAGGAAAAGATCTTCTTAACTCAAAAATTGATAATTGTGGAAACTCTGATGATGGACTGAATTTTAACAAAAATCACTCAGATAGAGGAATGGCCCATTACCCTAATGAGAATTGGTCCTCTTGCGAATCTCCCGCTCCACCCACAGTCACCACTTCGGGAGGTGCTACGCATAGGGACACACGGCTAATTGAGTTAGAATTTGAAATTAAGCTTCAGAGGCTGACTAATGAGCTTCGGGAACTAAAAAAGATCTCAGAAGCGGAGAAGAGTAACTCTTCTGTAGTTCACCAGGTGCCGCTAGAAAGAGTTGTTAGTCAGACTCGTGGGAAAGGACAGAATTCGTCTAATACGCTGGCCTTTCCTGTGGTCGAGGCAGTTGATCAGCAAGATGCTAGGACCAGACATTACCAGATCTTGGATTTCAAGTTGTTAAAAGAGTTAAAGGCAGCTGTTGTGCAATATGGTCCTTCAGCCCCATTCACTCAAGCATTACTGGACACAGTGGCGGAGTCAAACTTAACCCCCTCAGATTGGAAGACTCTGTCCAAGGCTACCCTGTCAGGAGGAGATTTCTTGCTTTGGGATTCTGAATGGCGAGACGCCAGTAAGAAAACTGCTGCTTCTAATGCTCACGCTGGTAACCCAGACTGGGATAGCAACATGCTTTTAGGAGAGGGTCCATATGAGGGACAGACAAATCAGATTGATTTTCCCGTTGCAGTGTACGTGCAAGTTGCGACAGCCGCACGCCGTGCTTGGGGAAAGTTGCCAGTTAAAGGAGATACTAGTGGAAGTTTAGCTAGCATTCGGCAGGGTTCTGATGAACCACATCAGGACTTTGTGGACAGGCTGTTGATCTTCGCTAGTAGAATCCTTGGAAGTCCAGACACAGGTAGTCCCTTTGTTATGCAGCTGGCTTATGAGAATGCTAACGCAACTTGCCGAGCTGCAATTTAACCGCATAAGGGACAGACAGATTTGGCGGGATATGTCCGTCTTTGCGCAGACATCGGGCCTTCCTGCGAGTTCTCGCAGGGAACCCATGCGCAAGCAATGTTCTCGAGGAAACGAGAAAATAATGCATGCTTTAATTGTGGAAGTTTGGATCATTTTAGAAGTAATTGTCCTAAGACCAAGGTCACCAAAGGCTCACCTTGCCTTTACCTTATTTGTCCTAAACTTTTTGCAAACTGACATTAAAGGTCAGTCTGCAGCGGAACGCCACTGGCACCCAGTTACTTCTAATTCTTATGCATTGGTAAAATGGAAGGACGCCCTGACTAATAAATGGAAGGGTCCAGATCCAGTCCTAATCTGGGGAAGAGGCTCGGTTTGTGTTTTTTCACGAGATGAAGATGAAGCACGGTGGCTACCAGAGAGATTAATTCGTCAGGTAAACACAGATTCTGTCTCTCCTCGTAAGTATCATTCTACAGACTAAAATTCCTCTTGAGCTGGGAGTGGAAGCTCTCAAAAAACACTGTTTCCTCTGAGCCAATTCCCCTACAAGAGGCCGGAGATAAACTTTAGCTTTACAATTTGCATCTAAATAAAGTACCTTGACTTCTCCAAACAGAAAATTTACATTACTACACTCTAATTGTTTAGTATTCTTCCTTCTCTCAAGCAGGTCAATCTACATTCTCCGCCCCGCCCCTAAGAGCAAACAGGTGGTTCTGCTAATCTCCCTTCCAGGGACATCCCAGCATGTGGCTTTTCAGTCTAAGATAAGATTTAGATTTACCAGGAGAGCTAGGGAAGTAGAAATTTCATATATATTTACAAAGATTAGTTCTTATTTTGATAGATATAGGCTTAGTCCCTTAACTGGCCTCTGGCTTTTCACCCTTGCTGTTACTGCAAGGTGTCCTTAGTTCCTCAGGCTACTGGGAATAACAGGGATGAGGAGGAAAGACTTTCAGCTCCTATTTTAACCAAAATTAATGGTGTTAATACTGACGTAATTCTTGTCTAGGCCTTGCTAAATCTGAGGTTGACAAGTCTCACATAGAGGCCTCGCAATAACTCAGAATTGCGATACTGATTCATAATCATATGAATACGGTATGGGTACCGCTTGGCGCAGGAGATCACTGCGGAGGGAAGGTCCAGTTTGACCGTTTCTGAGTTCCCTGTGCGACACACCTGATTTGAAAGAGGTTGGTATCTGACTCCAGCTAAAAACCAAAAATACTTACGGCTCTGCCTCCCCTCCCCAAAAGATACCAAGAGCCACAGATGTGAGTTGTTACAATACTCACGGGAGGAATCAGGTTAATGTCCACCCAAGTCAAGGTTAAAGGCCCACTCATCTACGGATGAGAAAATCATTTGATCACCTCTGTTAAGCATTGCCTATTTAAACTTAATTAATAGGGGGGAGAGAGATTGGAGACCTTGCTGTTGTAAGGGCAAGCCCTTCACTGCCTCCCACCCAAAAAAAATAAAAAAGCCAATTGGCCTTGTACTAGGAGCCAGCCAGTCTTAATCGCTTCTCACTGTTCCCCTGCCTGTCACCCAAAATTGTGGATAATTATCAGTTCAGTGTTATTCTAAAATTGTTTAGCTAAACTCAGCCAGGGTTCCAACGCCCTACTTAAAAGGCAAACAGGTAGCTACTTATTCAGCACTAATTAGCATTATAAAGTCAGAGCCTACAGCCCAGTAGGCTGCTAGTCAGTCAGTGCTTTTAAGACAGTCTCAGCCAGATACAGTTTACCATTAGAAAAGTTAGGGAATCCCACGGAAATAGGTTTTTTCTTTAGCCCTAGGAACTCAGGCAGAACTATTGAACATAGATAATTTTTCTGCCACAGGCCACCCCTCTTTTTTATTTTTGTTTTGTTATCTAATGGGGGGAAATGTGGTCTCCCTTCCCCCCAGCCTGGAACCTGCCTGCTCTAGGGTGGAGCTACCGGCTCATTCGTCCTGCCACGCCCACTGCTGGAACCTGACCTTGCTGCCTGGAGGCACACACGTGTTCGTCCTGCTACTGGACCCTGAGTTACTTGGCGGGAAATTGGGTTCCCTCCCCCTTCCTTTATAAACTGAGTGTCTGGAAATATTAAATTGAGTCTTGATCCGAATGTTGTCTTGACTCCATTGTTTCTTCCGCCCTATCTAGTTACCTCTCTTTGCAGGGAACTGCCATTCTCAGTGAACCGTTCGTGTTGTGGACCGCGGGCGGGCCGCAACACTCCTCCTCCTCCTCCTCCTCCTCCTCCTCCACCTTTCTCCCTCCCTGGTCCCCCTCTCCTTCCATCTCCCACAATCATGCTGTCCCCCCTCCCCTCAGTGCAGGACTGAAGCATCCACCCCGGGTCTTCTTTCCTTTTTTCCATATGGTCTGTAGGTTGTATCATAGGCATTGTGAGTTTTTGGGTTAGTATCCACATATTAGTGTGTACATACCATTAGTGTTCTGCTGTGACTGGGTTACCTCACTCAGGATGTTTTCTAGTTCTATCCATTTGCCTAAGAATTTCATGAAGTCATGGTTTTTAATCGCTATGTAGTACTCCATTGTGTATATGTACCACACATTCTGTATCCATTCTTCTGTTGAGGGACATCTGGTTTTCAGCTTCTGGCTATTATAAATAAGGCTGCTATGAACATAGTGGAGCATGTATCCTTGTTATAGGATGGAGCATCTTTTGCATATATACTCAGGAGGAGTATAGCTGAGTCTTAAGGTAGAACTATTTCCAATTTTCTCAGGAACATCCAGACTGATTCCAAAGTGGTTTGACTAGATTGCAGCCCCACCAGCAATGGAGGAATACTACTATTTCTCCACATTCTCACCAACATCTGCTGTTACCTGAGGTTTGATGTTGTTGTTAGTTTTTGTTAGTTAGTTAGTTTGTTTGTTTGTTTATCTTAGCCATTCTGACTGGAATGAGGTGAAATCTCAGTGTGGTTTTGGTTTGCATTTCCCTGATGAGTAAGGATGTTGAACATTTCTTTAAGTGTTTCTCAGCCATCCTAGTTTCTTTATTTCGTACTGTACTTTTTATTACGGTTTATTTGGTTCTCTGGAGTCTAACTTCTTGAGTTCTTTGTATATATTGGTTATTAGCCCTCTATCGGATATAAGATTACTAAAGACCCTTTCCCAATCTGTGGGTTGCCATTTTGTACTATTGTTAGTGGTCCTTGCTTTACAGGTTTTCAACTTTATGAGGTCCCCTTTGTCAATTCTTGCTCTTAAAGCATAAGCCATTGGTGATCTGTTCGGGAAGTTTTCTCCTATGCCCAAGTATTCGAGGCTCTTCCTCACTTTCTCTTCTATTAGATTCAGTGTATCTGGTTGTATGTGGAGGTCGTTGATACACTTGGAATTGAGCTTTGTGCAAGAAGATAGGTATGGATCAATTCACATTCTTCTACATGCAGACTGCCAGTTGAACCAGCACCATTTGTTGAAAATGCTCTTTTTTACCCCCCCCCCCGCACTGAATGGTTTTAGCTTCTTTGTCAAAGATCAAGTGACCATATGTGTGTGGGGTCATTTCTGGATCTTCAATTCTATTCCATTGATCTACTTGCCTGTTTCTGTACCAAAACCATGCAGTTTTTTTTTTTTTAAATCACTATTGTTCTATAGTATAGCTTGAGGTCAGGGGTGGTGATTCCCTCATTTTTTTTTTTTAATCATTGAAAATAGTTTTCGCTATCCTAGGTTTTTTTATTATTCCAAATGAATTTGAGGGTTTTTTAATTCAAATTGGATTTATTCCACATATGTACAGATTAATTGAAATAAAAAATTAGAAGTAAATATAAAAGGTATAAATAGGAAATGAAGATGTCAAAAAATCCTTACTTGCTGAAAATTTGTTTCTGCATGTAAGGTACCATCAAGTCCTCCACCAGAACCCTTAGGTCTGACAAACAGTTTCAGTGAAGTGGCAGGTTACAAAATTAACTACAAAATCTGTAGAATTTGCTACATATTAATAACAACTATTTTGAAAATAGCATTGAAGAAGTAACTCCATTCACAATATTGGGAATAGTAAACACAATTGTGCAACAATTTCAGCAATGTGAAGGTTGAAGTCTTTTGCTAAGTATTCAGGAGTGATAGAGCTGGATCATATAGTATGCTTATATTTAGTTTATTATTGTAATCTTCAAATGTACTTTCATATGGAATGTACTAATTTACATTCCCATTAATAGTATACTGGGGTTTCCTTTTGTCGACTTTTTTATGATTATTATTATTATTGATTGCCATTTTGATTGGGGAGAAATAGAATTTCAACAAAATTATACTTGACGTATTTGTAAAGGCTAATGAGGTTGGAGACTTTATTTATCATGTTTTTAAGAATTGACTGTTCATCTTATTAGGTATTTGACTAGGTTTCTTCACTTGATCTTAGCCAAAAGGCCGAGAAGCGATTTGACTAGGTTTCTTAATTGATTAGATTTTTGAGATATTTGTATATTCTAATTATTATTAATCATCATCAGATGTATAGCTAGCAAAGATTTCTGAAAGACAGAGAGTTAGTTGAACAATAAAATTTGAACTGAAATTTGGATATATAGGTGGGCATAGAAGGGGGTAAGAAATCAGGAAGTGGTGGAGGAAAGGATCTATATAATCAAGCTACAATGTATAAAATTCTCAAAGAATACACTCTTTTAAAGAGAAATACTAAAGTACCAACTGTAGGTTCTCAGTATTTTTTAATCAGATACATTTTTCTAGACAACATACTGGATAATTCATAGGTTGTCACTTACTTATATAAGAGAATCTAAGATATAGGTGCCAACAGAGAAACCATCAAGAAAGTGTATAATGTGTTAACAGTGAAACTGCTATTTGAAACTGTGATTTAATTTAGTCAAGTGATTTTTCAGCAACTTAGATGATTGAAATCAGTATAATCTAAGTGATTTGCCATGTGTTATAGTCATAAATGGGAAGACAGAGCAGATGTCTGGGCACACACAGACTATTTTCTGGGAGCATTCAGCCAGCAGTGCCTCTTCGTAGTTTTCGAAAGATCTCTTTTCAAACAATTGGGAAGATCTTTCTCAAGAAACAACAGTTTCTTACTCATTCACATTGTGAATTATCATCTTTCTTTGATCTCCAGTTTCTGTTTTCTTGCCAAAGCTAGTTCTAGACAGCCCCATCATTTACAAATCACCATTCTCATTCTCCAGCCATACTGGCAAGAGACACATGGAAACAGTTCTTTGGTATCCTAGCAAAGCACACTACTCAACCTTGGCAAAGCCACCGATAATCTTCCTAGTACCATGATAGAGCTTTATCCAATCTCCTAGGCCTGGGTTCTACCTTTTCTATGCTTCTCAAGCCCATCAATCCCACTGGCAGTCAACATCCTTCTTGCTCCTTTGAGATCCTACAGCTTTTGGGCTACCCATCTACATTTAGACACCTAACCATTCTGTTAGGTGTCTAACCATCGTTCCATTCATTGTACATTTGGAAAGCAAATGGATGTAAAAATGGCAAGCAAATTGCCCAAAGTGATGTCACTTAGATGGTTAGAGTTAAAACCAGATCCAGAATTACAGTCACTTGAGTCCAAACCCTCACTGTCCCTTTATACTCATCTTGTATCTTTTTCATAAAGACAAGCAATTTTCTCTTTAAAAAATAACTCCACAGTGGGAAGAACCTCTTCCAATGTATTGTGGAAGCTAGAGAGCACACCTATGGTCTGCAGCCTTGTGTTTTCTTTTTCCTTTTAAATACAATCTGGAGTAGCCATTCTAATATGAGAGGAGAGGACTACACTTATCTGTTGCAATTAGCACAAATATTTAGAATGTAGTTAAAGATTTTGTTACTTTGGTAATGTTCTACCCCAAGATCCATGACTTCATTATCCTTGGGTAATTATCTAGGTTTCTAGTACCAGGTAAGATTTCCTTCTTGTTGAACAGATCTTAAGTCCAATTAGAGACCTGTTGGTTACTACCGATGTATATGTGCCGCTATTTCACCCTTAGGGTTCTCATGCCATGCTAGTTGTTAATGTGGTTTATAGATATCATAGCTGGGTAGATGTGTTGATTGCTTTCCTTCTTTGAGTGATTTCATGGAACCTTCTGGTATCATAAAAAGTTTTCCTCAGAGAGGATAGATTCAGGTCAGTTCTAGATCATGGGCTTCTAGGTTCTGTGTCTAAAAGCACAGGGTCTACCACAATAGGGACTTAACTTCCAATTCTAGGGAGCAAAGGAAAGCAATAGCAATAGATTATAATTTGGGGGAGGTTTTTTTGAGCACATTGACTAAAAACTCAAAAGAGTGTTTCTCATAGCTGCTGTTAGGATTTTGTTAGATGGTATCTGACTCTTGGAGGGAACATTGTTAATTCAGATAGAAAAAATTTATTTAAACTATGCATAATTACATACAGGATATTGGTGTTTTCAGATCAATAGTTAATAGTATTATTCCTTGTGACTTTTTCATAAATACTTTCTGTTATTTTACCTTCCTCTCTTCTTTCTTCAATACTTAACTCTCTCTCTCTCTCTCTTTCTCTCTCTCTCTCTCTCAATCTCTCTCTCTCACTCTCTCTCTCTCTCTCTTTCTCCATCTCTAATTAGAAACATCCCTCATATTTTCCAATTGACCTCCCCAGATAACTTGTACTCCACAATTGGCTTCAAGTTTTAAAATCAACTCTGTGGTTTTACATTGGAGCAGCTAGTAAGAATCAGACATTTAAAAAGACTTCAAATTGCCCAGGATTTTTAGAGAGATGAAGGCCTGGATATGTAATATTTTTAGATCCTATCATACTACCATGCTATCAGAGGAGACCTGATGTAGCAACATGTTAAAAACTAATGTGTGATGGACCCTGTTCTGGGACCCTTATGAACTCTACTAGCATGCATTCACAGCTCAGTTGCTACTGTGTGGTTCATTAGTGAAATCCTCAAAATGAAAGCACTGCATAGTGATAAAATAATGCTTCCAAAATTAAATAGTAAGAAGCAGATTTTGTTCTTGCAAGCCAATTTGGATCTGGCATGTTATTTCTGTCTCCATCTTTCTCCTAGGTCTATCCTTATCCATTGAACTGTCTTCCAAGTGCTTCATGTCTAAGCAGTCAGGCTATTCTCTTCCTGGAATTGTTTTCCTTTTTACTATTCTTCCTGCTAAATAAATTTTGATTTCTTTAGAATGTATTTATCTAACAATTTGTAGTTAGTTTTATTTGACACCGGTTAAGTAGTAAATCATGATGTTTGAATCGGTGAAGCATGATGAATTTTCTATTCTTTTTTTTTTTCTTTTTTTTTTTAGTAAATTTTTTTTAATTAGGTATTTTCCTCAATTACATTTCCAATGCTATCCAAAAAGTCCCCAATACACTCCCACCACAGTCCCCCACTCTCCCACCCCCACCCCTTGGCCCTGGCATTCCCCTGTACTGGGGCATATAAATTTTGGCAAGTCCAATGGGTCTCTCTTTACAGTGATGGCCGACTAGGCCATCTTTTGATACAAATGCAGCTAGAGTCAAGAGCTCTGGGGTACTGGTTAGTTCATAATAATGTTCCACCTATGGGGTTGCAGTTCCCTTTAGCTCCTTGGGTACTTTCTCTAGCTCCTCCATTGGGGGCCCTGTGATCCATCCAATAGCTGACTGTGAGCATCCACTTCTGTGTTTGCTAGGACCCGGCATTGTCTCACAAGAGATAGCTATATCTAGGTCCTTTCAGCAAAATGTTGCTAATTTATGGAATGGTGTCAGCGTTTGGAAGCTGATTATGGAATGGATCCCTGGATATGGCAGTCTTTAGATGGTTCATCCTTTCTTCATAGCTCCAAACTTTATCTCTGTAACTCTTTCCATGGGTGTTTTGTTCCCAATTCCAAGAAGGGCACAGTGTCCACACTTTGGTCTTCGTTCTTGAGTTTCATACGTTTAACAAATTGTATCTTATATCTTGGGTATACTAAGTTTTTGGGCTAATATCCACTTATCAGTGAGTACATATTGTGTGAGTTCCTTTGTGAATATGTTACCTCACTCAGGATGATGCCCTCCAGATCCATCCATTTGCCTAGGAATTTCATAAATTCATTCCTTTTAATAGCTGAGTAGTACTCCATTGTGTAAATGTACCACATTTTCTGTATCCATTCCTCTGTTGAGGGACATCTGGGTTCTTTCCAGCTTCTGGCTATTATAAATAAGGCTGCTATGAACATAGTGGAGCATGTGTCCTTCTTACCAGTTGGAACATCTTCTGGATATATGCCCAGGAGAGGTATTGCTGGATCCTCTGGTAGTATTATGTCCAATTTTCTGAGGAACCACCAAACTGATTTCCAGAGTGGTTGTACCAGCTTGCAATCCCACCAACAATGAAGGAGTGTTCCTCTTTCTCCACATCCTCGCCAGCATCTGCTGTCACCTGAATTTTTCATCTTAGCCATTCGGACTGGTGTGAGGTGGAATCTCAGGGTTGTTTTCAGTTGCATTTCCCTGATGATTAAGGATGTTGAACATTTTTTCAGGTGCTTCTCTGCCATTCGGTATTCCTCAGGTGAGAATTCTTTGTTCAGTTCTGAGCCCCATTTTTTAATGGGGTTATTTGATTTTCTGGAGTCCACCTTCTTGAGTTCTTTATATATATTGGATATTAGTCCCCTATCTGATTTAGGATAGGTAAAGATCCTTTCCCAATCTGTTGGTGTTCTTTTTGTCTTATTGATGGTGTCTTTTGCCTTGCAGAAGCTTTGCAACTTTATGAGGTCCCATTTATCGATTATCAATCTTACAGCACAAGCCTTTGCTGTTCTATTCAAGAATTTTTCCCCTGTACCCATATCTTCGAGGCTTTTCCCTACTTTCTCCTCTATAAATTTCAGTGTCTCTGGTTTTATGTGGAGTTCCTTAATCCACTTTGATTTGACCTTGGTACAAGGAGATAGGAATGAATCAATTCGCATTCTTCTACATGATAACTGCCAGTTGTGCCAGCACCATTTGTTGAAAATGCTGTCTTTTTTCCACTGGATGGTTTTTGCTCCCTTGTCAAAGATCAAGTGACCATAGGTATGTGGGTTGTTCTCAGGGTCTTCAATTCTGTTCCATTGGTCTACTTGTCTGTCGTTATACCAGTACCATGCAGTTTTTTTTATCACAATTGCTCTGTAGTACAGCTTTAGGTAAGGCATGGTGATTCCACCAGAGGTTCTTTTGTCCTTGAGAAGAGTTTTTGCTATTCTAGGTTTTTTGTTGTTCCAGATGAATTTGCAGATTGCCATTTCTAATTTCTTGAAGAATTGAGTTGAAATTTTGATGGGGATTGCATTGAATCTGTAGATTGCTTTTGGTAAAATAGCCATTTTTACAATGTTGATCCTGCCAATCCATGAGCATGGGAGGTCTTTCCATCTTCTGAGATCTTCTTTAATTTCTTTCTTCAGGGACTTGAAGTTCTTGTCATACAGATCTTTCACTTCCTTAGTTAGAATCACGCCAAGGTATTTTATATTGTTTGTGACTATTGAGATGGGTGTTGTTTCACTAATTTCCTACTCTGCCTGTTTATCCTTTGTGTACAGAAAGGGCATTCACTTGCTTGAGTTAATTTTATATCCAGCTACTTCACCGAAGCTATTTATCAGGCTTAGGAGTTCTCTGGTGGAATTTTTAGGGTCACTTATGTATACTATCATATCATCTGCAAAAAGCGATATTTTGACTTCTTCTTTTCCGATTTGTATCCCCTTGATCTCCTTTTGTTGTCTAATTGCTCTGGCTAGGACTTCAAGTACAATGTTGAATAGGTAGGGAGAGAGTGGGCAGCCTTGTCTAGTCCCTGATTTTAGTGGGATTGCTTCCAGCTTCTCACCATTTACTTTGATGTTGGCTACTGGTTTGCTGTATATTGCTTTTATCATGGTTAGGTATGGGCCTTGAATTCCTGATCTTTCCAAGACTTTTATCATGAATGGGTGTTGGATTTTGTCAAATGCTTTTTCAGCATCTAACGAGATGATCATGTGGTTTTGTCTTTGAGTTTGTTTATATAATGGATTACATTGATGGATTTTCGTATATCGAACCATCCTTGCATCCCTGGGATGAAACCTACTTGGTCAGGATGGATGATTGTTTTGATGTGTTCTTGGATTCGGTTAGCGAGAACTTTATTGAGGATTTTTGCATTAATATTCATAAGGGAAATTGGTCTGAAGATCTCTATTTTTGTTGGGTCTTTATGTGGTTTAGGTATCAGAGTAATTGTGGCTTCATAGAATGAGTTGGGTAGAGTACCTTCTGTTTCTATTTTGTGGAATAGTTTGTGAAGAACTGGGATTAGATCTTCTTTGAATGTTTGATAGAACTCTGCACTAAACCCATCTGGTCCTGGGCTTTTCTTGGTTGGGAGACTATTAATGACTGCTTCTATTTCTTTAGGGGATATGGGACTGTTTAGATCATTAACCTGATCTTGATTTAACTTTGGTACCTGGTATCTGTCTAGAAACTTGTCCATTTCATCCAGGTTCTCCAGTTTTGTTGAGTATAGCCTTTGGTAGAAGGATCTGATGGTGTTTTGGATTTCTTCAGGGTCTGTTGTTATGTCTCCCTTTTCATTTCTGATTTTGTTAATTAGAATACTTTCCCTATGCCCTCTAGTGAGTCTGGCTAAGGGTTTATCTATCTTGTTGATTTTCTCAAAGAATCAGCTCCTCGATTGGTTGATTCTTTGAATAGTTCTTCTTGTTTCCACTTGGTTGATTTCACCCCTGAGTTTGATTATTTCTTGCCTTCTACTCCTCTTGGGTGAATTTGCTTCCTTTCATTCTAGAGCTTTTAGGTGTGTTGTCAAGCTGCTAATGTGTGCTCTCTCTAGTTTCTTTTTGGAGGCACTCAGAGCTATGAGTTTTCCTCTTAGAAATGCTTTCAATGTGTCCCATAAGTTTGGGTATGTTGTGGCTTCATTTTCTTTAAACACCAGAAAGTCCTTAATTTCTTTCTTTATTCCTTCCTTGACCAAGGTATCATTGAGAAGAGTTGTTTAATTTCCACGTGTGTGTTGGCTTTCTATTATTTATTTTGTTATTAAATATCAGTCTTAGTCCATGGTGATCTGATAGGATGCATGGGACAATTTCAATATTTTTGTATATGTTGAGGCTTGTTTTGTGACCAATTATGTGGTCAATTTTGGAGAAGGTACCGTGAGGTGCTGAGAAGAAGGTATATCCTTTCGTTTTAGGATAAAATGTTCTGTAGATATCTGTCAGATCCATTTGTTTCATAACCTCTGTTAGTTTCACTGTGTCCCTGTTTAGTTTCTGCTTCCATGATCTGTCCATTGGTGAAAGTGGTGTGTTGAAGTTTCCCACTATTATTGTGTGAGGTGCAATGTATGCTTTGAGCTTTACTAAAGTATCTTTAATGAATGAGGCTGTCCTTGTATTTGGCGCATATATATTCAGAATTGATAGTTCCTCTTGGAGGATTTTACCTTTGATGAGAATGAAGTGCCCTTACTTGTCTTTTCTGATGACTTTGGGTTGGAAGTCAATCTTATCAGATATTATAATGGCTACTCCAGCTTGTTTCTTCCTACCATTTGCTTGGAAAATTGTTTTCCAGCCTTTCATTCTGAGGTAGTGTCTATCTTTTTCTCTGAGATGAGTTTCCTGTAAGCAACAAAATGTTGGGTCCTGTTTCTGTAGCCAGCCTGTTAGTCTATGTCTTTTTATTGGGGAGTTGAGTCCATTGATATTAAGAGATATTAGGGGAAAGTAATTGTTGCTTCCTTTTATTTTTTTTGTTAGAGTTGGTGTTCTGTTCTTGTGGCTGTCTTCTTTTAGGTGTGTTGAGGTATTACCTTATTGCTTTTTCTAGGACATGGTTTCCGTCCTTGTATTGGTTTTTATCTGTTATTATCCTTTGAAGGGCTGGATTCGTGGAAAGATAATGTGTGAATTTGGTTTTGTCGTGGAATACTTTGGTTTCTCCATCTATGATAATTGAGAGTTTGGCTGGGTATAGTAGCCTGAGCTGGAAATTGTGTTCTCTTAGTTTCTGTATAACATCTGTCCAGGCCCTTCTGGCTTTCATAGTCTCTGGTGAAAAATCCGGTGTAATTGTGATAGGCTTGCCTTTATATGTTACTTGACCTTTTTCTCCTATTGCTTTTAGTATTCTATCTTTATTTAGTGCATTTGTTGTTCTGATTATTATGTGTCGGAAGGAATTTCTTTTCTGGTCCAGTCTATTTGGAGTTCTGTAAGCTTCTTGTATGTTCATGGGCATCTCTTTCTTTAGGTTTGGGAAGTTTTCTTCTATAATTTTGTTGAAGATATTTGCTGGTCCTTTGAGTTGAAAATCTTCATTCTCATCTACTCCTATTATCCATAAGTTTGGTCTTCTCATTTTGTCCTGAGTTTCCTGGATGTTTTGAGTTAGGATCTTTTTGGATTTTGTATTTTCTTTGATTGTCGTGCCGAAGTTCTCTATGTGGTCTTCTGCACCTGAGATTCTCTCTTCCATCTCTTGTATTCTGTTGCTGATGCTCGCGTCTATGGTTCCAGATTTCTTTCCTAGGGTTTCTATCTCCAGTGTTGCCTCAATTTGGGTTTTCTTCATTGTCTCTACTTCCCTTTTTAGGTCTTGGATGGTTTTATTCAATTCCATCACCTGTTTGGTCTGGTTTTCCTGCAATTCTTTAAGGGATTTTTGTGCTTCCTCTTTAATGTTTTCTACCTGTTTAGCAGTGTTCTCCTGCAATTCTTTAAGGGATTTTTGTGCTTCCTCTTTAATATCTTCTACCTGTTTAGCAGTGTTCTCCTGTATTTCTTTAAGTCTGTTATTAAAGTCCTTCTTGATGTCTTCTACCATCATCATGAGATATGCTTTTAGATCCGGGTCTAGCTTTTCCGGTGTGTTGGGGTGCCCTGGACTGGGTGAAGTGGGAGTGCTGGGTTCTGATGATGGTGAGTGGTCTTGGTTTCTGTTAGTAAGATTATTACGTTTATCTTTTGCCATCTGGTAATCTCTGGGGTTAGTTGTTATCGTTGTCACTGTTTAAAGATTGGAGCAGAAGCTGTGTTCCACTCACCAGAAGTCTTAAGATCCTGTGGCGGGTATCGTGGGTAGCTGGCGGGTGTCAGCTGACCCTGCGCCCTAACTACCCCAGTGCTGGTCTGACTGGAAGAGGCTTGTGGCCCTACTCTGGCCAGTTTTCTGCCTCCCCAACCAAAGCAGTCTCAGGTCCTGTGCAATTGGACTGGAGCAGAAGCTGTGTCCCACTCACCAGAAGTCTCAAAATCCTGTGGCGTGTGTCATGGGTAGCTGGCGGGTGTCAGCCGACCCTGCGCCCTAGCTACCCCAGTGCTGGTCAGACCAGAAGAGCACAATTTAGTAAATTTAAATATTAGAAACTTTAATGGATCCCCACTGGCTGACTCTGCTCTCCCTCCTTCAGTCTGTCGAATTTTCTATTCTTCAATCAGTACATATTTATTGAGAAAATCACTATTGCATATCATTCCATCTATAAAGTTCAATCAATGTGTTTATAAACTACCACTTACAAATCAGCAACTTTTAGAGATACTGTTTTAGTAATGTTTTAGAAAGTACTGAGGACAAGGTGCATCTATTAGCATGATGATACAATTTCCCGTAACAAATGATTTACAAATACAGAAACTTGTTTTCACTAAATATTGTATTGGCAAAACTTACACAATACCATAAAGAAAACTCAACCGCTGCATAATTGCTGTGCTGGTAAAAAAACCCTATTTCTTTCAGTACTGTTAATAGCAAGGATTAGGAAGTTTATAAGCCCCCAGGTGGCATGACTAAAAATCTTATATAAAGGTTGCCATAAAAGATTTCAGTTTATTTAACAGAAAAGATCTCTGACTCTATCTCTTTTCTGTTTGTTTTCAATTTTAACAATTAATGTGGCACAAGAAAATCTTTATGCTAATATTATAGCTTTTTGGTTGAACACTAACACTATTATCTGAATTTATGAATAATTCATTCCTTGTTGAAAATTTAGCTATATCATTTTTACTGGATATGATGAAACTTTGAAGTGCAATTTAAGTTGAAAGAATTTCAGATTGTAGAGCATTTCCATAAAATAACCATCAAGAAATGCTGTGCTAGCAAAATTACCTAGCTTTCAAGTTTTACTCTTTTCCTGGAGGCTCATATGATAATCTAAGTTCAATTGTATTCATTGTATACTGAACTGTCACAGTGTGATGCAAGTTCTTTGGCCTTTAAATATCTGTGATGTCATGAACCTTGTTTCTAGCTGCAGATTGTGACCCAAATCACCACCATTGTGGCTCGTAGTTTCTGCAGATTGACATCCATTACCATGGTGAATCTCAACTTGGAAATTTTAAACATAAAGATCCATTGCACCCTAAAATCTCAGCTGGAGAAATTGTGGTGACAGAGGTTAAGGTCAGAACTTAAGCTTTCCAAGAAGAAAATGAGCTGTCCTTCTTCTGGCGATAGTCTAAGGCAGGATTGTGGAACCAGAGCATGTGGACTGCATGAAGTTGAGATTAACTGTGAATGAACCCAATGCAAACTTCTAAATGCACATGAACCATTAAGAGATTGATTTGTGATTTACTTTTCTGTAACCCAATTGTGATTCTCAAGCATGAATTTTGTACATGGCATGTGTGAATGTTGATAATAAAGTTCAAAGTATCATAAATAGAATCATATGAAACCCTCAACAAGGAGATTGCTTCAGTTGTCTTAACTGATATGACAAGACCCAGACCACATGTAGGCAACACTCACTGGGAGTAGCCATAATGAAAAGGGCAACAGAGAAGGAAAACTTCTGCTCCACTTATTTCTGATTCCATCACTAATATCAGAACTCGTGTTTCTGAGGTTCCATTGTCCACTGAGGAACTGTGGCTCTCCAGACATCTTCCAGCATAATGGCACCTGGCTGAAACTGTTGATGAAACTCTGTTTTCTCAGCTTCACAGACATTGACTTGTTTTGTCCTCACAGGACTTTACTTGTGCATGTTACATGCACATACTGATAAGAACCTGTCAAGGCATGGATATTATGAAACTTGGGTGTTCCTAGCCTTACTGGTTCACCTTTCAGGTTTTCTTTTCTCTCTTCAATTTTCTCCTCTTTATTAACATAAAAATTCTTAAGGATAATTAAAGATTTTTTCCTTTGTTTTATGCAAAACATTTAATAGACTCTCAGGCATTGCATCAGCTGACTAAATAGCCCCATAAACACATACAACTTTCACTTCCTAAGGGAAATTCTTTACCGGTTATTATATATTCAGAAATGCAAACATACACACACACACACACACACACACTTATGAAAATATGCATGTGTTTAGTGGGAAAATAATAAGGAAAGAAGAGAAAGAAAGAAGGAATGTAGAAAGGAAAAAGAGAAAGGAGAGATAAGAAGAGGGAGGGCAGGAAAGAGGTAGGGAGAGAGGGAGGGAGAGAGGGAAGAGATGCCAGTCAAAGAACCACACTGAAGATCTAGATACTGTAGCACTGACATATTAGAGAGACAGAATGTTATAGTGGTAACAATCATGGCTGGATTCAAATTCTAATTTAACCTACACGCTAGCTTTGGGACTTGGAGTAAATCATTGGAGTTTGCTATGCCTCCGTTCCTCGTCTGTGAAATTGGAATGCTAAGAATAGCATCCTGTTCATGGGCTGTTACAGATCTTAAGGAAGACAGTGTAGAAAGTGCTTTGAAAAGATTCCTGAGTAAAGAGAAAGTGCAAGAACTTATTAAGTGTGTTCATTTTTCAAGTCACACCAGGGTGGCCAGAAATGCTTGAACTAAGACAGGACACAAATTACATGATTGGAATAAAATTCTTATAAACACTCCATATTTTAATTATATTTATTACATAACTGAGTAACACCTCATATATACACATATGCACACATAATCTTGCAAGTTCTTTACTAAGTCACAACGTAACTAGTTTGCTTTGATATTTGCATTAATTCAGACCAGGACTTAAGGAAAAGAAAATGGTAAAACAGTATTTCATTTAAACACTCCAGTTTCCAAACCAAGGACAAGGTGCAGAGAAAACAGACTTGGGAACAACTGACTCATTCATGGCCTTACATGTTCAGGAACATGAGATGTGGGAAATGACTGAGATTCTATCTATTACCCATTGACTTCTCTGTGCCCTAGGGAGCTCTGTGTAACAGATTTACAGTCCATCAAAGTGTTCTTTGCTTTCAGAATATCATTATATACCCAGTCTATACCATTTAGGCTGTAGCAGGAGGAAAACTTCAATATGAGCATACATCCCATGAGCAGTAGGACTTTTTTTCTCTTTCTTGAAATGCTCACCATTGCTTTTACTTACAATCCAGTTCCACCAAAATTTTGGCTATTGTCCCTTTGTAAGTAAAGTGCCAGAAGGATGTCTGAGTTACCACCTATTCTGCACTCTTAGTCATAAAGGCAAATAATAGGTGAGGTAGGAGAAGTATTTTATCAAAACAAACAGCCAGGTCACCAAAGGAATAAGAAGTAATGATCTTTGAATTTAGCTTTGTGTAGCTGCTTTTATTAAAGCAGAATTTTCATGTATCTGAGATGGTTTCAAGACAAAAGGGCAGACTTGTGCATTGCTTTTATTGTTGGCTTTCTGGCAGGTCGTTCTTTGTCTTAAGGGACAGGAGAGATGTTCTTGCATAGAGGGTCCTTAGCTTCACTCTGTGGGCATAGCACTGCGCTTCCCTCTCAGAGATCATTTTACAAATCCAGGTGTTGCCTTCTTTATAGTCCCTGCACATCCCTCAGTTTTTGTCTACCTCAGGTCTTTTAAATTCAGCTTCCAGAAAAGTGCTGTACATGGAATTGAGCCCCCTTCTCATTTCCCAGAAAGAATTGTACAAAGTATTTATTTCCCTTGTGTTGCAGTTTAAAATCCACAGGAAACTGTGTTGAATGCTATCACCCCTAACTCCCATCTTTCTGCCGAGACAGGCAAACTCACATTCTCAAAGAATGAATGTGAAGTTGTACAGTTGATCATTTTCTTCACAGTCCATCAGAGTTTAGCCTTCTAAAACCAATGAAGTATCAACCTACATACTGCTTGCTCCCAGGGATAAATGATAAATAGAATTTGTTATTACAGTGAAGTACAGGTTGTGCCCAATTCACTATTATATTCATTATTCAAAGAAAAAACTACATAAATAACAATTGATTACGGGGGTGTGTTTAGGATGTTTTGCTTGTAGGAGTCCATCTGTAATCACTTAATGCATGGGTGCTAGTGACTAAGTACTCTCCATGCTTAAAGTAGTGAGCCAACTAAAATATTTAGTGTAAATGTGCCATTATATTTTTTCATAGTTTTCAATTTTCTATCTCTAAAAGTGAACATTTTAGTTGAATTTCAAAGCTCAGCCCTTTTAAAAGAAAAGATTGAACATATTTTAATACTTCCATAATGTGTTACCATTAAGTTTAGTAAGGTAGGGAGGACCTGGGAGATGTTGGGGGAGGTGAAACTGTGATCAAAATATATCATCTGAAAAATTGCTTTCACTAAAGTAGTGTACATATTTAAAAAGCAAGCAGAGCTGACCTATCATTTTCAGCAATGGGGAACTTTCTATATTAAGGGAAAAGTTCAAATTATCATAACCTATAATTTTCTGTGACTTTAAAAGATATTTAGCTGGCCCTGATAGTAGGGACCTGTGGTCTTAGCTGCTGGGGGCTAGGAGATTATACAATTAATACAACTTTAAAATTTAAATTTTTCAATAGTTAAAGAAAAATTGTTTCTTCACATTTTCAGTAAATTATTTCAGATAATTATGGCAAACCTACAATTAATGAATGAATGAAGATGCATATAATTACTTGGATATTTTTGTGTGTCTTTTGTTTTGTAACTTTTCTACTCACTGCTAGCTCAGGAATACTTTCAAGAATTACTGGCTAAATTCCCCAACTCCAGTGATTCTCCTGAGTAGGAATGACAAGGAATGCTTTAAGAATGATTTAAAACTATTAAGATGTGTTGGTGTTCATGCTGGTGATGGTGAAGAGGAAGATGCCAAAGATGAGGAAGAATGTGTATACACTACAAATGAGATCTAATTACTCAGTTGGATTGGGGTTATAATTATACTAAACTTTTAACTTATAAACTAAGATGAGATGATAAATTCATTCTAGTCATAGAGTTGACCTCTCTTCTTCCATTCCAAATAATCATATCGATTTATCTACCCCTGCAATAGTTTTAATGCTGTCCTTCTTTAAAGCATCAGTTGTCTCTCTTGTGATCCTACACTAGCCTTTCAGATGGTTACCTGTGCATAAAGTGGCATGTACATTGCACAGCAACTTTTGATCTTTCTATAATTGTGTAAGTGATCCATCCTACTTTCTTGTTTGAAAACAAATTAAACTATACTGAACATGTATTTCACTGCTGTAGCAAAACTACCTGACAGGAGCAGTTTAAAAAGGGAAGATTCACTTTGGCTTGTGGTTGGGTGTTTTAGGCCACAGTTAATAGGCAGAAGCATCCTTGCCAGAGGGCACAGTGAAGGAAAGCTAGCTGCCCATGTCATGATGGCTGGCACCAAGCAGGCCAAGACAAGGTATGTTTTTCAAAGTATAGGCCTACTTCCTTCAGAGTCCCCTGATTTGCATCACTGAATAATAATGCCATCAAATTATGACACTTTCCTTAGATTAGTCAACTGATTTGATCAGAACTTTTGTGAGCCAATCACTTCCCACAGCCAGACTGGAGATTGTATCAGGGACCAAACCTTCAGTACATGAGATACACAAGAATGTATATCTGAATTATAACACATGTACATCCATGTAGTGAAGCAAAGATATTTCTTTTTAATACTCTAAGCTGCCTATGAGCAATGCAGAGAATTCTTGTTATGGCACTATGATCCAGTGAATAGGAGGCACAGAAGTTTTACAAACTATTCTGGGTCCTTTCTGACTCCCACTTCTCTTATGCATGGAGTTATTGTGTTGTAGGAAGTACTGTTTTAGGAGAGGAATGTGACAACAATAAGTATCTCATTCACTCTCAGAGGAAAGTAGATCACTATTATTTCCTGAACTTAAACAAAACAAAAACAACAACAACAACAAAAACCAAACTTCTTTGAAGTAATAGGAACTGGCAGAAATAAAGGACATGTTTGTGCCAAACCTTCTGAGGGCATGGCTTTTCTGTAATGCTCATGCTCTCTTTATGCTTTTTGCTCAGAGCATGCCCTTCAATGTGTGCCATGGTTACATGTCATGAGCTCTACTGTCAGCTCCATTTCCGTGCTCCCAAAGCATGGACACTTGATTACAACACACAGTCTTGTTTGTGCTTATACGATCCACTGTTTTTCCTTGGGTTCTTCTTTCAACATTGCTTTCTGGCAGGATAGATTCATATGCATTTAAATTATATACCATGACTATGGCAAGCAAGCAACAGCGCTCATGAACCACATTTTCAAATTTAACTCCCCAGCATAAAAACAAAACCCAGCTTAGCTGATGGATTTCCAACATAGAAAAACAAATATAATTCCCTAAATTATATGTTTTTAACCAGAAAGGTATATTCAGGATGGTCGCAGGTGGGAAAATGTCTTCTCCTAATTTCCTGCCAACTTCTTCCTATTACTGAACATAGGCTTATCTTCTAAAGTTTTAACAAAAAATAATTTCGCATTATAAGGGATATGCTGCTCCAGGGGGAAAATGAAGAATCGCAAAAGAGAATTAAAAATATATATACATATATATATATATATTCCATATATATATTCCATATATATATATATTCCATGTGATGAATTAGAACTGAATATGAACGTGTGGTTCTGGACAAGTGTTGAAAACAATAGTACACAAGAAGTACTGAATGAATGTAAAAACAAGCCCAAATTTCAGACTAATTAAATGTGGTAAAAACTCATATATAGAAGAAGCAAACCTACAAGCTCTTCCCAAGAAGGAAACAAGGAACAAATATGCCACTCTTTTGCAGAATAAGTTAACTTTAGTCCATTGTGAACTTTTTATACCTGATAATTTATATAAATCTGTGTGTGTGTGTGTGTGTGTGTGTATACACGCATGGAGATGAGTCTGTGTGTCTGTGATATATCTCTTTATTTTATTTTAGACAGAGTTTCTTCATCTGGCTTCCAGGTTAGATGTCTACTACCAGAGGCTTCTAATGTTATTCTGCAATCATTACAGGTGTAAGACATATTATATCTGATATGTGTATGGTGTATATGTATCTGTATGTGCATGAGCATATGCATGTGTATTTGTATAGTCCCACAATGTCTTTCTATGTGTCATAAGTAGGCACTCATTTAGTGACTGATAAACAACAAGGATACTTTCTGAGCACAGCATATTTTCTGAATAGAAACACACACACACCATTTCTTGGACTAAAGTTATTTTTCTCTATATTTCTTCTGTCTGTTTTTTTTTTTTGTTTTTCAGCCAGCATTAGAGAAAATATAAGTGCTTGCTCATGGAGTCAGCATGTGTAAGGTAAAGCACGGTGCCCTGTGAAGTTTTATAGACTCTGTGTGGGGACTCTGAGTCCTGCAAGTCTCATCAACTGAGAAACATGGAGGCCAAATCCCAGGGACTTTCAGGGTAAATCTGATGCTGTCCTGTCATCAAATCAGGACTGCATTCATGCAGAGACAATATTTGATGCCCATGCTTATAGAGCCACAACAGTGAGACCTGGGAGAATCAGACACAATGATGACAACTGCCACAGTCCTGGAAGCATCCAATCAAGGAACAGGATTCTAGAAAGAACAACTAAGAAAGGACTCAGATTGGTTTATTTAGGAATTTAGAAAATATGTGACCTTCCCTGATAAAACTAAGTAAATGTCATTCTAAATGATTTTTTGAAAGGTATAAGTTAGAACAAATTTAATTAACAAAGTTGAATATATAATGCCCATGAGTTAATATTTTGACTTTCAAGTCCTGGGGAAGATTGTGCTAATAATGCTAGTATCAAATAGAGAAGATTTCCTAATATGTACAAATTCAAAAGATTTTCTCCTGAGAGAACTCTAGTGCTCTCCAACAGGACCTGAGTCTGGGTTACCACCCTTGATTTGTGCAGAAATAGAAAGGATGAAGAGGATGCTCAGCCATGAAACTGGACTTGCAGGCTAGTTTCCCTCTGAGACTCAGTATCATCCCTCTGGCAAAACAGAGTAATCCCTCAATCTAAAGATGGCTTTTTAACGTTTTCAAAGTCAGAATAATCTCATCTATGTGTGGGGGTAGAAATGGGAATCCTGCCTACTTTACCAAACTCCACTAAAACATAATATAAACATGCCAAATGATACCTCACTTCAGACTGTACTTTTGTTAGTTTGATCCCAGAGCTGAAGTAAGAAAAGTCCCATTCATCAGTCAGTGCTGATGCGTACAGCTTGTACAAGCTTGTATAGCTTACTTGTTTTGCATTCTGACACATAAAGAAAAATTGGACACCCCATACTGACTGTGTTTTTTTTTAAATAACCCACTGGTAAATTAATAATTATATTTTCATAAGCTCCTCCAAACTAAATGAATAACTCCAAATAATATTGAGTATTTAAAAATGGAAGAAAACACAGAAACAAAATTAGAAAAAGCTAGAAATATTTGGAAATTTTCTACTTGGAAGACACTGTGTTGGAATTTGTCGGGCAATTCTAAAGCTTAGCACATACCTTTCACTGAACAAAACATCCAAGATCGGTTTGCAACAATAGCTTAGAATAATGTGACATTTCTATTGTCTAGCTTATTAAAATCTCTATGTAAGGATTTCAGTGCAGAATCTGCATGCATGCAACGATACAGCATCTGAGAGTTACTTGTAATTGAAGTTCATTTCTTTATGAGTTTAAGCTGTCCTACCTTATATACATTTGTGTCCCATATCTAGCTAGTGTGAGCTTTGCACAGATGTATTTGCAGTAAATAAAATTGATTTAATTTAAAATTTTATGAGGGAAAATTGAATGCTAAAATAAGGTTTAAAAACTATCATTAGCCATTTCCTACTGATGTAGCTTTCACTTGATGATGTCAGTTACAAGGACAGACATTATCCTCAAATTGGCCATTATAGTTTGATCTTATTTTGTTCAAATGAATAGGAAATAGCTAGATGCCTTCTTAAAGGTAGTAGGACTTCAATAATCCCCTTTCCCCTGTGAGGATGGCTGTTGCTTTGGTTTTTAACTTAATATATGTGGGTGTAAATATATTTAATGGAATGGTCGGTGTGGAAACTCAGGGCGTTCGTTCTCTAAATTCATTCATGTTTCTGAGGAAAGTGCCTATATTTGATCAATATATGTGCGCATGAGCAATTTAATTTCCTGTCTGAAATTAAAAAGATTGTTTTTAGCACCCTAAAACTAAACTTACTCAGAATCTGAAAGCCTAGAAACAATTTCACAAGGCATGGAACTTGAAACAGCAGTTGCAGGAGAATGGAGCTTGAAGTTACCCAGATGCCTTTGACTTCTGAGCACTCAGCATGATGCTTTGGTAGATAACTGCAGTTGCAAAATCTTTAATGTTAATATATTGTGTCAGTTCTGCAGGCCTGTGTACCCAATAGACAAACATCCCAGAAGAATTTTTAATGACCCTTTCCAGAACACACTATACCTTCCCTATACCCAAGCCATTCTAATGTACATCACTCATTATCTTCCTCCTCCTCTTCCTGCTCCTCCTTTCCTTTCTCCTCCTCATCACCACCACTACCACATCATCATCATCATCACCACCACCACCATCATCATCATAACCATCGTCATCATCTGGGAGCTGGGGACCAAATTGAAACCCTATACCTGCTTTAAAAAAGTAATCTAACACTGAAATATTCTTTTCTTTCATGTACTGTGACATTTGCAATAGGACTTCATGAAAATGAGTCAAAGAATAAAATACATGGGTTTTCTTGTACCTACTTCTGCGATGCCTTTCATTCAGCTTAATGGCTTGCTATGCATACAAGTTGCTAAGAACATGGACAGTCTTTTCTGATTATATTGTAATTTCTTTTTTACATTTTTATTTATAAACATTTGGGTTGCTTCTAGCTTTTGGCTGCCATACATAAAGCTGTTGTAAACACATCTTTCATTTCTCTTGGATAAAATACCTGAGAGAGGAATTTCTGGACCATAGTATAAATCATGTCCAACCTTTAGAACAAAGGTAGCACATGCATTTTGGCTGCTTTCCTGTTTTGTGGTTACTTTATTCAGTGTTGTTTTTATGGCTTAAAAATTAATGTGCTAGCAAGATTTACTTTAGTACTAAATTCTGCATGATTGTACTTTACTTAGGATATAATAAATTTAAAATAATTTGGTGAATGAAAGGCGGGCTGCTAATTAGCTAACCTTGTGATAGATGACTATAGACTATCCAGACAGATTCAGTGTATTCGTTCACAAATTTCTGAAAAGACAGGGGAGGAACAGAGACAGTGTGAGAAAGATTGCTAATTTTGAAGTCTTTAAAAGTGGAAGAATAGCCATAACAAAGACAGGTGTCCTTCCAACTAAAAGCTATGAAAATCAAAAGAGGGCATGGTCTCTTATACTACCCCCAGAGCATCACGTGACTACCGCCCTCAGTTCCTTCATATTCTGATGTCTTCTTAAGACCAGCCGAACTCCACTGTGGCAAATTATTTCACAATCCATCAGAAATGGGATGTGTAACAGCAGCAAAATGAGATACAGACAACGATGATGAGACCAAATTCATCCACGTGCCACTGAAGCTCCAAATTAAGCACAGAAGACTCCATTGCCTTATAGGTTCATCCTGTCCTCATGTGTTGAGATTGCTCTACATACTCAGCATGGTTGAGGAGTAGCCTCTCACTCTCTGTTTCCAGTGTACCCTTTGCTTCACTCCAAGATATTCTATGCATCTATTGATATGAATGATGTCATTTGGACGTCCTGTAATCCCTTGCTGAATCTTGAGTTCTAACCCGACAGATATTTTTCCTGCATATGTAGCAGAAGATGGCCTAGTCGGCCATCATTGGGAAGAGAGGCCATTGGTCTTGGGAAGATCATATGCAAGATAGATATGAAGGCATCGTTTCAGCTGTTTCCTCAGGGTTCCAATGCTGCTGAGGAGATCTTAGCTGTCAAGGTGGCACTTTTCCTTTTGACTGCTTTTAGGACTTTTCTGTCTGCTTGGTGTTCTTTTGTTTTTCTCGGGTGTATATATGTGATGATTTTTAAAATTATTATCACATAGGGCTCTGAGGGGATTATGGAATCTTCACACGTAATTGGCAGTTCCTACCCAAACAAGAAATACCTCAGACATCTCAAATTCCATTATTTTCTTTGAATATTATCTCACTCTTTCCCTCCCCTGTCTCGCTCCTTCCTTCCTGTCCTCCACACTTTCACCCCTGGCCACTCCCTACTTTCTAACTTTAGAATTTGCTTTCAGGCTGGAACTGTAATTGCACATGTATTGAAACCGATCAGGCACTTGCTGTGTTGCTTCATGTTTATGTCCTCACTTTCTTCCTTTTACTCTTTTCTCCTAGTTTCGAGGACTTTCCTCACAACTCAACTCTGAAAGGGCTTTTTTAGATTCCATGAATTATGGAAAAATCACTTATATTATGACTTCATTTCTTGAATCCATATTTCTTTAAAAGATGCTTTTCTTTCAAGCTGTCGCTTCAAGTGTCAAAGGTGCCATTTCCTCATTTGAAAATTATTCATTGAACTCTGACTCCTGCCACTCTATTTGCATCTTACAATAAGAATCCTTCTTGAGACAAAACACAGTTCTCCAAGAGTAGTGTGATGTAGCTGAAAAAGCACAAGAATGCAAAGTACGTGCTAACATTTACATGTCCCAGAATCATGCTTTCTATTAAGTTTTTCATTTCATGTATGATCGATAGATGTTCCTGTTATCTTGACCTCTATCCAAGTGCTAGAGACAATGCTCAACTAAGCACAGGGTCTTGTTTGATGGGTAATCAATGTGGGAGACACTAGGCTTTTAGTATCTATTGACATTCCCTGTTGGAGAGGAGGACTGGGGTTATGGATACACAGATTGCTCCATGGCTTTTGTTTAATGGGAAACTCTTTCATTCTTACTCTTGCAATGTTTTGTTTGTTTGTTATAAGTGAATATGCTACAGAACCAGTTGCTGTGAGTGCAAGTGTTAACTCTGACATTTAACATCAATGAGACTTTGCCCTAATAATGTTGTGCTCCTGTGCCTCTGATTCCTCATCTCTATGAAACAGAAATACTAGTGTGTTTTTCCAAAGAGTTATGGAGATGACTGAAATTAAAACATCTGAAGCACCTGACACAAGGTGAGAGTTCAACTAATGTAAGAACATGCTAATAAGTCCAGTAAACAAACTATCCCCCTAGGCCAATATTATTTTCTGTAGCTGTTCCTCTCCTCAACTCAGGAGACGCATAAGCACCTTCTTGGAAGCTATGAATTGGTTATGGGTGATGGAACATGGGCATTTACTTGATCTTACAGCTTTCTTCACAATCAGACCCTATCAATTCCTTCTGCATTGCCTTGATTATGAAAGCTTTCTCTTCAGTAGAAACAGTATACATTATTTGTGTATGTTTTTCCATACCTGAGCCCACAGCAAGTGTGTCATATCCATATGCAATATGTGTTTCATTGTCTTTTTTATTGATGTTCTATAAGGACACCCCTAATTTTAGCACTGCTATAACTTGTTCCTGTAACCCTCTTGCTCCCTGTTTTGACGATAGTTTTTGCTTTCTCGTATGGTTTCCATGACTTTGAAGTTTGAAGGAAGGGATTTACTCTACAGGTGGACATTTGTTTCAGAATATCATGAATTGATACTGTCCAAAGAAACTTTCTGACAGCAGAAGTCATGTTATCTAAATGGAGAAGAAATCTTTGCTACATGAGCCTGTGACAAATCCAAGATCTATGTCGTTACTGAGGTTGAAACTTAGGAACAAACAAAAGATATAAGTACTCTCAAACCTGATGTTACTAAATATTCTGTTATCCATTTTTATTCATTATTATACTTTATTTTGCAGAGATCCAGTCTTTAACACACCATGTCATAACTTGTTTAGATACTTATGTGTCACTGGTTGCCACAGCAAATATAGTCAAACTTGTTATGGTTTTCACATCTTTTTGTTTTAATAATCTTTTAAATTATTTTCTTTATATACATTTCAAATGTTATCCCAAAATTTCCCTATACCCTCCCCCTGCCCTGCTCCCCTACCCACTCACTCCTACTTCTTGGCACTGGCATTCCCCTGTACAGGGGCATATAAAGTTTGCAATACCAAGGGGCCTCTCTCCCTAGTGATGGCCAACTAGGCCATCTTCTGCTACATATGCAGCTAGAGACACGAGCTCTGGGGGTTACTGGTTAGTTCATATTGTTGTTCTACCTATAGGGTTGCAGACCCCTTCAGCTCCTTGGATGCCTTCTCTAGCTTCTCCATTGGGAGCCCTGTGTTCCAGATGGTGCTCAACTGACTTCATGCCATTTTATAAAGAGCCACTGTCCCATGTTAGGCTTCCTGGAAGTTGAGACTGAGATTTGAACAGTGAGGTTTGGGGAGGATGCTCTCAACATTAACACCTCTCTGCTGGGTTTATGGAGTTGGGAGTGCTAGAGGGAAAGAGTGGACTGCAGTGTAAATATGGACTGAGGTTTTTTATATTCCTACAAGGAAATCTGTGACTGAGCCAGCTATTCCTCTGGACCTTGCAGCTTACATCAAGACAGGTAGGCATTTGGTCTTCCGTGCTGTCTTTTAAAGAGGAGGCATGCTCTTGGGCGATTTGACTCTCTAATGTCAAGATCAATCACACAAGTCCTGCCACTAAGAAGTATAGAATTTCCAGATTTGTGAGAATATGAGTTTAGGATGGAGGAGGAACAGGAGTGATGCAGACAGTTTGTGTAAGGAATCCGAGGTTCATGTCCATGGCCCCTTCACACTTTCTGAGGCTCATGGCCATGACTCCTTCACACTTTCTGTTTTGAAAGCACACACTCTTTCATCATTTCTTCTGTTGTGCCTCAATCTAGACTTCCTTCAGCCACCTGTTTTGTGGTGAACAGTTTGTCTTTTAAAATATTTATTCCAGAGTTTAGATGTGATGGCGTGCACCTTTCTTTAATCCTTGGACTTGGGAATTTGAGGCAGAAAGATCATGGTTTTGAAGCCATCCTGGGCTGCATAGTAAGATCCTGTCTCAAAAAAAAAAAAAAAAAAAACTAACAAAAAGCTACATCCAGAACATCACTGACAGTCATTGAAAATTGTTTCCTGCCAAATGTAAGGGTTTCAAAGGCTTATGGAAACATAATCCTTTCGTGGGAGGATTAATAGTAGAACATACAATTTCTGTTTTAATTTCTGGTTCAAAATAAGGAAGAATCTTTTTGTAACAGCCTTTTCTCTTTTCAAGTTTGAAAAATTTGGAAAGGAAATGCAGCATGTAGATTTATGTTTGTAGCCCAATCCGTAATAATTCAAACAAGGGTGAAAAGCACTGGCTATGTAACACAAAGAAAAATCCTTTGCCTGTACATTCAAATGTTGTTATTTGCTTGCTTTCTAGTCTTTCACCTCTACTTATTAAAAAGAAAAAAAAAGATATATATATATAGAATTTCCCAGAGGGCTTTTGTGGATAATGTCAGACAGCCATAGTCAACTGGAACTATCATCTATATGCTTATGAGGTGTTGCTGCACATGAAGCTATTTGGTTTTATTTCCATATCATCTTCACAATGTAAAGAATATCATGTCTGTTTTTCTTTAGGAAGAAAGCTAAACTCTAGTGAGGCAAATGGATTTCATAAAGCAAATGGAATTCAAATATGAGTTCTTAATACTCACAGCTCCTTTGAGTGTGTGAAGTCTGAACTCACAGACCCTGAGTCTGAATGGTCCTGGTTGTCTACCTAACTCATCAGCCATATAGGTGGAGGCAGAAAATGGCCACATCTATCATTCGTGTCACCAGATTCCAGCAGAGGACAGATTTCAACCTCTGGTGTCATTCTTCAGGGACTGTCCACCTTCTTTGTTGATACAGGGTCTTTCACAGGCTTAGCGCTTACAGAATCTACTAGGTGGCTAGGCAGAACCATGACTACTTGTGTCCCAGCACTGGGGTTTGCAAGCATGCTTCACCATGTCCAACTTTCTACAAAGTTTGGTGGAGCTTAGCTCATCATGGTGTTGCAGCTAGCATTTCCTTGGCTGAGAACTCTCTCTAGCCCCCAAAGCAAAACCTTTTGTTGTTGCTTTGTATATTAAAAATTTTTATCATAAAACAGTATTTTTAGAGGACTTAAGACTGCATGATTTCATGAAATTCTTACTTTTCTTCTTCATTGAGACAAAATGCCCAATGCTATTTCAAGCAATCTACACATGTCTTGACTTAATGTTGTTTCTATTCACAGATGATCACATCCTGATCCCATAAAAGCTAATTCCTCACTGTTCAGTGCAGGGTTTCTTCTTAACTTCCAATTTCAGTTAGCATTGAGACTCTGTGTTTATAATGGGTACTTCAATTTTTCACTGTCCTGTTAATTCTTATAAAAATTATATTACTGGAGAATGAATGACTGGAGAATTCAAATGATTTCAAAAATCCTGATCCCTAAGATGGGTGGTATTGAATTGAGAGTAGCTGCTGGCCAACAGTGGTGAAATTCTTAAAGGGTGAGTTCAGTGCTTAATGAACAAAAAAGCATATTTGAAAACAACAAATATCATCTAGGAGCATTGGTGTTCCTTGTGACTAGTTACTCTAGTTTGTTTCCTTCAGAGGAGGACTCACAGCATGCTTCCTACAAACATAATTTATTTAGAAGATACCCGCAGAGGGAACCTCAAAGGAAGACATTAGTTTAGGGGACCAGAAGCTGATCCAAACCTGGTCTCCTTGTGCCATCACACTTTCAGTTTATCTCTCTGGTATCATGCAATTCAGCAGACTTTGCTTTGTGAAGTCTACGTGAGAAACCACATGAGAACCATGTCAGATGGTAAGTCACAGAGCAGCTAACTGCAAATGAGGGTGCTCAGATCAAGTACTGGTCTTTGAGTCATTCCTGTGTTTCTTTGCAAGTTCCATGCAAATCCACTTACATGGCTAGACAGCCCTTGTGAAAACCACCTCATTCCTAATTTCACATCCAGACAGGGTTATAGTTGTGGACAGTTAGCAAAAAAAAAAAAAAAAAAAAAAGGTGGACTGGGTGGTGACTGGGGGGGGGGGGGGCTGCTCAGTGGTCATGGTAATTAGAGGGATCTGAACAGAAAGCTTGCCTTCAGTGAGGCTTCCAGGTGTTTGGTGGTGGGTACAGGGACTCAGAGCAATGGCAGGCATGCCATCACCTTCTCTACAAATGTGTTTTCCTTTAGTTCCCAGACACTGGCCTCATAGAACTCTAATCTAAAATGCCTTACAGCTTTTTCTCAGTTACTCACAGTTACAAAGAAACTGTTTCTTTTATTGCACATTGTAACCAAATGTGTAAACAAACACTTGCACACAAGCACAGACAAGTGGTTGAAGATCCTTACAGGGCCTTTCTTTTCTTGACTGCTAAGTTGTCATATCATTTCTAAGTATGATATAGATCTAATAAAAAATTCTCAAGTAATTAAATTAGTTGAAGGGCTCCTTTTAAAATCACCATGTTTCCTCAAGGTCATGTAAATCAATAACATTTACTTATTTCTTTTTCTTCGCTGTCAAAGGGACTCCACATAAGTCTAGAAGGCCTGTGAACTCTGATGGGATTTTTCATTTCTCAAGGAGAAACACACACACACCTTATTGCTTTATTATATATATATATAATATATATATATGTATATATATATATAATATATATATATATATAGTGTGTGTGTGTGTGTGTGTGTGTGTGTGTGTAGATTTTATGAAGAAATGTTATTAAGTGACTTTAGTCAGAAACCCTCCATTTCAATTCTCCGGGATGGTATGTTCAGGCTCTGCTCTCTTCAGGAGAATTCCATGTAGAAAAAAAAAAAAAAAAACAAAAAACAAAAACCAAAAAAAACCTGACTCTAGGACCTAGTCAGCAATGAGGAAAACTGACCTGCTATCCACCCTGGTGGAAAGCCCTGCAGGGCTGCCTGCTCTGGGCTGCCTAAGTGTCTCATTTGTACCTGAAAACAAGAGGTGTCATTTTTCCCTATTCTGGGTGTCACAAGCCCAATTTTCTTTCGCTAAGGATCACAGCTATTAGTCTCTGAAGGTGCTGGCACTTCAGGCCCGGGCTGCGGTGATTAAAATACCGTAGCATCTGAGGATTGGTGCACTTCCATCAGCGAGCATCTCCAGCTGCTTCCCTGCCTGACTCTCCTGCCTCTCATTATGATCCATCATTACCCATTTTGGGGTCTGCATAAGTCATGTGAGTAGGGAAAATTGAGAACCTTAGCAAAATATATTTCTACAGACATGCACCACTAGTAATGACAAGGAAGCAGCCACCCCTGCTGATTTGCACATCCTTTCACAATGACACATTTTATGTTCCAAGTTTACCCTTCTCATTCGAAGACCTCAAGCCCCTGTCTCTTATACACTTACAAACACAGCACAGACATACAAATGAGGTGATGTAAAATCTCTTACATGCAATTCATTTTTTCAACGAAATTAAAAGAAAATATTCACCATATTGAGCCAATAGTCATGGGAACAGAAAATAAAAGTAGCAGACTGAGACAAATGTAACTCCAATAAAGTCAATAAATAAGGCTTAGAAAAGCAGATGAATCCAGATTTCACTTGAGTCCAAATGATTTAGAGAATAAATTGCTGAGTACACAAAGATTAAGAAAATTCCTTCCCTTCCTAGATGAGAATGCAGATAAGGCTTTCAGTGGCTTCTGCCTTAGCCACTCTGCAGCCAGATCATTCTTTAGCAAGCTGAAAACCTGGATGGAGTTTTTGGGGTGAAATCCTTCCTCCTCCTGCATCCCAAGTGGTTCTGAAATATCAACAGAAAAAATGGCAATAGCTCTTGGTCTACAAAGCCTTTCTTTCATTGTCTATAGGCAGGATTTTATAATTAGCAGCCCAGTTAACAGTAAGAGAAGAAACCTGGATTGATGTATGTGCAGTGCCGTTTTGGAAACTGAAAATGATGGATACACATGTCTGAACAGGATGCTTCCATCCCTGCTGCCTTGGAGGAAGCAACCTGATGTGAAATTGGAGCCAAACGTGAGGTTTTTGTGCCAATGATTCCCCACACTTTTGAATTGTTTCTGCTTCATCAACAGAACGCAGAATGACATCTGCCTGCATTTCTTTTACTCGTCATTGTAGCAATCCAGAAATCAAATATTAAAATATGAAAATCATATGGTTTCCTAATGCATTTACCTCATGTATGTAGAGGATTGAAATAATCAGGAATAATCAGTGCTGATCTGTTTCTCCACTCCAGCATTCTGACTCAGCTGCCACACTTTCCCACAACTCCAAACACACACACACACACACACACACACACACACACAAACTTTTACCTTGGATAACGTGAGCAGCAATCATTACAGAATGTTAGTGGTATCATTAGGGACATAATCCTCCCTGTACTTCTTTTCATCAAGAAACATTGATGTGAGCAAGATTTAGATGGATAACTCCACAGCCTGGGAATTATAAAGACTGAAATTACTAAAGCAAAGCCAGACAGGTAGGAGCAATGTGTGTGATTACCATCAAATTCAGCTTCGTGGAGGAAGAGTTGGGATTATTCCAGGAAGGACGTGTCCATGAGATGCACCACGGGTCCCTCCAGGAAGGATGTGTCCATGAGATGCACCATGGGTCCCTCCATGTGTATGCATTGGTTGGCGGTTTAGACTCCTGGTTAGCTGATAATGTTCTTCTTCCTATAGGGTTGCAAACCCCTTCAGCTCCTTCTGTCCTTTCTCTAACTCCACCATTGGGGACCCTGGGTCAGGTCGATGGTTGACTGCTAGCATCCTCCTCTGTATATATCAGACTCTGGCAGAGCCTCTCAGGGGAAAGCTATAGCAGGTTCCTGTCACTATGCACTTCTTGGCATTCACAATAGTGTCTGCATTTAGTGACTGTATATGGGATGGATCCCTAGGTGGGGCAGTCTCTGGTGGCCTTTCCTTTACTCTCTGCTCCACACTTTGTCTCCATATTTGCTCCAGTGAGTATTTTGTTGCCCCTTATAAGAAGGACCAAAGCACCCACTCTTTGGTCTTTCTTCTTCTTGAGCTTCATGTGGTTTGTGATTTGTATCTTGGATATTCTGAGCATTTGGGCTAATATCCACTTATCAGTGAGAACATGCCATGTGTGTTTTTGTGACTTGGTTACCTCACTCAGGATGATATTTTCTAGTTCCATCCATTTGCCTAAGAATTTCATGAATTCGTTGTTTTTAATAGCTGAATAGTACTCCATTGTGTAAATGTACCACAATGAAAAAAAAAAAACAAACCACATGATCATCTCATTAGATGCTGAGAAAGCATTTGACCAAATTCAACATCCCTTCATGGTAAAAGTCTTGGAAAGGTCTCAGGAATTCAAGGCCCATACAGCAAACTAGTCACCAACATCAAACTAAATGGAGAGAAACTTGCAGCAATCTCACTAAAATCAGGGACTAGACAAGACTGTCCATTCTCTCAGTACTTATTTGATATAGTGCTCGAAGTCTTAGCCAGAGCAATTAGACAACAAAAGGAGGTAAAAGGTATACAAATTGGAAAGAAGTCAAAATATTATTTGCAGATGATATGTTTAAGTGACCCCAAAAATTCCTCTAGAGAACTCCTAAACCTGATATTCCGAACTATGGGTGTGAAGCTTAAGTGGAATAGAGAAGGCAGGGAACTGTGCTTGCAGGGTTGGGGGAAGGACAGAAGGAAGTAGAAGGCACAGGGGGCACATCAATGCCACAAAATTTTTGAGATAGCAAAGCTTTCAGAACACAGGCCCAATGTGGTAACAGATTTAATATTAAACAAGAGAAGCATGGTAAATTACAAGTGTAACCCTGTGATTCAGGAGGTGAGGCAGGAGGCTTGAAAATTCCATTTCTGTGTTTATTATCCGTTCTTCAGATTCAACACCAACAGCACCTTGACAACACAGATTTCTTCAGTTTTAATCAGGCATACAGCAAAGGATAGCAAGGGAAACCCAGTCTGCCTGCCAGCCTGGATCGGGGAGGTTTCAAGAGGCTCTAATCCTACCTGAGCAGCTATTGCCAGTTGATGGCTGTGGGGGAGAAAGAGTCAGTTCTCTCCATGGATGTAGACCTGGGTGAGTAAATTGTCTATGCTCCAGTGGATGGCCTCACACCTTTGTGAGTTTGGGTAACACTAATTTTGGGCTCAGTGGGTTACGAGAAAAGAACACCAACAGAAGAGGCTGAGGAGGAGGGGAAGCTAAAGATGGGAGGGGAACATGAGGGGTAGTTAGCAGGAGATGGAGTGCAGGTGTAGAGTAATATATAATTTTAATACTTTGTATGTATTCATGAAATGCACAAAGAATAAATAACTCTATAAAGAGAATAACATTAAAGATAATTTCCTATGTATTTCTTGAACAATAAAAATAAAAGATAAAATAACAGCATAACTTTATTCAAATTACTTAACCTCTCAGAACCATAGGTTTTTTGATGAGTAATATGAATTTCAATTTCTGTGGGATTTTAAATAAAACTACATAAATTGTTGACTTATAACACATACTAGATAAATGCTTATCTCTCTGTTGATGACATAATTTTTTGCCACAGTACATTTTCAAGGTTAAAAAAAAAAAAGGAGAGATGCTATAAGTAAAAACAGATTTCTGAATAGTGAAAAGTCAACTTTGGAAAAGAATGTGCTTCAGTCCAGAAGAAGGGCAGATGGACATGGGAGAGCACCCAGTGAGGAGCTGCTGAGCACCAAGAAGGCCAGCCTCTGGGACTGGTACTCCATGGACCAGAGAGCTGCACTTGGGAAAGCATTTCTATTAATTTTTAAAATTTTCTTTTTGAGAATTGTGTACCTTAGTATTTTACTTATATTATTTCTACTCCTTTCCCCCCAGGTCCTCTCATGCTACCTCACTATTTTTATTATTTTTATTTATCTATTGACTTTACATCCTACTCACTGCCCCCCTCCTGGTACCTTCCTCCCAAAATCCTTCCCTCATCCCCCTCCCCTTCTCTGCTGAGTGGGTGAGGGTCCCCTGGGTATCCCCTACCCTGGGTCTTCAAGTCTCTGCAAGGCTAAGTGTACTCTTTCCCACTGAGGCCAGAAAGGCAGCCCAGCTGGAAGAACCTATCCAACAGACAGGCAACAGCTTTTGGGGCAGCCCCCATTCCAGTCATTCAGGACCCACATGAAGACCAAGCTGCACATCTGCTACATATGTCCGGTGATGGGGAGGGTCATGTGTCCAGCTCATGTATGCTCTTTAGTTCCTGTTTCAGTCACTGGGAGCCCCAAGGGTCCAGAGTTGACTCTGTTGGCCTTCCTGAGGTGTTCTCATCTCCTTCAGGGCCTGCAATCCTTCCCCCAACTGTTCCATAAGAGTCCCCAAGCTCCACCCACTGTTTGGCTGTGTGTCTCTGCATTCCTCTGAGTCAGCTGCTGGACACCCCAATTTTTAATCAAGATTTTCACTTGTTTTAATGTTTGAGACTATAATTACATCATTTTTCCTCCCCCTTGCCTTTCCTCCCTCTGTATCTTCCCATGTATCCCACCCCCTTTGATCTCTTTCAAATTCATGCTCTATTTTACTTTAGTTGTTGTTTTACACACACACATAAACACACTCACTTCTAAATACATAAATACAACCTGCTCAGTCTGTAAAATGTTACTTGTATGTGTGTTTTCAGGGCTACATGTTTGACACTGGATAATCATTGGTGCGCTATTCTACAGAGAAGACTCTTCTGCTATCAGAATTTCTTAGTTGCCTATAGTTCCTGTCTAAGGCTGAGGCTTCTTGATCTTTCCCTTGTTCACCTTTACCTGTCTGTTAGTATCACCTTTGTTCCAGTCCTGTTTAGGTAGCCATGTTGATGAGACTTCATGGGTGTATTTTCTGACGTTCCTAACAGACACAGTTTCTGAGAAAACTGCATGTTTCTCTGGCTCTTACAATCTTCTGTTCCCTTTACCATAATGCCGTCTACCATCCCTGGCCACCGCAAACTCTAGGATGTAAGTGCTTAGCATTGGCAGCAGAAGAGCCATGTTTCTCAAACACTAGAATCCAAACTCTCATTTTTTCTGAGCTTCCAGATGTTGAGAAAGTTAAGACTTGGTTCCTCACAGCCTGGGTGTTGTTAAGAAAATTCACCATCCTGCTCATTTATGTTAATTAAAATTATTCTACTTTAATGCAGTTATTTTTGGTTTGATTTATTTTCAACACCCTTAGGGAAAGAAAAAAAATAAAAACTCAAATTCCCTTTCTTTAAGTCTATAATTATGCTTAATTCCTTGGCTTGAATAGCATTTCCTTCCTTTACACATTTTAGCTGAAAATCGTCATACTATAGGCAAAATAGATCCTTGGTCTGCTATTTAAAATTATTTTGAATCAATTCATCAGTCTAGTTCCCAATCACAGGGGGAAATTCACAAGTCATGTCTGATGATTTCAACAGAACTAACAAGGAAAGCCAAATAAGTAGGGTGCCCTCCTCCCCTGCAGCAACTTCTTTGAATGGGTTCTTTGAATTGTCCTTTATGGGTCTGTTTTTGCCAGAAATTAAAATGTCTACTTCTCCCTTCTTCCCAACATTTCTCTTTTAAAACAGTGTTGTGGAGAACTAGGAACATAAAAACTTGCCTCAATAACAAATATCAACTCCAAACTGCAAAATGATGCTGTATGTATGGCAGAGGTAAATAGTTATTTGAGTTTTCAAAGAGAAACTTAAATTACTACTATTTATTTTATTTTGAAATATATGGGTCTCTTTAGCTGTGAAACACAGAGCATAATTATATAGAATATCCTCATTTTTTATATAGTGAACAAATAGAAATGATGGTGACAAGATTTTGATATGGCTTTTAACTTATGCACATCAGAGAACTCTGTTAATGAATATAAGCCACTGGCAAACAGTGCACCATAAGGTATTCATATCCTTTGACCCTGTAATATATCTTTGAGGATTTTATTTTAAAGAAATAATTCAACAGAAATAAAGCTCAAATACTCAAAGTGTTTGTCTTAGTGCTATACAAATATATGAACTAATAAAAGCCCACTGAAAACTATCAAAATATTCAGCAATAAAAGAATAGCTTATTAATTATGTACCAACAGCAAGAGATAATTTAATGAGCCATTAAAATTATACTACAATAGGTGCAGAACTGCATTTGGGAACACATGTATAGTCATTATATGGTAGCATTTCTCTAATTATAGAATGGCCTTCTTATCAGTTAATTTATTTATTTACATTTCAAAGGTTATGGCCCTTCCTGGTTTCCCCTCCACAAGCCCCCTACCTCAGCCCCTCCCCCATGCTTCTATGAGGATGCTCCTCCACCCACCCACCCACCCACTCCTGCCTCATCTCCCTAGCATTCCCCTATGCTGGGCATCAAGCCTTCATAGGACCAAGGGCCATTTATGTCAGATAAGGCCATCCTCTGCTACATATGTTATTGAAACCATGGATTCTTCCATGTGTACTCTTTGGTTGGTGGGTTAGTCCTTTGGAGCTCTGAGGTTGGGTCTGGTTGGTTGATATTGTTCTTCCTATGGAGGTTGTATAGGATAGTCTTAGGCAGAAGATAGGTTATAGCCGCATACCTGGGTGCTAGACAAAGAAATAAGAGAGTGAACTCCTGGATATTTCACATAGTTGAAGAAAGAGAACAAAATGCTCCCAAGAGGGCTCAGATGTTGCAGACAACTAACAAAGCCAAGAAGTATGGGGGACAGAGGGCAACAGAGAGAAATACACTGGAAGGGATGAGAATACCCAAGAAGAGATAACAATTATCTATCATATATTTAAATGGCTTGCTACTGGGTTAGAGTGTGGGTCCCTCTCTCTACTTAGGAAAGTTACTGTCCCCAGTGCCATGTATCCATAGATTCATGAGAACTTCCAGTGATGCCAAGCTGGTGTCACAAGGGTCTGAAGCTGCTGCACACTTAGTATCCATGTGGCCTTTCATAGCTCTCATTCGGATTCAGCCACTTCATCTATGAGTAGCAGTGCCTTCATTTTTATACTGTAGCTATGAGCATTGTATGAATTACCACACAGGCACCACTAATTTGCCTGGTATATAGTAAGCTGCATGCATACCTATTATGATCAATAATTATTGTCTTCTACTTCCAGCTTCTAGCCCCCCTCCCTTCCTCCTTCGTCCCACTCTTTCTTACCCTCTCCTTCTCTTCCTCCTCTTCCTTCCCATCATCCCATATCTACTGTTCGGGCAGATAGCTTATGAAAAATTTTGGATGCAATTTTTAGAAGTTGTACTTAGGACTGTGAACCAATTTTTTTTTTAGAAATTGGGTCATTATGTCTGGATACATCAATTAACTTTCTTGATAAGAAGAAATAGTAGTAAAAGTAATAATAAGAAAATATAACCTAGTCAGTTATCTAAGAATTTAGTCATTATTTACAGATGTTTCATAGGCAACCATTCAAAATTAGGAAGAAAAAAACACCAAATTTGAGATACAACGAAAAAATTACATTCAACACAAAGCTAATATAATGACAAACATTGAAGTAGACAAAAATATTCTTTGACCAGGAAACTAAATTCAGAACAAGAATAGCTGGAATTTGTAATAATTTAATATATTTCTATTCAATTGATTCTGTTTATAAAAATGTTTATGAATAAAAGTTCAGCAATGATTTGAGATTTCAGAATATTGACACAAATGATTCCTGAAATTTTAAGACAAATACCATGGACATTCTGTTAAAGAGAGAAATAGAACATCTTTCTAACTTGGAACTTGGTATCGTTCAAAATGCTAACAATTCTTTGATTCTTCTGGGTTAATGAATTTAGGCTGTTTCTATGACACTTTACTCATATATCAGTTCTGAACTTGATAATACCTCTAAGGTTATAGTTTCATTCAAGCCCAGTCCCATGGCTCAGGGTTATAAACACTTGCTGTGGAAACCTTATGACCTGAATTCCATTCCAGGAACTCATTCCAGAGCTATGACGCAATGGCCCACATCTGAAATTCTAGCACATTTATAGCAAAATCAGAGGTTGTGATAGGAGAACTGCATGGATCCTTGTGACCAGATTCGCTGACTGCATGATGCTCAGTGTTAAAAATAAGAGAGACCCCACTTCAACAAGGTGGAAGGAGAGAACTGACTCTGGACAGTTATCTTCTGGCTTCCACAAGCCATGGTATGTGAACTTCCACAGACACAGCACACACACACACACACACACACACACACACACACACACACACACACACAAATTAACTATCTTAAAAAACAAAAACAAAGGCTATAGGACTAATGATGATGTGGATTTATATGTGCTCAGAAGCTGACAATGCTCTTCTAGATTATAATAAAAACCCAAGAATTCAAGTCACGGACATACACCCCTACTCTAATTGTTGTGGAGCCCAGAGCTCAGCCTCGTCTGCTTCATGATTATGTGTGCCCTTGTTTATCATTGTTGTTGCCTGAAGAACTGTACCCATGGAGCTTCCAATCAGTAGACACTTCTGTGTAAGAATGAAAGCCTACTGATTAGTTTTTAAATTGTCTTTTTACATACAGATCTGTGCCATATCAATGAAAAACAGACAATTGGATCTACAGAAAATATAGAGAAATGGAAATATCCAGTGATTCCACCAAACAGTGGGAACATGTTATGTCCTTGCAAGTGAATCTGCAAGGATACGCTACAAGATCCAAACCTTCCCTTCTCCAAATGAATTTTGAGAACAAATGGCTTATCAAACAACTCTGAAAAGAACCACAGTAGTTCTTACTCAGGCCACTGGAGGATGAGATGCTGACATGAGAAGGTGTTGGATCACTTGCCAGTTATGTTTGCTGTGTTGGTATAAAATTGGGTCACTTGATTTCTCCTTCAATCTCAAGACAGATTTAAGTAAAGCCAAATCTATTCGTTAGCACTGTACCCATAAATTACCATTTTAGGTATTCTTCTATAGACAAAATGTAATACATGCAGGTGTATAAATATTCCTGTCTTAAAATGATGCCTCTCATAAGTTTGGGTCAACATATTAGATAATGCTGATTTTTATGTGTGCCCCCTCAGAGAAACCTTCTAGAAATGTTTGTTCCTTTGATACTTTGCCTGTGTGTTTCATATTCACTCTGATCCTTTCCTGTGTCCTGAGAGTGGCATAAGACCAAAGGAGCTGCAACAGCAGTCTGCACTTGTTGGCTCCAATCCCGATGCAAACTTGCTATAGTAAAGTAAATGGATATAGAAAGTGATAGCCCGCACCCAAGTATTGGGTATCCTCAGTCCTGTCTGACACAGCTTCAGATGATGAAGGGGCAGAGAAGAGCACATCAGGAGACACTGATCAAAGAACCAGTGCTTGACACCTGCCATTTCACTTTACAGAAAAGACAGCCTGCACCACTCAGAAACTGATGGAGTCATACAGGATACTTGTAGAAATACCTGCCTCTTCCTTAAGAAAAAATTTAGAAACACCAATTTAAAGGGCATGATTGTGGAGCAGAGAATAACAGGTAAAAAGCAGGATAGGTAGGGAGTAGTTTAAGCAGGCTCTGTGATAGTCAAGTGAAGACAGCTTGTCCAAAATGGAGGAGTCCAACAATTTAAAAGCAGACTCAGAGGAGCTGGAGGCCATTTAGCATGAGCAAAGGAGTCTCAAAAGCCCAGACAGTCTCTAAAGGCCTCAGTTTGCTGCTGATGCTTCTGTGTAATAGCATTAAGGGAAAAAAAAAAACTCTACTCAGTACATTCTGTTTTGGGGGTTGGAGGTATAGAAGGAGTTTTAGAGAGATTTTTTAATGGCATATAAATTCTTAAAGAAGTGTTATTCCTGAAACAGTTCCATGCAAATTCCCTCTGTAGAAGACAGCAGCTTCCTGACAACACAAAGAAAGCAACAGAAGTACACGTCATATAGGCAACATGAGTGTATGCTGATTATATGATTTCCCAATAATTATATTTTCCAAATGTACGTTTTCCAAAAGCCTTTTAAGTAATGTGTAAAGTTGACAAGTGTCTTGGTTACTTTTCTATTGCCTTGACAAAGCACCATGATTAAGGTAACATAAAAGAACGCATTTTATTTTGGGACTTATGGTTCCAGGGGATATGTTTTAATACTTGGTCCTCTGATAGTATACTGACTGGTTTTGTGTGTCAACTTGACACAAGCTGGAGTTCACAGGGAAAGGAGCCTCTCTTGAGGAGATTCCTCCATGAGATCCAACTGTAAGGCATTTTCTCAATTAATGATCAAGGGTAGGAGGGCCCATTGTGGATGGTACCATCCCTGGGCTGGTCATCTTGGGGTATATAAGAGAGCAAGCTGAACAAGCCAGGGAAAGCAAGCCAGTAAGTAATTTCCCTCCATGGCCTCTGCATCAGCTCCTGCTTCCTGACCTGTTTGAGTTCCAGTCCTGATTTCCTTTGGTGATGAACAACAATGTGGAAGTGTAAGCTGAATAAAGCAGTTCCTCCACAACTTGCTTCCTGGTCATGATGTTTGTGCAGGAATAGAAATCCTGACTAAGACAGCTGGTGAAACTTTCTGAGAGGGATTAAGAGTTGTATAAGAAGGTAAATCACTGGGGGTGGGCTTTGAGTTTCCAAACATTCACAGTTAGTTTTTGTTGTTGTCCTCCTCCTCCCCTCCCCATTCTCCTCCTCCTCTTTGTCCTTGTCTTCCTCTCCCCTCTCCCTGTCTCTCCTTCTCTCCCTCCTTCCCTCTCTCTGTCCCCCTTCTCTCCAACAAGGATACAACTCTTAATTTGTGTTTTGCCAAAGGGGAACCAAGTATTAAAACATACAAGTCTATGGGGGACATTCATATCCAAACCACGATAATAAGGTTTTTTAGTCACTGAAGAAAGACCAGAGAACAAATTAAATAAATAATCTTCAAAATTAAACAAGTGGTAAAAAATAAATACTGCTACTGAAAGGTTGCAAACTGACATCAAAGATATAGTGTGTCAGGAAGAAAACTTATTATTTGTTGGTAAAATGTTTTTCGTTAAAAGAAACTCTTAGATGGCAATGATGTTACAAAAGAAAAAGAACACAGATCTTCAACCTTGTGAGTGTAGCATGAGCAAAAGGTACATGGCACTTGTACACAACCCTGTGTCTGTGTATGTAAGGACAGAGCTCCCCTGTAATTGAAAAGAATTGCCAGTGTACGGGGTGTCAAATTCCAGCAAAGTTTAAGTACAGAGCAATCAGGCAGGAAAATGCCAAACAGCTCTTGTATTTCCACCAAACACATAGGGATGCAGAAGAGAGATTTTTATTCATGTTGGAGGCGTGGTTGTCTTCTGAGATCCAATATGGACAGTAGAACATGGCATAAGATCATTAGCTATATGTAAAACAGAAAAGTGAGTTATATATAAAATGTTGATCTGGTGAAGTCAATCTAAGCTTTGTTGATAGGAAATAGATGATGATCAATGATATTCTCTGATTTATTGTCTTGCAAGAGCAGAGAGCTAGAATTATCTGTGGTAATAGAAAGGGGTCCATTTGTCTTATCCAATGCAATGCCCTCTTTATATATGTGGCTCTCAAGAACTTGAAATGGACCCTGTGCAACTGCAAAATTAAATTTGAACTAATCAAAAATTACATAGATATATAAAGGAACTTGGTATCAAACACATTTTCAGAATTAGCCAGCATATTAGGATGGTGAAATCAGAGCTTGAGGAGAGTCCATATGTTCATTATGCTGTGTAAAGTGACTACAATCCTTCAGTGCTTCTCAGCCAGATTCCCTTGTTCTCAGAGAGGGGAGACTTGGCACCTTCATCAAATAAACTTAAAAAACAAACAAAGATATTTTATTACACTCATAGTACTACTAGAGACAGTTTGCATAATTTTAATGATCTAGGTATACGCAATATCAGCCATAGTCTGATAAAAATACCCAAATATAGATTTAGTATTCAAATTAAATTAATATTTAAGGACAAGTATGATAATTTCCTTGAAGGGCCAAATATTGGTATTAATGGATTCTTATAAAAGGTTTAAGTTTTCCCTTAGTATTCCTTCCCATCTATTAGAGATAGATCTTGACAACAGATTCTTTACTTGTTTATTTTCATATAAAAGGTAAACTGTATCCATAACTAAAGGCTAGACCTGTGGATGGGGACAAGAACTGCAGTGCAGATCTTTATCATCCTGAAAAACAGCATTGGGACTGGGGCCATATCTTCTTCTGAAAATGCTTTATATCTATTTTTCAATTGAAAGGGAAATATTATGACCATATTGGTATCTATCTCTAGGTGTGAACATACCAGTGTCCGATTAGAGCTAATATAAGGTTTGGAGACTTGGCTCAGCAGTTAAAAGCAGCACTTTGGGTTCAATTTCCAGCAATCACACACCTGTTCACAAGCATCTATAACTGATTTCAGGAAGAATAGCTGCTCTCTTTTGACCTCTGTGGGCACCAGGCACATATATGGTACACAAACATGCACACAGGCAAAAGACTTGAGCACATAAAATAAAACAATAAAAACTTGTTCTTGAGAATAATTCTGTAGAAACTTAATCTAGATACAGTTGAGCAGGTCCAAGGCCTGACCAAAGGACTCAGGAATTTGGGTCACCCTAGGAAGATGCTTTCACCTTAAGCCCTGCTAAAGAGATAGGTGGGATAATTACTCTTTCAGCAGGATATGGTGCTTTCCCTCCTCTGAATCCTGCTTCCTAATTTCATCTCTTACAGCCATGTTGTAAGCCAAGCAGCCATGCTCCTTCCTATGTCCACTGGCTTTTCTGAATTCATCAGAAAAGCATTTCCTCCCTTGTATTTTCTCTTCCTGCATTCCTGGCATGTTTTTCCTAATACTCTCCTGGAAGCCTTCCTCCCAGCCATATGACCTCCTACCACCTCATGGCTGATCTGCAGCACCATCTTACCTTGCCTCAAGCAACATGGCTGGCTTGCTTTCTCTTCACTCTCCCTGTCTGGGCTACAGCTGGGATTTATAGCTTGCCTATCCTGTGGTGTTTTCCTTTTAAGAGAAATAAATTTGTCCTTGAAGCAACAAAGTAATAAAAATGTTCTTGAACTAAAAAGTGGAAGTAAATAAATAAGAATGCATTCTACTACACTGTGGAGAATAGGTTAGGAAGCCTATTTCTTCTGCCAAGTCAAAACATTTGAATCCAAATTTTGTAGTATGCTATACTACTTATTTTATACTTGTTATGCTCTGAAAATAGGCTTCCATGAGGTACAGAGGTTATTGTCTAAGATTTTAAGGGTTTAAGCTAAGTTAAATGCCCATGGAATAGAAATCTAAGAATAGTAATTCATTCTTCCTTCAAAACTGTACTTAGAAATCAATGTTTTCACTTAACAGAAATCGACTTTGCACTCATCCTTGGTCACAATATCTACCCCTGACCTACAGATTTATGATAATATATATAAAATTACTAGTAGTTTCTATTGAAGAAATTGTTATTTTAGTATAATTCCTTCAAAAATTATTTTTTAAATTTGTGGTAAGATGTAATTCTTCTGCTAATAAAATTATCAAAACCATGAGAAGCACTCATTTGTAATACACAGACTTAAGTAAAGATCAAGATTTAGTTTTAACCCACTAACCTCTTGAATCTGTATCTATAAAGAGCTCAAAATCCCTTTCCCAAGTACATTCAGTAAGTCAACATTCTAGTGATTGTATTCCAATCATCTATCTTACCTAGCAAGAAAACCCATTGTTTCCCTCAACTCTGCAGTGGGAATCTGCAAAAGAAAGAAACCAACACATTCTATGACTAGCTTTCCCCCTTCTACATTCCATTACAGAGCTGGCATCAATTGATGAAGGTAGCTATTAGGACAACATTGTTTGCCATTACAGAAAACTGTAGGTATTCAACTTTTTAAATGTTGTTTCTTTACATATGTATCAATTTCAACAACTAAAGAAGTATAGATTTTTTTTTTCTAATTTAAAACACCACTGTGTCTGACAACCATAAAGATTATGAAACCTGATCTGTCTATGCTGGTATTCTGAGGCACTTCATGATCTGATATCTTCAAATTATTTTTGATCTGGGATTTCCATTTCTACCTTGACTTTACAATTAAGCACAATGTTTTTACAAAGCTTGCTTTCCCCCTGTCTCTACTAAATCCAGAAAGAGTAAATGAGTTGCCTAAATATTGAATGTGAGTCCACATGAAATGATCTGATACAAGGCTAAACTAAAGTTGTGCCTATACAGAAGGTCTCATCTGGTTAGTGGTAAAAATAATGCAAAAGATGACATTGCCAAAACAATATAGGAAAATAAACCCACTCTTGCCAAGCTGTCATGCTGGAACAGAGCTGACAAGCATATTTGCACTGCAGCACTTTGATGGATTATGTTTTCACAGATTATTCTCCTCGTGAACGTGTGCATTTTAATAAGCAACAAAGCTCAAATCAGAGAGGAAGTAATAAAGGTTGGATTTCAGGTACCTAGACAGGATTATGACAGAGACTAGTGGAATCTAGGACTTGCTAGAATCCATCAGACAAGGCAAGCAGTCCTCCTTGGTGCACACGCCCGTGGCTTGGACAAGTTTGTGAACAAAAAGACCCAAGGATGTAAAACACCTGCTTACTTTACAGTAGCCCAGCATCCAGAAGTTTTCTCCACTGTGAAGCCCACTATTACCAGTCTTTTACTTTCAATTTCAGGTTGAAAATCACTTCAAGAGGAATGGTGTAATAGGTGAGTTATACGTTTTGAGATCAACTGAAAATTTTCAAAACCTAAAATTTCCAGCATCTGCAATCAAGTTTTACTTTTTTTAATTCATGTAGAGCAAGGTATTTGTAGAGTAATGCAGGTGATTTCATTCATAATCATGAGCTATGTATTTAAGCAATCAGTCCTATGCATAATTATTCAGTCTGGATGAAAAGATGTGTCTAGCTTTCCCAGGGATATATGTACATTTTGTCCAAATGTAAAACCAATCACAAATGCTTTAAAATTCCATTCTGAACTTAATTTTACCCATCAATGAGATATGAGGCATGCTAAAAGTATGAAATCAGTTCTTGGAATCTGATGGTAGAAAAAATGGCAGTTTCACAGAAAAGGAGAATGGCTCTACTGTTCACTATTATTCAAAATCCATAAATGTAATTTTTAGCGTGGTCATTTTTATGATGGTGCCCCGCTATTCTCAAAGTTCTATAGCATACCTGTATTATTGGTAAACCCGATGCCTTGGAACATATTCACATCTAGCCCAAGAGCTTCTGGGACTCACATGAATTTTCCTCATCTGTGCCTCCAATATGTTGCCACAGCTTCTAGAGGCTATTCTTCACCATCATACTTCTATCAAGAGTCCTCTGAGTACTTGCATCTTTGTCCTAACTTTGACCTCCCCTCTATAACTTGTTCACACATGCCATTGATGTTCTGAAAAATCACTAAATATAGAGGAATACTATTCCCCAGAACATTTCAAAACAGAAACAACCCAGAGAGCCAAAATATCAAGACTTTCCTTTCAATATTTCTTGCATTCTCTGGCTAACAATAAACTCCCACCCTGCTCTGAACACTCTGAGACTGAATTCAACAACCAATTATGTCTTCTTGTGAGGGAATCCCTCCCTCACTGGGTACCCCCTTTCTGATAAGGCTATCCATTAGTGCATACCTCCCCAGTCTTAAAATTCTTCCACTTCCAGCTTTCCTTGATGTGTTTTTCAGTTATCATCATCCTCTGAAATTTTGAGATTCAAATAATTTAAAATTATTCTACAGATTCCGTATTATATGACCTCATATTGACTTTGACATACATGCCTTTCCTACTGACCACAGCCATATTTCTTCACTTAGTATAAAGGCATTTCTTGAAGACAAACAAAAACTATGGCCTAAGCACTATAACTAAAATATCTAAGAATTTCTTAAGATGAGAGAATAGTAGTTAAATAATTATAATATTATACATAAATAATCTAACACCCTTTTTCTGATTGAACTATTAAATACTCATGTAATCATTTCACAAATGTCAATTCCAATTCCGTGAAATCAAATTAGTCTTTGTAATGCTGGGTCCTTATACCCTTTCATCATAAAATGCTAAGTGTATGCTTATTTTCTGAATAATGACACTCTATGTCCTTTGGTTAGATATGGTGCTTTCACAATTTCAAACCATGTAACCAAAAATTTATTTACTTGTTTTCCTATCTCTAACCCATGCTGCAGGCCATCTGCAAAAGCCATGAATTCAATGATTTTACCTTTTCTTTCTTTTGATTTTTGTTCCTATCTTAATTGCATTGTGCTCCCATTTCCAATACTGAATTTTCTCCCTTTTGGGGCATTTTGTACATATCAGAGATGAAGCACCTTCTTTTCTGAACTCTGACATCACTCTGTCATTTCAGACATCATGCACATAGCTCTATGTTTTACTTTTTCATTTCCATCATTCAGCTCTGCTAATGAAATGAAGATTCTATTAAAGAAATTGTTTGGCACTTGATCATCCTTGATTTTCCATGTCACATAGTATGTAAGCCAGATCACACACCCAATTTGTTGATTGTATAAAAAAAGTATTTTATTAGCAATAAATTACTCAGGCTAATGGAAAGGGTGATTGGGAAGAAACATTTGTTTTCGCCTGACTTCCATTATGTGATTAAGCATGTGCTCCCATGGGACAATAAAAAAAAATTGTAATGTCACCTCCTTTAGCCTAGCTTGGTCATGGAATTCTGACTGGGAAACGATGGAAATGAAGAAACAAGACACTGACGAAAAGACACATGCAGAGAAGCTGGGGGTAGGTGAGCTGTACTCACTTTGGTAGATGATACCTGCAAGAGCAACCCCCAGACTCTGCAAGTTTATTATACACAGCATGAAGAGGAGAGGTCTGCTTTGTCTCAGTGAAGTCTCTTTGGTGTAGTTGCAGGCCGTACACACTATGGAGGAGGAAAAGGCAGTGGATGCTTTCTGCACATGCATGCCAGCATTCATACTTAAACCAGAGAAGGCTGTGTCACTGAGCCTGACCCAGGGAAGGCATTGTCCTGAGTCTGGTGCATTGTCATGCTTGACAAGGTCAAACTCAGTGTCAACAATGTTCATTCACTCGGGACTTTACCCAGTCCCTGCATAATATGCTCTGGAAGAAACTTGGGAGAACAAGCAGCTCACTGAAAACCAAACATCATATACCAACTGCCAGACATCCCCAGTTACCTTCATGTCTTGACAAACAATTTATAAAGCATTTAATGAATGATAAAAATAGTCCATTAAAGAGAACTTCCAGCCCTATCTTGAGTCTGTCCCAATGCATAAACTATTATATAGCTCTCCCATATGGGGCAGCTCACCTGTGAAGCAGGCCTCGCCAGGGCCTTTCTCTTCCTATTTGTCATAGTCAGTGCTAATTCGTTCAGATCTAAGGTGCAAAGAAATGCTAATTTGAACAAATTACTCAAAGCTGCTAGAGTAAATTCATTTTCTATATGATTATTAAAGCCTGAATTGCCTGTGTGCTCTCTGTACTAGGTTTTCCACTCATATTATTTTACCTTCATTTATCTGTTCTCTTCAATATGAACACACGATTTCTAGGTTCCATTTTAAGAACAGACATGTTGTAAATCAGATAAATTACATGCATTTGAAAAACAAAATGAGTCAGTTTGTGGTGGCACTTGCTACTGAGATATGCCAAAGAGACAGAAGCTGAAGGATGATGTGTTCAGGCTAGCCTGGGCTATACCTTGCAACTGGAGAGCTGGCTCAGTAGTTAAAAGTATGTAGCCCTGCTCTTTCAGAGAACATGAGTTTGGTTTCCAGGATTCACATGAGGTGACTCAGAACCACCAGGGGACACATTGTCCTCTTATGGCCTCCCTGAGTATGCACACACAGGGTATACTCTTACATACACATATACATATACATATACATATACATATACATATACATATACATATACATATACATATACATATACATATACATATACATATACACATACATAAATAAAAATATAATAAATCTTTAGAATAAATGAAACAGAGGAAAGGTGAGGATCTGGCTACTAGGTTCCATCTGGGACAACTTGACAAGCTTCTATTTATTAAGGGGTTTTGAGACTATTTGGATGGTTTATCTGATCCTGATTTAATATTGGAACCTGGTATCTGTCTAGAAAATTGTCTGTTTCATACAGATTTTTAGTTTTGTTGAGTATAGACAGAGCAATCTGCAAACTCATTTGGAATAACCAAAAACCCAGGATATTGAAAACTATTCTCAACAAAAAAAGAACTTCTGGGGAAATCACCACCCCTGAGCTCAAGCCATACTACAGAGCAATACTGATAAAAACTGTATGATACTGGTACAGAGACAGGTATATAGATCAATGCAGTAGTATTGAAAACACAGAAATCAACAACACACCTATGGTCAATTGATCTTTGACAGGGGAGCTAAAACCATCCAGTGAAAAAAAGACAACCTTTTCAACAAATGATGCTGGTTCAACTGGTGGTCAGCAAGTAGAAGAATGCAAATTGATCCATTTGTATCTCCTTGTACAAAGCTCAAGTCCAAGTAGATCAAGGACCTCAGGGGGGGGGGGGAACAGATATACTGCAACTAATAGAGGAGAAAGTGGGAAAGAGCCTCGAACACATGGGCACAGAAGAAAAGTTCCTGAGCAGAACACTCATGGCTTATGCTCAAATATCAAGAATTGACAAATAAGACTTCTTAAAATTGCAGTTTCTGTAAGGCAAAGGACACTGTCAATAGGACAAAATGGCAACCAACAGATTGGGAAAAGTTCTTTACCGATCCTACATCCAATAGAGGGCTATTATCCAATATATACAGAGAACACAAGAAGTTAGACTCCTGAGAATCAAATAACCCTATTGAAAAACAGGGTACAGAGATAAACAAAGAGTTCTCAACTAAGGCAATTCAAATGGCCCAGAAGCACCTAAAGAAATGTTCAACATCCTTAGTCATCAGAGAAATGCAAATCAAACCAAACATGAGATTCTTCCTCATACCAGACAGAATGACTAAGATCAAAAACTCAGATAACAGGAGATGCTGGTGAGAATATGGAGAAAGAGGAACACTCCTCTATTGTTGGTGGCATGGCAAGCTGGTACAACTACTCTGGAAGTCAGTCTGGCAGTTCCTCAGAAAATTGGACATTGTATTACCTGAGCACCCATCTATATTGCTCCTGGGAATATATCCAAAAGAAGTTCCAACATATAACAAGGACACATACTCCACTATGTTCATAGCAGCCTTATTTATAATAGCCAGAAGCTGGAAAGAACCCAGATGTCCTTCAACACAGGAAAGGATACAGAAAATGCGGTACATTACACAATGGAGTACTACTCAGCTATTAAAAACAATGACTTCATGAAATTCTTAGGCAAATGAATGGAACTGGAAAGTATCATCCTGAGTGAGGTAACCCAATCACAAAAGAACATACATGGTATGCACTCACTGATAACTGGATATTAACCCAAAAGCTCAGAATACCCAAGATACAATTCATGGGCCACCTGAAGCTCAAGAAGAAGGAAGTCCAAAGTGTGGATACTTCAGTCCTTCTTAGAAGGGGGAAAGAAATACTCATGGGAGCCAATACAGAGACTGAAGTGTGAAGTGTGAAGTAGAGACTGAAGAAAAGGCCATCCAGAGACTGTCCTACCTGAGGATCTGTCTCATACATAGTCAACAAACCCAGACACTATTGTGGATGCCAACAAGTGCTTGCTGACAGGAGCCTGAAATAAATGTCTCCTGAGAGGCTCTTCCAGAGCCTGACAAATACAGAGGTGGATGCTCTCAGTCAACCATTGGACTGAGAATGGGGTCTCCAATGGAGGAGTTAGAAAAAGGACTGAAGGAGTTGAAGGAGGTTGCAACCCCATAGGAAGAGCGACAATATAAACCAACCTGATCCCCTAGAATTCCCAGGTACTAAACCACCAATCAAAGAGTATACATGGAAGGACCCATTGCTCCAGCTATATATGTAGCAGAAGGTGGCCTTGTCTGCCATCAATGGGAGGAGAGGCCCTTTGTCCCATGAAGGCTAGATGTCCCAGTTTAGGGCAATGCTGGGGCAGGACTATGGGAGTGAGTGGGTGGATGGGTTAATACCCTCATAGATGCAGGGGGAAGGGGGGTAGAATAGGAGATTTCCTGAGGCAGAACCAGGAAAGGGGATAACATTAGAAACGTAAATAAAGAAAATATCCAAGAAAAAAGAAAAAATTAAAAAGGAAAAATTTTAAATTATGGTTCTTAAAATGTCCAACTGTCTGAACATTCAGAGAAGTACAAATAGCTCTACTTTGAGATACCATGGTACCCTAGTCTATGTGGCTAAGATTAGAGAAACAATTGACAAGAAATGTGGGCAAGTGTAGGTGAAAGGGGAGTGTGGTTCATGATAGTTGGCATAGCAAACTGGTCTAATCACTGGAGAAATCAATGTGTAAAATTGCCAAATGCAAAGAAATAGAGTTACCCTGTCCAATAGATACTTAGGGAGTGTCTCCAGTTTCTGTTTGGTTTTCCTTTTTATGAACATTTCTTCTGAGCCAACTGATGAGTACCCTCCCTTGTTACACACCTGGGCGGTAAGGCAATAACTGGAAGGTCAGGCAGGAAACCCAGGGAACCCATTATAGTCAAGATAGAGCCAATATTTTTTGTTTCCTGAATTCATAAGTAAAAATTCACTGCATTGGTTTGATAAGACTTGGACTCTATATCCAATAGCTAAACACTTAGATAATATATGATTCTAGGTTTCCTGTATTTAATCATCTCCAGCAAGTTTTTGGAGAATAATTACCTCTCTGATTTTTTAAATTATTGTCTTCATGTGTCACTGTACTGCTTTCAGGATATAGAAATGTTTTCCACAGAATCCCATTGCTGGTTTTGGTCTAGTTCCTTTTGTTTTAAGATTAATATTATAGATGTGCTTTGATGAATGTCACTGAAAGGCAGGTGCCTAGCTTCTTTTTTGTGTGTCATATTTTTGCCTTGGCCATTTTCAACTCTTCTTCTTGTCTTTCTATCATATCAGTGTGATTGTAATGTCCTGGGGGTGGTTTCTGTGAATGCCTCAGACTTAAAAGATTTCTAAGACCTATTGCATAAATGCAGGGCATATATGTCCCATCTACAATGATGTCTGCAAGTATAATCTACTTCTGAAACATTTCCTCAGCTAAAGATAATCACCATGACTAAAGTTATAGTTTGCTCTCATGGATGTTCACCTCCAATAATCTTCACAAGTGTGAGTATATAAATTTGAAAATCTATTCTGATTTTAAAATCCACTTCCATTCAGGCATAGAGTCCTTTGAGACTTTTGATATAGGCTACATTACAACTAAACTCCTTCCTATATGCTGTTCTTCTTTAGTTTTCCTACCTGGGGTATGTATCGCACAAGGATTCTAAAGTAAACCAATTGATGCTTATTAGAGAAACTAGCCTGAAATAAATAGTTGACATGAACCAAACTCTGTAAAAACTGGAGATAGATAAGTCTATGGGTCTGGATCACACAATTTCTGATTAGCTGAGAGATCTATCAGTAGTTTTTGGTAGTACTAAGATGTCCTCTGACATAGAGTGTGCCATTGTGAAAATCGTGCATCAGTTTGTTTAGGTTATTATTATTCTGGGGGTTTCCTACACTCCCTTGTTCTCTTTAAATATCTACTAGAGGTTTATACCCCACTTCACACCATTTAGTTTTCAGAAAAATGACACAGAGAACTTTAAAACTTATAGCAAGAATATAGCACTACAGCTAGGCAGATATCAATCCTCCAAGCTGTCCCACCTGTTTCTTTGCCAATGTTCCTTAGATATTACTTACCATATGTTTTCTTTGCACTGCTATTGCTTCATGGTTGGCCCTCATGGCCACATGCACAGTATCCATGCTACCCCCAAGGCAACTTCCTTCTCCATCCTCTCTGACTCTCATAGTCTCTTTCATACCTGAGACCCCAATCCCAGGATCCATCCACCTATCTCTATTCTTCCCAACTACAGGCTGTCAGCAACTTTATTAACCAATCAGGGATAACTTGGGAGCAAGGTTTATACAAGGCTTGTGTATGTGAGAATTGTGAGACTTAACAAGGCTGGTATTACATGAGAGTTTTGAGACTTTGCTCATCTTGTAGCAACCAGATCTTGGGATAAAGAATTTAGCATTTGAATACACAGCAAAAGACCAAACCCCAATATCAGTTAACCAATGGAATGGTGTACCTTTAAAAAGGAAGAGGATTAGCTAGTATAATAGATCCAGGAAGTTAGTAGTATTATGGCATCTTGGGCACTGGAAAGATACTAGGCTTTGAAAAAATAATAAAAGTCTAAAAAAATTATCCAATAATTAAAAGGGGGTTATGAAACCAGTAGTAGAACAGAGGGAATCAATGGCTGGGATTAATCAGAAGATCTACAAAGTATGTTGTTGTTTCACTGCTGTTATATCAGCAGCAGTGTCAAAAGTGAACTTTGACACATGATATAAGGACACCTCATTTAGGGATCTGCAACCCTATAGGTGCAACAACATTACGAACTAACTAGTACCCCGGAGCTCTTGACTCTAACTGCATATGTATCAAAAGATGGCCTAGTAGGCCATCACTGGAAAGAGAGGCCCATTGGACACGCAAACTTTATATGCCCCAGTACAGGGGAACGCCAGGGCCAAAATGTGGGAATGGGTGGGTAGGGGAGTGGGGGGGAGGGTATGGGGGCTTTTGGGATAGCATTGGAAATGTAATTGAGGAAAATACGTAATAAAAAAATATAAAAAATAAAAAATAAAAAAATAAACTGACTGGCAATCACAAATTCCCAGGTCTGCCTTGAAATAGACTTGACTGATGAAGTAGTCCAAGACTCCATACCAATGACAGGTATTTCCTAGTTACTTGACATTTATGTGACCTTTTCTTCAGAAGAGACCCTATGTGAACTCCCAATTCTAACTCTATGTCTAGTCAATTATTACAACTAGGATTAAACCTGCAAAATAATTAGCCAGCTGAAGTTATGCTTGTGCTGTTCTTCATATAGAGAGAATGACTAGTGGTATTTAGGGTACCTTCAAAGACACTGACCATTGGAAGCCAAGTGCTTCATCAGAGGGCAATTAAACATAAATTCTGAAAATGGAGAGTTTGTAGTTATTCCAGATTCTTGCCTTGGATAGAAATTGATGTTCCACATATATTGATCTAGGATGATTAGATAGATAGATAGATAGATAGATAGATAGATAGATAGATAGATAGATAGATAGATAGATAGATAAACAGAGAATACAGTTGACAAAAGATTTCTCAGGACAGAAAAAATAGCAAGCTCTAGGGGGTACACTGTGTGATGTCATATACCCATCAAAAGATGATATCAGAGGAAACTCTAAAGGATACATCATCTTCCAAGCCAATATGAAACATATCAGTGAGTTGCACTTGTGTTTAGGTTGTGGAAATCTGACCTCCTTCCTAATAATCAGAAAAGGCTGGATAATACACAAAACCATAGCATTTTCTGGGCCCATTACAAAATAGATAAGAAGTGAATTGAATTTCAGAGGTTGGCAATTCCCTCTGAGAGGACACGGTACATGTGTGTTCATTTGCCTTTGGCAGGGAATGAAAGGAGAAAGTTAGAGCCATAACAGCAGATGAGCAGAAACCCCAATAGATAGATGAATAAGCCCTCCAAGCTGAGTGTGGGCTAGCTTGACAGATTGGCAGCCCTGAGGGCCTCTTGCACAAGACTTGCTCCCCATAAGGTCTTTTCCTCATATTTTGCAGAATGCTCACAATAAAAGACTGGGGATATGGTCCAGAGACCACATATTGTGTTGTCGAAGCCACTAACACAGACATGGAGATGCTTTGATCATGAAATAAGAAGAAAAGAAGATACTCTCAGCATAAATTCACTGACAAAGACAAATTGCTTAGGGGTGAAGAAAGCAAAGAACATTGTTTGCTTCTAGATGAACAGCAACAAACTCATGTGATCTCAGAGTCAAAGCTGCTGGGAAACAGAAACAGAGATCTGTCTGCTGGAATGGTCAGGAGGTGCTCTCAAAAATAAGCCCTAAACAGATACAACACAAAATAGACTTAGGAAGGAATGAAAAGGAGACAGGAGGACACTAGAAAGTTCCACCCACAGACACAGTAGCATGTGCACAATACAATAACATGCTTAGTAGGATTGGCCAAAAATTGAGACAAAAGTGGGAATATAGAATAAGGCCAAAAGAAGCATGACACTAGCTGGACTATTGTGTAGAGCCAGCATGTAGGAAACAGGATCTTAGTGGGGCACATATGGAAACACAGCTGAGATGGAATGGAAACACTTTGGTTTCATGGGCTGCACTGTCAGAGCAAAGCAAACAGACTTTCATGACTGCTATGCATGGATAATTATAATGGTTATAAAATTATAACTCCCTATTATGTTAACTCAACTCCACCCATGATGTAAGAGTACAAATGAGCCATTTCTATAAATATACTTTACCTCAGACACTAATATTCTTGTACATACAATATAAATTATTTCATATTACCTTCATATTACACATGTTCCACAGAAGAGAAATAATAAAAATAGACTGTCAAGAAAGAAAAATTGACTATGGATGTATTTTAGTTGAAAGAGTGTCTGCCTGGCATAATTGAACGTCTGGCTTTGGTTCATCAGTAGCTCCCAAACAGGATGTGGTGACCAGGTTTATAAACCCAGCATGCAGGAGATATTGAATGGAAGACCACAAATTCAAGGTTACCCATAACTTCATAGGAAATTCCAGGCCAGTCTAATCTAAAGACCTGTCTCAAAAATAATAAAAAACAAAGAAGAAAATGAGAAAATATAAATATAAAAAATAAAATACAAATGCATTATACTCAGAAAGCTTCAAGTTAATCAAGAGACCCTGTCTTAAAAGAATGAGGTCTTAAATGGCAGAAAAGAACACCTGAGGTCTTCCTCTAGAGTCCAGCTTGGGCAAGGGTGAAGACATGGGCAAGGTCATCCATGCACAGAAATGTAAATCACACACACACACACACACACACACACACACACACACACTTATAAAAGATGATTCATGCTTTTTCTCTTATGGAGAAAATAGTAAAATATATTAAATGTACAATATATCAGAAGACAAAAATTATTAAGAGGTAAATGAATCCAAAACTACCACCAAAGATAAAGGATACTTTCATTATTCAGAACACTGGATGTGTTTGATAAAATGATCCATTAGATTTGAAAAAGATCTCAGAAAAAATTCTAAACTAAAATGCAATACAATGAAAGGGAGTATGCAACATTGTAATATGGTATCAAATCATCTAAAATGTGTGTAAACTGGGTTAAAGAACATGTGAATGCAAGAGAAGAGATATTTCTTTCAATTGGATATTTGCTTTTTTTTTTTTTTTTTTTTTTTTACATTTCCCACTTCCCAGTCCTTACCCCCAAGAAAACCTCTATCCCATACTCCTCCCCCTGCTTCTAGGAGTGTGTTCCACTACCAAACCACCTAGTCCCACCTCACTGTTCTGGAATTCCCCTACAGTGCAGCATGGAAAATTCACAGGACCAAGGGCCTCTCCTCCCATTGATGCCAGATAAGGCCATTCTTTGCTATATATGCAGTTGGAGCAATGAGCCCCTCCGTGTGTACTCTTTGGTTGGTGGGTTAGTCCCTGAGAACTCCAGGGTTACTGGTTGGTTGATATTGTTGTTCTTCCTATGGGTTTGAAAACCCCTTCAGCTCCTTCAGTCCTTTCTCCATTGGGGACCCCATGCTCAGTCCAATAGTTGGCTTCAAGCATCCTCTTCTGTATTTGTCAGGCTCTGGAAGAGACTCTCAGGAGACAGCTATATCAGGCTACTGTCAGCAAGCACTTGTTGGCATTCACAATAGTGTCTGGGTTTGGTGACTGTGTATGGGATGGATCCCCAGATGGGGCAGTCTCTGGATGGCCTTTCCTTCAGTCTTTGCTCCACACTCCTCCCATGGGTATTTTGTTCCCCCTTCTAAGAAAGACCAAAGTATCCAAACTTTGGTCTACTATCTTCTTGAGCTTCATGTGGTCTATAAATTTTATCTTGGGTATTCTGAGCTTTTGGGCTAATATCCACTTATCAGTGAATGCATACCATGTGTGTTCTTTTGTGACTGGGTCACCTTACTCAGGATGATATTTTCTAGTTCCATCTATTTGCCTAAGAATTTCATGAAGTCATTGTTTTTAATCACTGAATAGTAGTCCATTGTGTAAATGTACCATGTTTTCTGTATCCATTCCTCTGTTGAAGGACATCTGGGTTCTTTCCACCTTCTGGCTATTATAAATAGGGCTGCTATGAACATAGTGGAGCATGTTTCCTCTTCTGGGTCTTCAATTATATTCCACTGATCTTTCTGACTGTCTCTGTACCAATACCATACACTTGTTTTTTGTTTGTTTGTTTGTTTGTTTTTAAATCATTATTGCTTTGTAATACACCTTGAGGTCACGGATGGTGAGTCCCTCAGAACTTCTTTTGCTGTTGAGAATAGTTTTTGCTATCCTGAGTTTTTGGTTATTTCAAATACATTTTCACATTGCTCTTTCTATATCTATAAAGAATTGAGTGGGAATTTTGATGACAATTGCACTGAATCTGTAGATTGTTTGTGGCAAGATAGCCATTTTTACTATATTAATCCTGCCAACTCATGAGCATGGGTGATCTTTCCAATTTTTGAGATATTCTTTGATTTCTTTCTTCAGAGACTTGAAGTTCTTGTCATACAGATCTTTCAATTCCTTAGTTCGAATTATAACATTTGTAACTATTGTAAAGGGTATCATTTCTCTAATTTCGTTCTCAGCATGTTTATCCATTGAGTACAGGAAGGCTACTACTTTGTTAAAGTTAATTTTATATCCAGTCACTTTGCTGAAGTTGTTTATCAGGTTTGGGAGTTCTCTGGTGGAATTTTTTGGGGTCACTTAAGTATACTATCATATCATCTGCAAGTAGTGATATTTTGACTTCTTCCTTTCAATTTTGTAACCCTTTGAAGTCCTTTTCTTGTCTAATTGCTCTGGCTAAGAATTCGAGTACTATATTGAATAGGTAGGGAGTGGGCAGCCTTGTCTGGTCCTTGATTTTAGAGGGATTGCTTCAAGTTTCTCTTCATATAGTTTGATGTTGAGTACTACTTTTCTGTATATTGATTTTACTAAGTTTATGTATGGGTCTTGAATTTCTGATCTTCACAAGACTTTTACCATGAAGGGGTGTTGAATTTTGTCAAAGCTTTCTCAGCATCAAATGAGATGTTCATGTGATTTTTTTCGTTGAATTTCTTTATATAGTGGGTTACATTGATGGACTTCAATATATAGAACTGTCCCTGCATGCCTGGGATGAAGCCTACTGAATCATGTTTTGATGACTCAGTTTGCGATCTTTTTTTTTTTTTAGTATTTTTGCATTGATGTTCATAAGGGAAATTGGTCTGAAGTACAATTTCTTTGTTGGGTCTTTGGTTTAGCTATCAGCATAATTGTGGCTTCATAGAATGAATTTGGTAGTATTCCTTCTGCTCCTATTTTGTGGAATAGTTTGAAAAGTATTCATATTAGGTTTTCTTTGAATGTCTGATAGAATTCTGCACTAAACCTAACTGGCCCTGTGCTTTTTTTGGTTGGGAGAGTTTTAATGACTCTTGCTATTTCGTCATGGGTTATGGGACTGTTTGGATGGTTTATCTGATCCTGATTTAATTTTGATACCTGGTATTGAAAGACCCACAGTGTGAGGACTCCCCCATGTTCTGACTTGGGAGAGGTGACACCCCAAATCACTCACGAGAAATGATCTTGATGCAAACGGCAAGAGGCTTATTCAGGAAAGACTGGGAACAACTCATATCCCATGCAGGGGTAGAGGAGTCGACAACGATCTCAAGGGGTAAGGGGTTTATAAAGACACAAAAACCGCAAACACCTGGCAAAACCCACAAACACCTGGTATCCTGGAACAATGGGGCTATTTTGGACACAGGTCTAGGGGCTTAAATAATTTTTTATTCTCTGTCAGGATCTTTTATTTCCCACTTCTTCTAGTTACTAGTTCTAATCTTAGAACTACACTTCAATCTCTTCTTCAAGGTTCTGCAGAGACTGGCACTGTTGTCTCAGCACCAACAGCTGGACTGCACTAATCCTTTCTCTTACAAAGTCACTAACCTATTAAGAATCAGCGGGCCAAACGTTAGCAGCAAAAAGGCCCCAATCAAAGCGGAAATGAGGGTGGTTATTAAAGAGGCCTTCGGCCACCACGCCCCCAGGGGTTCCATTTTTGAAGTGTCAAAAAGTATTCTCCCTGATGGGGATAGTACCTGCCAAGTGAGAGTCATGGGCTGATGCAGGTTGTCACTCTTTTTTCCAATTTCCAATCATCTTGGGGTTGCTCAGGAGCTCACTTCACATGGGAGGCATGGATCCAAGCAGAGATGCCTTCTACTTTAACAGCAGTGGGGGTGGTCAGCAGCCCTTCCAATGAGGCTCTAGATTTCCAGCCCGATGTCATCAGACAAGAACTGCATTTCCCACCTGGAACTGGTATGGCACTGTCAAATCTCCTGGTTCATAAGCCAAATACTACCAAATTCATTTGAGCTCCTCCCAGGCTGTATTTCTGACCGCTTCTAGGGCTTTCATATGTGCAAACAATGAAGGACTAGGGTTAAAATATAACAACCTCCCTCGCCTCGGTGAGTGGGGGAGGCCCCCCATAAAGGATTTCATAGGGAGTGAGCTTAAGCTTTCCCAGGGTGTTCCTGACAAGGAACAAGGCGAAGGGAAGGAGAGCTATCCAGTCATTTCTGCCAGTCTCTATGGACAATTTTGTTAAGGTCTATTTTAAGGTTGTATTCATCCTCTTTACCTGTCCTCAACTCTGGAGTTTATAAGCACAATGTAATTTCCAATTAATCCCCAGTTGGGTGGCCAGTCCCTGACTTACCTGGGAAACAAAGGAGGGTCTGTTGTTGGATCCTATTACCTTGGGATTCCCGAATTGTGGAAAAAATTCCTCCAGTATCTTCTTGACCATGACATTGGCAGTTTCTTTTTATCTGAGACAGTCTTTTTTCTAGCCTCCATCTGCCACTGCTTCCCATCCTGAGGAGTGTCTCTCTACTCAAAGGCGAATATAGGCTGACTGGAGGGATGTAACTTTAAGCAGAAGAAAGCATCTTTTAAATCAAGTACTGTATACCATTTCGTTCTAGGGAGAGCAATCTGAGGAGGTTATAGGGATTAGGAATAATTGGGTGAATGTCTGGGAACCTTTTGTTGACCTCTCTCAGATCTTGGACAGGTTGATAGTCACTTGTGCCAGGTTTCTTTACCAGCAACCGAGGGGTATTCCAGGGCGACTGACAAGGCACCAAAATACCTTGTTGTAATAGTCTCTGGATATGTGGCCTAATTCCATCCCTAACCTCATGGCTCATTGGATATTGCTGTATTCCTATAGGTGTAGCATCTGTTTTCAGTCCCACAACCACAGGGGTTATTCTGACAGCCATTCCCATCCCCCCCCATCTCTGCCCATGCCCTAGGGAAGGCATTCAGCCAGTCTCTTAGGTCTGCCCCCTCTGCTTGCTTCGCACATTCATGCAGGCGATATTCTTCCTCAAGTTGTAGGGCCAGGATCATGGAGGCAGGACATTGCCAACTTACTCTCTTTTTGAGTGAATCTAATCTGGGCCTTCAGTTTAGTCAAAAGGTCTCTCCCCAGAAGCAGTGTGGGACACTCAGGGATGACCAAGAAAGAGTGACTCACTTGTCCTTTGCCTAAGTCTATATAGTACGTGCAGTGGTCCAAGGGTATTGTTTCTGGCTTGTGGCTCCAATTACTATGTTTTTTTGTTTCTGTTTTTGCTTTTGAGTTTTCCCAATGGTTCTTTCAACACAGAGTGTTCTGCCCCGGTGTCTACTAGAAAGTCCATAGGGGTCCCCTCCACAGTCAGAGTTACCCTAGGCTCGGGGAGGGGGTCCAAGCCCTATCTCCCCTAATCATCATTCTCTAGAGCCAGGACTTTAGGGGCTTTCCCCTTCTTAGGGCATTCTCACGCCCAGTGTCCTTTTTCTTTGCAGTTAGCACATTGGTCTTTTTCCAAAGTGTTCTGAGGTCTAGATTCCCTGTTGCCCAAGTACCCTGTCTGTTTATTTTCAGATCTACCTCTTCCCTCACACTCTCCTACTACTGCGGCCAGAATCCTGCTTAAGTTTCTCTCCTGTCTTCGATCTCTCCTATTTTCCCTTTCTTCTTCCTCATGTTTTTCCCTCTTTTTCTTTTCTTCCTCTGCCTCTCTAACTAAATCCTGTAAAGCCATGGCATGTAACCCTTCCAGTCTCTGTAACTTTCTTTTAATGTCTGATGCTGAATGTCCTATAAAAGCCATAGCTACTGTGGTTTGTTGACCCTCAGAGGTCGGGTCAAAGGGAGTGTAGCATCTGTAAGTCTTCATTAACCTCTCTAGGAAAACAGACAGGGGCTCAGTTGGCCCCTGCATGACTTCTCTTACCTTTGCCAAATTGGCGGGGTGTCTTGCTGCTCCCTTGAGACCTACCTCCAGAGCCTGGCGGTAAACTATCAACCTCTCCCTACCTTGAGCCCTGTTGTAGTCCCAGTCGGGTCTATCAAGAGGGAACCTTGCGTTTATCTTGTTGGGCAAATTGGTCGGGGCCCCATTAGTCCCTGGGACGTTCTTCCGAGTCTCTAAGAGAATTCTTCTCTTCCATGGTGGAAAAAAAAAAAACTACAAAAGCTATTGGCAATCATCTCAAGTGGGCTGATGAGAGAACATTAATGATTCTACCAGGCTGGTTAGTCCAGCCAGATTTTCTGAAAAAGTAGAATGGTTAGATTTCTAGTTATAGAGATCAGCTGAGTGAGGGTCTGCAGGTAGCTCCACTGCGCAAAGGAAAGGCAGACATGGTGTCAGGAACCTCATCTGCAGAAGGACACTGTGCACACCGGCTTCGGGCCCTAGCTTCTGGTCCTCCGACTGTGCAGCCACTGGCCCCAGGGGCCTCTAGATGTCATGGAGGCACAGAAACCAGAGGGGGGCAAGGGATAGGGAAGAGGAGGAGATTCTGGTAACTCAGAAGGCCCCTAGATCTCGGGATAGATCTTCGGGGGAGCTGAGGGCCAAGGCGAAGGCTTCATTTTGGGAGGAACCTTTGGTTTCACTTTTGGTCTGTGGAGAGCCAGGGCTTGGGATCCTGGCTTCTGCTACAGGATCCACAGTTTGACACATGGGGGTGGATTCTGGATGAGGTCTTGCCACACAGTTAGGTAGGGCTGCTGGTCCAGGTGGGACCCAGGTTCATCCTGAAAGACAAGGGCTTTAACTTCAAAGATTACAGTCAAGTCAAAAGTCCCCTCTGGTGGCCAGCCCATGTTAAATGTTGGCCACTTGAAAACACAAAATGTCTGCCAAGGTCCCTTCTTGATTTCCACTGAAAGGTTGTGGGCCCTCAACCTAACTTCAGTCCAGTGATCTAATGTCAAACTTAAGGGGGTTGTCACAGTCTGTCCCATTGTCCAAGTCACGAAAAACACAAAACAGACACAAGAGATACACACACAAAGACTCACAAATACATAAAACCAATCCAAGGATACAGAAGATCAGGCTGGTATGTAGTCCTTCCAATCCAGGAAGACTACTGAGTCCTCACCCCTGTCCCAGTCAGACTCCTGGAGTTCTTCCCCTTGCTCAGAGGCATCCCCCAGAGTGGCAGTCGGTGATCCTAGCATGTCTGCCGATCACACTCCAGGTCTCACCTCAAGACTTGGGTCTCCATCTCCCATGAGACATCACGACTGCAAACAGAAACTTCCAAACTTCGCAGGCACACAGAAACTGTTTCAGCTCACCTCCAGTTGGGTTTTCAGAGACGAGGGTGGTCACACTATCCCAGACAAGACACAGATAAACAAACCAACACAACAAGTGCACGTTCATTTCAGAAAACAGAAAACAGATACTCAGAATAGAGACACTGGAAGGCATGCACACAAAACAGAAAACAGACCCTAAGAACAGAGACACTCGTTGGCACACACACATTCCAGAGGGGATCCCCGTACCTCCAAGTCGATTCTTGGGTGTGAGGGGTGATGGTGTTTCCTGGCCAATGCACCAAATGAAAGATCCACAGTGTGAGGACTCCCCCATGTTCTGACTCAGGAGAGGCAACACCCCAAATAACTCACGAGAAACACTCTTGATGCAAACTACACGAGGTTTAATCGAGAAAGACCAGTGCACTGGGGACAACTCATATCCCAAGCAGGGATAGTCGATGATGAGCTCAAGGGGTAAGGGGTTTATAAAGACACAAAAACCGCAAACACCTGGCATTGGGCTATAGAAAGAAAAACCACAAACTACTGGCAACACCTGGCATCCTGGAACAATGGGGCTATTTTGGACACAGATCTAGGGGCTTAAATAATTTGGTCAAGATCTTTTAGTATCTGTCTAGAAAATTGTCCATTTCAAGGATTGATGAGTTTTTGTTTTTTGGTTTTTTTTTTTAATTTCCTCATTTTTCTGGTGTTATGTCTCCTTTTTCATTTCTGATTTTGTTAATTTTGATATTCTGTGACCTCTGGCAAGTCTAGATAAGGGTTTATTTATCTTGTTGACTTTCTCAAAGAACCATCTCCTCCTTTGGTTGATTCTTTGTATAATTCTTTTTGTTTCTACTTTGTTGATTTCAGTCCTGAATTTGTTTCCTGCCATCTACTCCTCTTTGGTGTATTTGCTTCTTTTTGTTTTAGAGCTTTCAGATGTGCTGTCAAGCTGCTAGTGTATGCTCTCTGTAGTTTCTTTCTAGAGGCACTTAGAGCTATGAGTTTTCCTCTTAGCACTGCTTTCATTGTGTGTCATAAGTTTGGGTATGTTGTGCCTTTATTTTCATTAAATTCTAAAAAGTATTTATTTTTTTTCTTTATTGCTTCTTGACCAAGGTATCATCAACTAGAGCTTTGTTCACCTTCCATGTGTATGTGGGATTTCTGGGGCTTTGTTTTTTTGTTTGTTTGTTTTTGTTTTTTGTTTTTGTTTTGGTTTTTTGTTTGTTTTTGTTTTTGTTTTTGTTTTGTTTTGTTTTGTTTCACCATTAAAGACCAGCTTTAGCCTGTGGTGATCTGATAAGATGCATGGCATTACTTTAAGCTTCTTATATCTGTTGAAGCCTGCTTTGTGTCCAATTATATTGTCAATTTTGGAGAAGGTACCATATGGTGCTGAGGAGAAGGTATATTCTTTTGTTTTAGGATGAAATGTTCTATAGATATCTGTTAAATCCATTTGATTCATAACTTCTATTAGTTTCACTGCATTTCTGTTTAGTTTCTACTTCCATGATCTGTCCATTGTTGAGAGAGGGGTGGTGAAGTCTCCCACTATTATTGTGTGACGTACAAGGTGTGCTTTGAGATTTAGTAAAGTTTCTTACATGAATGTGGGTACCCTTGTATTTGGAGCATAGATGTTCAGAATTGAGAGTTTATCTTGGTAGATTATTTCCTTTGATGAGTATGAAGTGTACTTCCTTATCTTTTTTGATAATGGTTTTCTCAAGAAATAATTACTCAGACTGGAGAGATGAATCAGTGGTCAAGAGCACTGGTTGCTCTTCCATAAGGTCTTGGTTCTATTCTCACCATTCATATAATGGCTCACACTGTATGTATCTCCATTCTCAGGAGATGTGATGCTTTCTTTTGATCTTCACAGTTCTACATACATGTGGTAGTACATAAATGTGTGTTCAGACAAATCAGACTTTAAAAATTACAATTTTTTAAAAAATGGCATACATACATAGATGTGCACACACACATACAGACACACGGTACATGCACACATAAATATAAACATGTACATGCATATACCACATACAAATATGCATACAATATTATAATGTCCAAAGAGAAGAAATAGAGAAACAAATCTTGAAAATATTCCTAGTAACATACATTAAAAGGATAAAGGGTGCAGAATATTTAGAAAATTAGATTTATATCTTAAAAGTAAAGATTCTTTTTAAACAAATGAGCCAACACTATGAACCCATAGTTTCTATGTGTATATAAATCTAATGTTAGACATATCTCACAAATGCATAAAACTGAATAGGTCACGGGAGTTAAAACTCACAGGTATGGCTGGGGACTCCAATATTCTTTACAATAATTACAGAATAATTAATAGAAAATCAAAGAGATGTTGAAAAGTCAAGTCATGCCTTTAACCAACTGGACAATGTTCAAGAAGCCACAGAAATTGTAGAATTTTTAATTTGTAACTTTGTAGGGAATATTCAAGAAGAATAAACATATTCTGAATCAGGTAGCAAGCCTTGGGCACTAGAAAATGAAACTATATGCACAAGATGTGTACCTAACAATAATAATTATACTAGAAATTGATAAGAAACAATATGTGGAAAATGTCTAAATAGTTAGCAAATCAGATACAATGCAAAACAATGCAGTTTTAAGTAATGCATGTACAGTTGTATGTGCAGTTAGAAAATATTTAATATGTGACAAAAATAGCTCCATAACATCAATTTTGGAAGATGCAGTTTAAAAGCACTTTCAGTTAAATTACAGCAGAGGATGGTTATATTAGTTGGCAAGAATATGTCACATAAGTAATATATCTCTATAAGAACATGGAAAGTAAAAGAAAATGTGAACAAGAGTAAAAAGTAAGAAGAAAATATAGTCAGAGCAGAAAACACTGAAATAAGAATAAGACAGAGACAGAGGTAAAGATAGGAGAGAGACTCAAATTAACCCAAAGGCCACTCACACTGATTAGGAAAGGAGAAAGAGGACATGAATTATTAATATCAGGAATGATAAGAAGACATCATTGAAGACTCTGCAAATCAAAAAGATAATAATGGAATATAATTGAAAGTTTTCTGCTCATAAATTTAACAGTTTAGTTGAAATGGAAAAAGTCCTCAAAAGACACAGATAGCTTCAATTTATTCAAGAAAGTTACATGTCCTGAATCACCTTACACCTGCTTAAGGACAATTAGTGTGTGCTGTAAAGTAATTTGCTTGGAGCATTTCACTGATTAGTTCTCCTAAACATTTAAATAATAAATACTGTCAATACTGTATAAGTTCTAGAATACAGCAGAAGACCATGACCCTGCCTAGGTCATGAGAACATTGGAATAGGGCCATCCCATCATCAACAATCTAGATCCATGTTTCCCTAATAAAAACAGCCCACCAAGTCTCTAAAAAAATGAAAAAAAAAAAAAGAAAATTTTATAATAGAAAAACAGTAATCCAAGCATGGCATTATCCAAAGATTGAAAATGTTTCACTGTTTTTAATAGCTGCATAATAGTCCATTGTGTAAATAAACCATGTTTTCTGTATTCATTCCTTTGCTGAGGGACATCTGGGTTCTTTCCAGCTTCTGGCTATTATAAATAAGGCTGCTATGAACATAGTGAGCATGTGTCCTTATTACATGTTGGAGCATCTTCTGGGAATATGCCCAGGAGTGTATTGCTGGATCCTCTAGTAGTACTATGGCCAATTTTCAGAGGAACCGCCAAACTGATTTCCAGAGTGGTTGTACCAGCTTGTCATCCCACTAGCAATGGAGGAGTGTTCCTCTTTCTCCACATCCTCCCCACATCTGCTGTCAACTGAGTTTTTGATCTTATCCATTCTGACTGGTGTGAGGCAGAATCTCAGGGTTGTTTTGATTTGCATTTCCCTGATGACTAAGGATGATGCAGCTATTAAAAACAATGAATTTATGAACTTTTTAGGCAAATGGATGGATCTGGAGGATATCATCCTCAGTGAGGTAACCCAATAACAAAAGAACAGTCATGATATATACTCATTGATAAGTGTGTATTAGCCCAGAAGCTCAGAATATCCAAGATACAATTCACAAAATACATGAAACTCAAGAAGAAGGAAGACCAAAGTGTGGATACTTTGATCTTTCTTAGAAGGGGGAATAAAATAACCATGGAAGGAGTTACAGAGACAAAGTGTGGAGCAGAGACTGAAGGAAGGACCATCCAGAGACTGTACCACCCTGGGATCTATCCCATACACAACCATCAAACCTAGACACCATTGTGGATACCAACAAGAGCTTGTTGACAGGAGCCTGATAAAGCTGTCTCCTGAGAGGCTCTGCCAGTGCCTGAGCAACACAGAAGTGGATGTCACAGCCATCCATTGGACGTCACAGGGTCTCCAATGAAGGAGCTAGAGAAAGTACCCAAAGAGCTGAAGGGGTTTGCAGCCCCCTAGGAGGAAAAACAATACGAACTGACCAGTAACCCCAGAGCTCCCAGGGACGAAACTACCAAACAAAGAAAACACAATGAGGGACTCATAGCTCCAGCTGCATATGTAGCAGAGGATAGCATAGTTGTTCATCAATGGGAGGAGAGGCCTTTGTTCCTGTGAAGGTTCTATGCCCCAGTACAGGGGTATTCCAGGGCTAGAGATAAGGAGTGGGTAGATTGGTGAGCAGGGGGAAGAGGGAGGGGATAGGCTGTTTTAAGAGGGGAAAACAGGAATGGGGATAACATCTGAAATGTAAATAAAGAAAATATCTATTAAATAAAAAGAAAGTGATTGCACATTTGAAAACTCAAAACTCTAGACCAAAAGTTCAAAATAAAAAATGACAGAATGATCCATGCAAAATTTAGGTCGTTTGCACAGTTAATATATCTTCTTCAAATCTGGTTTGGGAGAACCAGAATATATATATGTGTGTGTGCGTATGTGTGTGTGTGTTTGTGTGTGTGTGTATATATATATAATCATAGTATAATATAATTATCTATAATATAAGATATTAATATAACAATACAATTAGTATGATAATTCTAATAATTAATTTATTATATGCATTATATTAAATAAAGTATATATTATATATACAGTATAGTATATATAATATAATTATATGTATGTTTATATTATCAATCTCTATATGTTATTATATATACATATATAATGTGGTTTATAATGGCTTACAGGTTATTCCAAAATGACTGCCTTCCAGTGGAAAGCTCATGAATCTAGCAGTTGTTCAGCTCATAAGTTTAGATACTCGGAGGGTTTGGTGTACATCCCAAAGCAGTAGACTCTGTTGTCAATGAAACAAAGTTCCAGTGAGAGTGAGGGGGAGCAGACCAGAGCCAAGCATTACCTTCTTCCACGCCTTTCATATGAGTTTTCCCCACGAGGTATGGCCCAAGTGTAAGGCTGATATTTACCACTCACTTTTGAGTGAGTTTTGGGTGGGTCTTTCCACCCAATAAAACTTTCTCACAGATATGCCCAGACCCTTAGGTTTTACTTAATCTCAGATGTAGGCAAGTTGACAACCAATAATCACAATAACAATAGGTAATAAAATATTTCTGTATTTCTATTTACCTTTATGGATGAGAAGCAATGCAAGCTAAACCACCGCAGGCAGACACAGAAGGCTCTTCTTATTTTTCCTGGACACTTGTAAGTACACTCTAGTTGCATATTTTTTTAGTTTTACAACTTTTTCAAGATACCATAAAACTAAAGGGTTTCATGCTAGGTTTATCATAATTATTTGTTTCACATTAAAGTATTGTGAGATACTTTAAAGTACAAAATATTTAACATAACATTTACTAATTTTCATAGTCGACCAACTGAGTGCCTGATTCTTATGACTTTTGTGCCTTGTGTGACTTTTAATCATGGCAGTTACATCTGCCATTGTCCCCTATAGCTCCCATTCAATGACACTTGTTTATAACTCTAAGTTCCTCTGAGGTACAAACTAAAGATTGGCTCCTCCAGAAATGGTTGGCATGTTCTTATTCAACACAGCTAGAGCACTGTTACTATAAAAGATTAACTTTTCATGTCTTGAGTCAGTCAGACAGCATAAGCTGAGAATGCATGCCGATTTTAATGTCAGTTACCTGGATAGGTTTCCAGAGAAGCTTACTTTTCTTACTAAAGGAATCATCTGAAGCATGGACATTACCCTGGCTTTCTAGATGAAGAGGATCTCAGCTTCACTTCTAAATTGCTGGAGCATCCTTAGCCCAATGCCAATATCAAAAAACCTCTTAAATGTCCTTGAATTTGGTCCTGGACTTTGCAGTGGGCTTTCTGTAAAGTCATAGAAGCCCAATATTAAACTCACTCAGATTTGGATCTGAATCATCCTATTCTGAACACTTGTTCTGAAATCGGTGATGCAATTCAGAAAGCTATGGAGCTTTCGAGGTTCTTGTGAACATTTGCTCACATCTCACTGTCTGATTCCTAGTCCACCATGATGTGAGCAGCACATCACACTCCCTGCCAAGAACTTACCATAGCTACTACACCTTAACTGCTGTGATGGACTGGAAGCCTTGAAACTGTGAGCCAGAGGTCCTTGTTGAAGTTGTTTTCATCAACTATGTTGTTATAAAATGAAAAAATATGGATATAAGATGAAATTTGAATTTTTAAATCTACCTAGTTTCAAGTTTTTGATTTCCTATATCTTTCTTTGTGATTGTCAGCCCTTTACTATATATTTCTTTAAAAGAGTTCAAAAGACTTTATATACTGTTATGTTATTTTAAATTTAAAGCTGGTAAGACTCTAAATTTCTTGAATTCAATAGATGAATGCAAAGATCACTAACCATGTTCTTGCATGTTAATTCACTGATTTTTATGAATACTAACGAAATAGATGGCATTGCTACAATATCACATAAGTAAGGATATGTGCTAGAATGTTTTCCTCCAGATCCAATACCAAAAAAAAAAGAACAGCATATAGTTTTGTATATATTTATTTAAATTTTATGATGGCTGCCCACAGGTGAAACTTGGAAAAATAACAACATCTATTCTGAGTCTCACATAGCTGTCATGTAACTCTTGATTCAACAAACAAAGGCTTTTCTGGTGTATCCACAAACCTGGTGCCATAAGATATGCTCATGAAAGAACAACTGTGCATAGTAGCATATCATCAGGGATGGGGGCTCCACAAAGAAAATTAATTCCAATACCAGGATTTACAGAGATTATCCACAGACCTTAGTAATACTATTTTTCTTTGACTCAATGGATACTTTCTGCCTGCTGGGTTCATTACAAAATTCTGATATCAAAATACATAGTTGTTTCTTTTCCAAGTATCATAAAGTTTGGAAGCCAAACTTGTCATTCTGAGCACGTGGATTAACTGTGGAGTATTAAGAATATAATATGAAAAGCAGAGACAAAGAGTTCAACTGAAACAAAGCTCTTTCCTGCTTTTTCACAGATCTTGAGATTTCATAAATAGTTAAACACAAGGAATTTTACACATAAGAAACACATCAAGGAATGAAGGAACTATTACTATTATTTTCCATGTGGAATTTTATTAAATACATGTAAGACTTGACATCTATAACTGTTGTGATGACAGTACTATGCAAGTTCTGTCTTTCTAAAATTAGAGGAGAAACACAGTGACAGGCTTTACCTATTTCCTCAGTGCTGCTGTCCCCACCCATCAGTGCATAGTGCCATACGCACAGTAGGCATTACTACTCACCCAGTGCCCAGTGCCACACACAGGTGGCATAGCTACCTACCCAGTGTACAGTGCTATACACTTACAGAAGATATGGATACCTTCTCAGTTCACAGAGCTGCACACACACACACACACACAAATACACACACACACACACACACACACACACACACACACAAATACACACACACACAGTAGGCATTCCTACCCACCCAGGCCACAGTTCTGCACACAGGAGGCATTCCTACCCACCCACTGTACAGTGCTGGACACAGGAGACATAACTACCCATCAGTAAACAGTACCACATGCAGGAGGCATTACCATCCACCCATTGTACAGTGCCGCACACAGTAGGCATTATTGCTGTTGCCCTTGTTTTCAATTGTATGAGCCTCCCACCACACATAGCTCTGGAAGGAGTTGTATCTATTTCTTTAGTGTATCTGGGCTTTAAAATACTATGAGTACTAATTGTGGCTTTTGTCTTCTTTACTTTCATAGGAGAGTTGAAGGAAAAGACCTCCAGGTCCTGCACCTTGGGCATCCTCCCATCTTCAGTCTCAGGGCAGTGATTTTACAATGAAACTGGGCCTTAGCTCACTTTGGTACTTCATTGACTGATCATTAAGCAAAAGTTGCTGCAAGTCTGCTTCACAGATTTCTACCTATTTCTAATAACTGATATTGTATAAACAATGTGCTGTAATAAAAAGAATATAGATTTTGAACAGCTGGGCACCTGTCTTGGATGTACTGATTTTAGAAATGTAACTTCAAATAAGCTACTAAACCCTTCTGAGTGCTAATTTCATTTGATTTTTTTAATTACACAAAGGGAGTCTGATATGATAATCAAATAAAATAATGCATACTACAGTGCTTTGGACATAACAATCAATAATCAACAGTATTAGTTTTAGTTGTCCCTCAGAGCCATGGTACGATATTGATTATGTATTCAAAAGTCAATTAAATATTAATTTAATAATACAGAAGTATGGGTGGGCAAAAGCAGACAGTAAAACACAGAGACTCACAGCAAGTAAAGTTACCATCATTCCTGACCTGCTGGTATGGAAGGACTCACATCCCTACACAGATGCGGAAGTATGTTGGAGCCTCCTGGATGGGCTCCATGGCTAAACCAGAATAGAAAAGCAGAAGAAACTTCCTTCCTGTTCAGGGATGAAGCTGGAGACAGAAACCATATTTGGAGCATCCCTCTTCATGTTATCTAGTATCCTTCTGGGGTCCTTGGTTGAATGAGTCCAAATGAAACTAGGTGGTCAAGGAAACCCAAACAATAACTGCCATGGCATTGCTGCTCTGGGGGTCAGAATAAAAATAAAGAGTAAAGGGTAGATTTCAATGGCAAATGAAGACCCCCCCACTCGCCCATTTCTCCCTTTAAAAGTCCATCTCTATGGCTTTCGAATTTTATTTACTTGCCTTGATCATGTTTCCCCTTTATCAGCTGTCAAAAAAAGTGTGATGTCTTTGAAAGCAAGGATAATACTTATTTATTGCACCAGAATTTCTTAAAGTATGCACCGCTAAACAGACTGCATAGAAAGTACAATGTACTATATAACACCCATGGGGATGTACCACAGAAGACAAATATGCCTATAAAGTCTCATAATAGTTCTGCAGAAAATAAATAATAAGAAAACCACATTTTCCACCCAAGTTGCTTTTCTGGGAATACAAAAAATACATACATGCTAGTTCAGAAAATCGAAATTGGTAACTTGCTGCCCTTCTCGTGCCTGACTACATGCAAATTGAGTCTCCATAGCTCCTTCCAAAGTAGCTCTTTGCCTTTGCTTTCCTTTGCTCTCCATAGTCTTCAACTTTGCTAACTACAGTCTAGACAGCATTAAAATCTGCCAAGTTGTCCAGGTGACTCATTTGCAGGATTAGTGTTCTGTGAGCTACATAGTCATTAGAAATTCTGTTTTGTCTTTTTTTCTCTCTTTTTAAAATATTTTTATTAGGTATTTTCCTCATTTACATTTCCAATGCTATCCCAAAAGTCCCCCATACCCTCCCCCCCCCACTCCCCTACCTACCCACTCCCACTTTTTGGCCCTGGCATTCCCCTGTACTGGGGCATATAAAGTTTGCAAGTCCAATGGGCCTCTCTTTCCTCTCTTTCCGACTAGGCCATCTTTTGATACATATGCAGCTAGAGTCAAGAGCTCCGGGGTACAGGTTAGTTCATAATGTTGTTCCACCTAAAGGGTTGCAGATCCCTTTAGCTCCTTGAGTACTTTCTCTAGCTCCTCCATTGGGGGCCCTGTGATCCATCCAATACCTGACTGTGAGCCTTATTGACTCATAAATATGACACTTCATTTTCTCATGTTTGGGAAGACTTTATTAATTTTTCCAAGACACCTGGAGACACTTCTACATCTTCCAAGACATCTAGCTCTGAACTTGAAAGATGGCACTTTCCACCTATCCTGACATTCAAAGTTTTGACTCGATTGCATTTCTCTGGCACATTGAATAAGAACATTGTTTTTAAACTATTTTAACACACATGCTCAGCTAAGACTTGAAGGACTGAGGGTTAGAATGACCTGCAAGAACTCCTGGTTCAAGTGACCCATCGAGAGAAAGATCCTGTGATGACATGGTAGTGTGTGCACATCAGCAGTGTCTGCTATACTCCAACCTTCAAACAATAGCAATATCCACTTCCCATCTTCCTCCCAGATGTTATAACGTTCTCTATGGCCCACTTAAACCTCAAACCACACAATAAAGGAAATCCACAAAACTATAATTCAAAATCAGAAAAGCTTACATAGGATACCATCATTGTGATTGGCATATTTAAAACTCAGACTACAGAAGTAGAGACAGGTATATGTGGTGCATTAGTATAACTTCTCTTATGGAAGTGCTCAGAGAGGGTATGTGAGCATGGAGCCACATGGGAACTAAGACAAATACCCAGGTGTCACTTCGCTTTCATTCCATGACAAAGTGTGGTCAACACCTCAAAATTCTGTGGGTCACTATCTGCAGTCTATCCGAGGAATGAGCCCTTTTTTTTCAATGTATATTTTAAATAGACTTCAAATGAGTAATACTAAAAACTTCCCCCATTCTGCCCCTCCCATGGTATTGGTTTGGTTCTCAACTACATTTCATGAGAGTTGAGAGATTTGTGATAGGAAGGTAGGTGGAAAATAAACCTCCAAATTCTCAAATTCTGACAGTTGAAGATTAAACTGTGAGCACAGATTGTCAGGCTAGAAGCAAAGTACTTTCCTGCATATAAAGTAAGGAAAGGTGTTGATTTGTGCCCGATTCATGGGCTGTGCAGTTGCATTATGAATGATCAATGAACACCGTCATCATCAGAACAATGTCAACTGTGACAATTACAGCACATCAAAAATGCAGACTTAATTGCATAGCTCTTAATGAAATACAAAAGGTACATTTTAATAATGTTAGGGTTGTGGCTCAAGTTGATAAGGCCACATAGAGTCACAGTTATGGTGACTATAATCAACCTTTTATGTTTTGATACCATAGGGTAAACACATGTGAAAGTTCTATACCCCAGCTTGGCAACTCTCTACCAAAAAACTCTCTACCAAGAACAGTAGAAGGCACTTCCTCAAATCCTTCTTTTTGGATGTTTTAGATAAGTCTTCAATAAGGGTGACAATTCACCTTATGTATTCTGTATAGTGTGAAAAAATTGGGCTATATGAGCCATACATATATACACTTCTCTCTCTCTCTCTCTCTCTCTCTCTCTCTCTCTCTCTCTCTCTCTCTCTCTCTCTCTCTCCCTTACAAATACTTCATCTCAGAATTTAATTACAGGTTAAACATCTAAAAGCACCAAAGTTAAGAAGGAGTTTGTAATCACTGAGCAGCACACACACACTGAGCAGCATAATCCATCTATATGTGTTTATGTGCGCGCACACACACACACACACACACACACACACACACACACACACACACACTGTCTTGCTATGTCTGAACACAGACAAATAGATATTTCCCTAGTGGATTAGTCCTTTAAGCCCAACATTTCAAAAGTTATCCGTCCAGTGTGTTGTTCTACCCATGAGGAGTAAAGTGGAAATGAGTCACCTACCTGAAGCCAACACGAATATTAATAGTAGTTAAAGGGAATTCTGGAAAAAACCAAAGTGACCCAGGTTTTATGCTTATCATCCATTCCTCAAGCCAGTGAGTTGTGTTTTAAGGACTGCTGGTGAATGACAGCCTAAAGAAGCAAGCTAACAGTGAGATTAGCCCTCTGTCCCATGATGCACACAGCAATTCATTCTCTGGGTGTGCTGTAGCCCAGCAAACTGTTCTTAAGTCAGGGTAAGACTCAGGGTAGGGTGCTAGCTTCTGTTCTCTCCTACACACTGACCGTGTTGGTAACTGCAGTCTGTAGCACATTCTTACCTTCATTTCCCTATGCCCCCTTTAAATCCAGGAGCTGTATCCTAGGAAAACACAAATTTACTGATATGCCTATTAAATTTTAAATCTTTTATGGGTAGAATATCAGGCAGGCTGGAGAAGCAGTAAGAAAACAGCCAGTACCCCTAATCCTCTGACCTATTTTATTAGAGGAATAAATTAAGCGTGGGAATCTAACAATTGCAGAGGAGCCCTTGGAAATGAAACCACAGCCCTTCCCAGGTAATCTTCTCATCCTTAGACTATCTTATGCATCAGAACTACCAGCACCCTCTCTTACTTTGTGTATCTTAAATAAACTATACTACTAGCTTAGAATGTCTTCTGCAAGTCTCAGCAAATTACTCTTTCACCTCTAGGAATTTCTCTCACACTTTTATATACCCAGAAAATATATCTTTTTTCACAAAACATAGACATTTTTCTACACATACATATTTATATTTCATTTTTGTTTTATATTCATCCTAGCAAAGGTTTCCTTTCAGTACCCCTATTTCTGAATCCCGAATTGCTTATTGAGTCGACATCTTATGAGAGTGCTTAATACAGTTTCAAAATGCTGGGATTCCATGGACAGTGCACTAGGACAGCTTTCTCTGAATTAAAAAAAAAAGTGAAAATACTAACATCTTGTTTGAGCATCCTTCAACTGAAGAACTGCAGAGTAAACTTTCTGAGGAAAAAACTGTATTTCATGTGAAACCCCACAGATTTTACTCTTTCCACAAAAAGGACTCAGAAATCTCCTCATAGTCTGTACAGTCACTCTGGCTTAGTATTCTTGACCTTCACACCTTCCTCTCTGGGGAATCACTGTGGGTGTGACTGAGTTCACTCTGACTTTCCTTGTCCTCAGTTGTGGTCTTGACACTTTTGTCTATCCTAACCCTGTGAAGACTTGTTTAATTGTGTTCTTGGCAGGTTTGGCTTTGGCTTCCCAGGACATGAATTCAGTCATGAAGAAAGCCTTCTGTTTTCATGATATAGAATAGACCCTTCTTGCCATTGATAGCCAGATTAAATTCCTGGGACTTACCCTGTAAAACTAGGTATATTTTTGATGACCTCACATACTCAAAGAGGAATATGAAGTCCTTCCTTCTTTCGCTCTTTCCTTCCTTCTGCTTCCTTGTTCTCTGTAATTTAGATGAATGATCAACAAAAAAAGGATACGTATATTTCCATGTTTTATTCCATATTCTATATCATATATCTGTCAAGAATATGCATGAGATAAAAGCCCCCATCTTTAGCATTAAGGAAACAAAGCCATAAAGGCTGCTTTAAGAAGCAGCCCCATCTCAGGTACAAACAATTACATATTCTCATCTTTCATTTTCTGGTTTGCATCAACATTTAAGGTAGAGAAGGCTCATAGGATAATTTCCTTCTTAGGACAATATGAATAATTGACATTTAATGGATGCTTTTACCTAAGTAACATGAAAACGTAAAATCAATAGTTTGGAACCTTGAGATTATTTTTAAGAGTTATTGCAGAAGTACAAAACAGAATGAGAGCAAAACATCTTTTGTGCTATCTAAGAAACAGGTATTTAAAACTAAATTCTTACTGACATCCCACAGAGATGAATGTGTTATCATTTCATTACAGGGACAATGGTTGATAGTTGGTAGAACATTATGTTGCTTGTGTCTATCAGTGTGTCATAGGAATATCTGTTCCCCTTATTAGGTCTTAACTGTCACTCCACAAAACACAAGCTGCAGGTCCTTGCCTCCTCTAAACTGTAGATAATTTGCTCACCAGCTTCCCACTCACTGGTAGGAGACTCTACCCAATGACCAGTGCGACAGGCTCAAAAACTCAGAAGATGTCTTCACAGCCCATGGAGGGGTAAGCCTCTGGCCATATTCATTTACACGAAGAATCTTTTATTTTATATGTTCAATAGCAGCATTATTCAACTTTATTCCCCCTCTCCAATATGTGTGTGACAGTCAGACTCCTCAGTGTTATATACTAGTATCTGCTTTTTCTGCCATCTCTGTCTAAGGAACTAATCTTAAACAACTTCTGTGTGAGATCTTCATGGCCTTGCAGAAATTAGATGTCTCATTATGTTTTTCTTAGCATTTATCATAGTGGATATTGTTACATTACCTTAATATTTTACAATTACATTTGCCTTCCTGGTGGATTTAAAGCATTGTTCAGAAAGTATCTTTGAGTGTCTTGATCTCATCTGAAACATGATGTTCATCTGCAGCAAAGAAATGTATACTAAGTGGATGGTGAATAGACACTCTTTGCATTCAATTTGTGATTTGGGGGAAGAAACCAAACTCTAAAATTGCCAGTGCCATTTGGCCATTTGACATTTTATATATATATAACATTTTATATATATATACATATATGTGTGTGTGTTTGTGTGTGTATGTGTGTGTATATATATATATATATATATATATATATATATATATATATATATTTTACAAAAGTGGTTCCTCTGCCTGTAAGAATAGAAATACTGGTCTATTTTCTTCAGGAAGCAATGGCATGGTAAGGATATTAGATAGGCACATTAAAGTTAGAGGATTTCGTTCATGCCATGAGACACACTGACTTCAGCCACAGGCATTTACTCTTTTACATTAACTTTTCGCAGTTGGAAAATTGTCTCTATATAATTAATTTCAATTAACTTCCTTCAGCCAATCAACAGACCATAAACTAACTTTGCAGTTATGAACAAAGATTTGTGATAAGAATTTGTTCCCCATTAATTGTTAGTTCATTAGATGTCTGAGCCAAGGGAATTATAGTAGCTATTTTTCTAAGTTTCCCATTTATGGTGGCATTAATATATTTAAAGTAAAACCCTCAATCAGTGTGCTCAGAATATTAAATGCTTAAAATCAACTCCACCAGAATTTTTAAGATGGCTCTAACAATATAAGAAACACACTCACGAAGATTCTGTAATTTAAATAACAACTCAATAAACCCACATCTCCAAAGACAAAGAGTCTGTTCTTTTGTGTCCCTTGACCATAATGTGGATGACTAGCTCCACAGTTATGCATTTATCTAGTTGCATCACAATAAAACAATAATCTCAAGAAAATATGATTACTTTGATATTGATCTATTTCTGGTAGATGCTGACTGGAAGAAAATTAAATCACAATAGAATAGAAAAACAAAAACCAAACAAACCAAGTTCTTTAAAAGCTGAGGCAGGAATTTAGCACAGTGTGAGGAGCCAGTATAATAAGAAAGGAGGGTGAAAGGGAACCAGTGACAGCATTCTACTGCTCTGTTAAAATCAAGTGTTTTATAAATGCAGTATGTGAGGCTGGAACATACTCAGGTGCCTGGAAAGGCAAGCTTTAGGAGGCTCACATGAAAAAAAAAAAAAGGAGAAGCACAAAGAATAAGACATTGATATTTCAGAGACTGGCAGGACACAAGTGAGACAAGAAATCTAAAGCAGCTGTGGAGGGCCATAGTTTCCCTAGAACTAAGGGTCGAAGACTTGGTGATTAAACCTCAAAAGGTGAGAAATTTAAACATTGCAAAGTAAGTGTTAGGCTCCCATGCTACTAGAGAGAAAACAATAGTCTGAAGGCTTCAGATTCTACCTTTAGTGGTTTGAATGAAAATAGCCCCCACAGGCTCATGGAGAGTGTACTACTGAAGGTGTGGCCTTGTTGTCTTCTCTCTCTTTCTGCTTCCTGCAGATCCATATGTAAAACTCCCAGCTACCACTTCAGCACCATTTCTGCCTGCATGTTGCCATGACCCCTCCCCTGGTGATAATGAACTGAACCTCTGAACTGTAAGCCTGCCCCAATTAAATGTTTTCCTTTATTAGAACTGCCATGGTCATGGTGTCCCTTCACAGCAATGAAATCCCCCAAGGCACACCTAGACAGAATACTAAGTCAGGAAATGTAAGCACAACACTCAACAGAGGAGAAGTGAAGACACCCCTCTTGAGCTCTTGGTAGTTATTTGTGGAAATGATGGAGACAAAGTTTCCCATGATCGATTTCCATCATTTCCACAAATACTAGTCTAGTTTAGTGACTTCCATGAACCTGCCTGCTCTCCATTCTCAGATCTAGCACAGGTTGCACATCTTGTGCAAGAGTCAAGTCTATTGTCATTCCCAACATCTAAGTATTTACTTGATCCCACACTTTATGCTCTCACTCAGACTGGTGGCTGCTTGATTTTAGCCTGCCTGAACCATATAAGACCTCCAGACTCAACCTGGGTCATATCCAATGTAGTGATTTCCATGGATTCTAGACGACTTATATACTCCCCAGATGCCCAAGGTACATAACTGTGCATCAGTCAAGTCTCTGTCACCTGATCCAAGCCCATATGTGCCATATCTAACCTTCTGACCTAGCTTGGGTAATAACCTGTGTGCCTGTTCAGTCTAGTGAATCTGACAACCTATCCTGCCTGTACTATTCTTAACCTCCAGGCTTAGCTCAGGTACCACACTACTTGAGCCAGCCCCATCTGGCTGAACCCCAGTGTATCCACTCCATATCCAACCTCCAGCTATACACATTGGTTCTCTATGAGTCTGTGAGATCTCACCTGGCTGCACCATATCTAACTAGGGTAGCATAGGCTGTATGCTGGCTAAGTCTGATGAGTGCTGAAGACTGCAGCTTGTCTACACCATTGTCAAAGCATAGCTTAAGTGGCAGATTTGCATTGCTTTCTTACTTACTACTAACTTAAAATCACCCTTGTTCTGACTATCCAGTAGTTCTCAACTATATGAGATGCCTTTGTGAGATATCCTGTATTTAAAATATTTACATTGTGTATAATACACAACAGTAGCAAAATTACAGTTATGAAGTATTAACAAAATGACTTTATTGTTGGGGGTCACCACAGCATGAGGAACAGTATTAAAGAGCCACAGTATTATGAAAGTTGAGAACCAGTGCTTCAAACCAATCCACACTGAATATCTGAAAAACTGACTTACCAACTTTTCATATCTAATATATGCAATTAACTAAGCCTGCAGCAACAAGGAGAAATCCAAATTTTCAGTCAACATAAGTAGCCTACACTCACATCATACATACAACCAATGAATGAAGTCTACATATCCACAAACAACATGAAAGGCCAAGACAATAATATGATACCTCCTCTTGAATCTAGCAGTTTGAGAAATATTTCTCCAGTGAGAATTATCCAGATAAACTCTAGGACACAAAACTCAAAATAACAATCACAAATTGATCAATAACTTCAAGGAGTTCAGATAAGACACAAACTCATAAACTTAAAAGAAAACAACAACAATAATAGTGTCAAGCTTCAAGACCTCCCCTTGAGCTGAATCACACTTTGGGCCTGTCACTAGCCTTCTTTTCCCTAGGCTCCTCTCCATTTCCATCCCTGTAATTCTTTCAAACAGGAACAATTATGGTTCAGTGATATGACTGTGGTGTGGCAACCCCCATCCCTGTATTTATGTCCTGTCTTCCTGATGGAGATGGGCTCTATAAGTTCCCTCTCCCTACTCTCAGGCATTTCATCTAAGGTCCCTCCCTTTGAGTCCTGGGAGCTTCTCACCTCCCAGGTCTCTGGTGTATTCTGGGGGGGTCCCCCCAACTTCCTATTTCCTGAGGTTGCCTGTTTACATTCTTTCTGCTGGCCCTCAGGGCTTCAGTCCTTTTCCCTCATCCAATACCAGATCAGGTTTCCCTCCCCCTCCTTCTAACCACCCCCCTTTCCATTTTCCCTCTCAGATTCCTCCCTTCCTCCCCTCTTGAGATTACTTTCTTCTCTCTCCCAAGTGAGACTGAGGCATCCTCACTTGGGCACTTCAGCTAGGTGAGCATTTTGAGTTCTGTGGACTGTATCTTGGGTATTCTGTACAGGTTTTGGTTTTGGTTTTGGTTTTGGTTTTGGTTTTGGTTTTGGTTTTGGTTTTGGTTTTGGTTTTGGTTTTGGTTTTGGTTTTGGTTTTGGTTTTGGTTTTGGTTTTGGTTTTTTGTTTTTGTTTTTGGTTTGTTTGTTTGTTTGTTTGTTTGTTTGGCTAATATCCACTTATTAGTGAGTACACACTGGACCACCAAACAAACAGCATACACCAGCCTGTATGAAGCCCCCAACACACATACAGTAGAGGACTTTCAGGTCTATGTTCATTCAGAGATGATGCACCTAACTCTCAAGAGACTGGAGGCCACAGGGAGTTTGGAGGTCAGGTGGGGTGGGGACTGAATAGGGTGGGGAGGAAGTGTGGGATGTGGAGCAGACTAAGGGTGGATGGGAGTGTGGATAATGGAACATGGAGTATAAAAAATAAATTAAAGATAAGTTTTTAAAAAAAAAAAGAAACAAAAAGAACCTGATTGGCCTGTGGGCAAGTCTATGGTACATTTCCTTGATTAATGATTGATGGAAAAAGACTCATTTCACTATGAGTGGAGCTTCCTCTGAAATGAGAGCCCAAGGTTCTTTAAGAAAGCTGGCTGAAGAAGCTGTGTGAGCAAGCTGGTAAGCAGCATCCTTCATGGCCTTTGCATCACTTCCAGCCTGGGACTCTCTCCTGGGGTATCTGCTCTGTCTTGCTGAGATTACAAAACCATAAACTGTATGTTGAAATAAACTGTGATTTTTCTGACCTTAAAGCTTTATATTCCAGCAGCCACATGGTTGGAGTTTTTTAGTCTTTGGATTTGGTTTCCTTTCATTCTGCATGCCACTTCTGAGAACCACTCCTCATGCTAGGTGCTCTTCAGATCTACTCTTTCTAACCTCTCATTGGGTAAATGTAACAAGATTTGATTATCTAGTAATAAATTAAAGATGTGCCATAACGCATGACCTGTGTACCACTAATTATTTCCATGAGATTTCTCCCAAAATTCCTCACTTGCAATTGGATAGCCTGTCATATAACCTTGCTCCTTGATTAAAGCCTTGAGAGGATCTTGTTGCAGATCATGGGGTGACTTGAAGGATTCATACATGTCATGGTTACATATTAGGGTCTTACTCATACAGAATTACTAGAGAGTGTTGAGACGGAGTATATTTCTCCCTTAACTTCTCTCCTTCTTTCAAACCTAAATAAATAATCTCCAATTCCTCTGACCCCTTGAGCCTCTCATAAGTTCTCAGGGCACAGGTGGCAATGTTCCTGCTGGAACATTTGGTGACACTTCAAACATGATAGTCAAGGGTGATGAACATGGCAATGAAAGACCATCTCAGCCTTAACATTTGGTAGTCCTTGTACATACACATCATGTGTGGATGTGGGAAGAATAAATAACTGGAAAGGCAATAAGATCACCAGTCTGTGAACCCAGAGAGACATGGCCTGGGCATTACTCACTTCTGCATCCTCTCAACCAGCACAGTCCTTGGCAATTGGAAGTTTAAAATATTTATGACAAGTGGTTGAAGATAAAAGAATCTGGGAGTTAAAAAAAAGTACAACTCACGATAATATATGACCTGTGATATTTCCATTTTTTATTTATTCCTCTGCCTTTGCCTATCATTTATATGATCATCTATAAAATGATAAATCTGAGAGATTCTTCATAAATCTCTTATGTTTTAGGCAAAAAAAAGGTAAATGACTTACCCCAAATATATATTTCATAGGGGAAAGAGGTAAGAAAAACACAAGTTTTATTTATCTAATTATCTCTCCTTCTGGTGGAGCAATTCTTCACACAGTGCCATTCAGGGCCCTTTGTAAATAATGGCTTTCCTGGGCTTTCCTGCTTTCCTTCTTCTGTGATCTCACCCACCCCCTACCAATACAGCACAACCATCTCCACTGTCAAATGCAGCAACTCCCTTTATGGGGCTTAGGACACTATGCTGTGATATTGTATATAAAGTCTTATTGATGTAATATTGGTGCTGTCCATCAACTGTAAATTCCACAACGGCATATTTTTTTTTAGTTTAATCTCTGGCCAATTTCATTCTAAAAACTCATACTGGTGCCTGTCAAGTATTAAGCTTTCAATAAATAATTTTTGGAGAGATTAAAACAATAAACCCAGGCTGGGAATGTAGCTCAGTGGTGGAATTCATTCTTAGCACACAGAAGGTTCTATACAGGAAGTTCTAGGTTAGATCCCACCACCTCTCCTCAACAAAACAAACAAACAGTTAATCCTTTGTCAAGAGCCTATGTGGACAAGAGGGAAACGGATTTTCTAAAGTATAGGAGAATGGAAACTAACATCATAATTTAGTCAATTTGCCTTCCTTTCTGGTGAGGATAAAGGATAAGAATAACTCAGAATTAGCATGTGTGAGTCAAAAAGAGGTCTTAGGATCAGTCCACAAGAAACATTGCAGAAAACTTCAGAGGGAAAATGTTCTCTAACAAGGAAGAGCAGCAGAAACTACTGAAACAGAGTGAGCCAGCCAGGGAGGCAGCCCTGACAGTGCTTATGATATACACTGCAAAGCCTGGAAATGGGCAAGTGACTTCCACAGGTGTAGACTCACTCTCAGGTTGGAGTAGTGGAAAGATGATGGCAGGATGAGCAGAAAGGCACACATGAAGAAAAGGAATTGTCCTTCACTTGTCTGATTCTTGTTTCTCCCACACTGCTGTTACATACCTTGAACCATTCCCTATGGGCTAGTTTCTTCTCATGCGAATGGAGATGGTAAAGCTTATGCCAGCTGTCTTGTGGCATAAGGATCCAGGATCACAGGATCCCTTGAAAGATTGCAGTGGCACAATGGGTTGGCTCCCTGTGATGTCAAAATAAAGCTCTGGAGAAAGTTAGTGTTGTGAATAGTCTTTCCGTTGACTTTAAACATTAAGAAGAGAAAATAAAAAGCAGGAGGTATTAATTTGTGACCAAACTTTCCCCATAGTGTAGACTTCACTGTACACTGAGTTTATCAAAAGGCTGTTAGCTGTTTTTTGCTGTCTTTGTTATGTATTTTTCCTTGGAACAGGGAGAAATATATAGCATACACATTAGGAAGTACTACAGGATATTTGATACTTAATCTAAAAAATCTAAAAGACATTGAGTGACAAAGCATAAACCAAAGAAGCATTTTAATGCATCAAGCCTTTCCAATTAATTCCTCTCAGGCTCAAATCTAGAGGCAAGGCTCTCTACTATTCAATGTACACCTAAGGCCCGCAAACTTCAGCACCTTGCCCTAAGCTTGTTTATGTGCATTACAACTCAGGTTTTCTTTATGGCTGGTGGAGTAACACTGTGTGAGACAAGGTGGAAGTCCAGTTCAACAAGACTCAATAGTCAGAGTCAGTTCAAACTTTGTGAATCTAACACCAGACTGCTTATTTTAGGCATATTTAAATATAGCACAATTTGGGGGAAAACAAACAATTTCCAAATATACCACAATCCCATGAACAAAATGAGCATAATTACATCAAAACTGTCCTTGAAGTACATGTCACTTTTTTCTCAGAGATAACTTCTATAGATAGGCTACATGTGTTATCTTATGGGCCTAGCAGAGATCTAGTGTGGTCTTGGTAATACAGATAGTCCAGAGGTGACCTTGGCTATTTAGTCACCTCTATTCCTGTCTGTGGGAGGCAGGGGAAGTCTCTGGCCATAGATTGCACAGAGGTTGCCTGGGCTATTAACTACCTTGGTCGTGCCTGGGGAAATTTTGGGGAGTTAGGTCTGACCTGTCCCTACAGGTGCTATAGAGCTCACCAAGGCTATTAACCACCTCCATTCCCAGTCTTATGAGTGGAAAACACTTTATACATCCCTTCCTTTGAAGGGACAACTCTGTGTATTTAACATTATTTCCTTAGTGCCTATCTGTAAGCACAAGGACCTCCATGGTCTCCACATAGTAGGAAAGTCAGCACAGATAGACTTAGACATATTTTTTTAAATAAGCAATGCCATAACCGTCTGAACATGGAACCAAAAGAAAGCTCCAGAGTAACCAAAATGTGGTAGAGAATGTCTTCATACATGAACTTCTAGGTTTGCCTTCATACCTAGAAAGGAAAACTGTCTGTGTACCTGCACAACTCAAAAACTGTGAAAGTGAATCAAATGATAGATCTGCACACTGACTGCTGGGCCAAATGGAAAAGACACTGAAACTATAGCCCACAGAAGGCACCTGTCTACTCAGAGCTCATGACCTGAACCATAGTAGACATGTTGTAGAGAAAAATGTTAAGTGTTCCTCTCAGAATTTAAATAAGGTTCTAAGTCTCATAACACCATATTTGTCTTAGTATTTTATTGCTGAGAAAAGATACCATGACCATGGCAACTGTTATAAAGGAAAGCATTTCATGGGGGCTTGTTTACAGGTCAGAGGATTATCCATTATTGTCATCAGCAGGGAACAGAGTAAGGTACACAGGCAGTCATGACACTAGAGAGGTAGCTGAGAATTTTGCATCCATATCGGCAGGCAGCAGGAAGAGAAAGACACTGGGCTTGGCTTGAGCATCTGAAACCTCAAGACCCACTCCTAGTGACATGCTTCTGCTAACAACGTCACACCTCCTAATAGTGACACTCCCTGTGTGCCTTTGGAGGCCATTTTCATTATCACAATGTAATAAGTGTTTGACTGAGAATTCTTCCAACTTTGTAAAACATCAAGAGCTGACTAAATCTTTACAACTGAAGCCCAAGAATACCCATGTCCACCACACTGTGCTCAATCTGCATGAGATTTAGATTGAGAGTCCGTTGAGAGAGCACATAAACCCCTTGAAAGATGTACTATGGCTGTTGATTTCAAATCTGAAATCATGCAAGCGTCTTTCTGCTGCTGAGACGTAGAACTTGAATCTATACACGTTCTGAGACCCAGAACCATTACTATAGAGGATAATTTAACTGCACATCACTTGCAAAAGAAAATAACCACATGAGAGAAGACAACGAACTGATCAGGGTTAAATAGTTTGACTTTTCTTTCTTCTTCAAAAGCACTTACAAGTTCATTTCTTTTTACTTCAAAATACTCTGAAAGAAAGCCCAAGGTCCTAACTTCTGATTGCACTTTGGTGAGACCACATGAGTAATTACAGAAGAGACAGACACTGTGTCTAAAACACGAGTAAATATATAAGATCCAAGTGTCTGTACTGAATTTTAGAGTGACTTAATCAAAGTATGTTTTCATTAAAGTCATGGTTAGTAAATGGGTAGAAATATAATGTTTATTTTCAATTATTAGTTTCTCAAAAGTACATTCCATATTGATTTTTTCATATTTGATATATTATTTTCTGATTAGTCTCTTTAGTTATAATATCTTTTTGATTTTCCACACATAATATAATTATTAGTTTCTTTCTACACACACACACACACACAGAGAACATTTTACAGAAATGCCTTCTCCCACATTCTCTCAAGATAGACTAAGTCTTAGAAGATATTTAGTGTTTGCCTTAGTTTACAATATTTTAAGGATTATCAAAAGAGACTTGTATATATTGCTATGGTGATTTTTCATTTCCATTTTTTAAAAAAACATTACTATATTGGAAACTGTCTAAACTATTTTATCTGTTTCTATGTATGTCATATAAGTTATATCATGAATTTCTCATGGTGTAAATTGCTTCTCTTTACAACATTTCCTCCTGTTTCAAATTTTTGTTGATTTTTTTTTTAATTTTCACAATTCCACATGTATGTTCAGTTGACTGTGGCCATATGTACTCCATTGTTTCCATTGTTATCTCTTACACACCCCAATGACTCATTTATTTTAGCCGAATATCTATCTAGGCCTCTCCTTCTTTCAGTGTGTGTGTGTGTGTGTGTGTGTGTGTGTGTGTGTGTGTGCATGTATGTGTGTCTTTCTCTCTCTATTCTGTCTCTGTCTCTCTATTTCTCTCTCTCTCTCTCTCTCTCACACACAAGTGTGTGTGTGTGAGTGTGTGTGTATGCTGAATAGATGGTATAAGCTTGTGTGTGTTCATGTTTGGAAGGCTGTATCACGTTCAGAACGTAGTATTTTTAACTCCCTTCCCCATCCTCTGGCTCTTACAAAAGGCCTTTCTTCTAGAATGTTGCCTAGGTCTTCAAGTTGTTAATATGGAGATCCCAAGTAGGAATGGGCATTCAAGGTCATACATTCTCAGCACTTTGGCCTTTCATGAGTCTTACTTTAACCATTACTCTCTACAACAAGAGGCTTCTCTGACCAAGGCTGAGAGCAGCACTAGCCTATAGGTATAAGAATAGACATTGAGAAGTCAGTCTAAGGGCATGCCTATTTAATAAAACAAAGAGGGAGGAGATTTCTTTCTAAGTCTCATTTCCACCTCAGCCATCAGCTTCATGGTGGTGGTGGTGATGGTGCTGGTGATTTTGGAGTCTCACTGTGTAGCCATGGCTAGCCTGGAACTTGCTATGTAAAGCAGGCTGGCCTCTAAGTCACAGAGATCTGTGCTGCTACAGTACTAAGATTAAGGATTTATGTCACCACGTTTAGCTAGCCTTAGCCTTTTGGTCACTTTCTCTTTCTCTTTTGATGAAGTTACTCCCCAAATCTTCAAATCTGCTCTGTTTTACCTTGTAGATTTCTAGGCCTGTAGAGTCATTAGAGACATTATGAATGCCTTTATATACTCTTATCTGAAAGATTTCACTCACCTCTGTCTCCAGTTACACCCACCATATAAATTAAGTATTTCCAATATTCTCCTTTTGTGGGGCCCTCTGCCTTTTTCTTGTAGTGTTCTAATGCAAAATATCCTAACAGTTGGGCACTTTAATTCCATAAGTCTTTACACAATAACAGCGGTAGCAACTCATGTGGTCAATATCACTGTATGTCTTAATAATTAAGATACTCCATAGTGCTTTATGATTTTGTGGTGGTTTTCCAGGGCACCTTTGGCACTGGTTGAGAAATGTAGTCTAGCTCCTGCCTTCCTCCTAAACTCTCTTATTTTGGTGGTGTACATACTCTAGCAGTTTCTCTGACAGGGTGTGTCAGGTTTGATTTATTTTTTTGAGACACTGATAATTTAAAAGGCTTCTTGCAGTTCTGAGACTAGCTTGATTTTTTCCCCAGCTGTAGATTCAAGAAAATCTGCTACATAGGGTGCAGTGTAGAGTCTTACTTTTTGTATTATTTCCACATACCTGGAAGGAAAACAGGGTGAGGCAATGAATGCAGGGACCCTGTAAGGACCATATTCACATTAATCAATGACCAATGTAATTAGGTCTGTCATTTTTTTTAAATGACTGAAAAATCTGATTGACTTTCACAAGTATAAAATCCAATTATCTGTGACTGCAATAGAAAAAAATCTGAAAATGCTTATATTTTACCAAATAGAAGGAGAACATTGGAAGTTTTGCTATCTAGTTATAATACTGTCATCTATCCTTAATACTAATGAAATATTGCTTCTACTTTTAATGATATTGTTAATAATATCGCAGCTTGAGCTCAATAGGTAAGCAAGTTTATCATTCTTTGAAAACCACCCTTTAACATAGTACATTAAATCTATGAGCCAATAATTCTGAGGCTGCGATAATGTGTCAATCCATAATGAGAATTGCTTTAATTTAGCCATTGATAAGCAAAGTATAGTTCGATATTTATATTCTAAGAAGGTGATTTTAATAATGGCACAATTGTCCTTCCACTATAACAAAGTCAGCTCCTCAGGTAAACACATCATGCTGTAATCCTCGTAACATAAGTGAGTGCATTGAAATTCCCTTTTGTCAATGTTAATGGAGCCTCAGAGCTTTGAGTCCTTTGTGAGGTTCATAGACTCTGTTTTCTTCTAAGAGTGCTGGAGGGGGATGGGGATGTGGCTGACTGGTACTGTGTATCCATGACTCAGGAGGCTCTGTGTTGGATCACCAGCACCACACATAAACAAAACTAAATTAGTCAAGAAAAGCTCTATGCACTTGCCAAGAGAAGAAATGACTGAGGAGTCTGTCAGTACAAATATAATTCTTAACAAAGATTCAAGTCAACACGATCGTCTTATAAAGCACAAACAGGATATCCCATGTTAATGCCATCAGCTTGGATTCTGCATCTTGAATTTGAATACTCTAAGACTGGACTGGTTTTATCTTTTATTAGATGTTTCCTAGTCCCCTATTTACTTACATAAAATTGAGTTATAAGACAGCTTCTGCATGATTTCTATCTTTCATTTAATCTTCAAAAGAAAAAAAGGGAGATTGTCTAAGTCTCAATTCTGTGCAGACATGTCAACTTTATCCTTTATGCTACATGCAAAAGTCTCTAATTCTTCAATCTTCATAGCTTCTTAGTCTGCCTGAGCATTGTTATGCTAAGATGAATATAGGCATACAGACAAAGTTTGATCACATACAGGGCTTGCCCACATACCATTACACCACCAACACCTGAGTTTTGTTATAGAATATCATTCATAACAGAGTCTGCCATTGACTGAAAACAAAGGAGGCTTCCTTTTGAGTACACTGTCCTCAATTTTTCTAATTTACATAGTTTCAACAATTATGTTACTCTTTGGTCTATGTCTCTATTTCAAACTTGGAAAGTGTCATAGTTGAGAAGGTAACATGAAGCAAAGGGTAGATTTAGCTTATATGACTAGATTACAATCCATCACTGATGGATGTCATGTAAAGAATGTGGTAGAAGAAAGTGAAGCAAAGATCATGGAAAAAGACTGCTTACTGGTATGTTATAAATGGCTTATTAAGCTTGCTTTCTTATACAACCTAGGCTACCTGCCCAGTAGTGGTACCACCCACAATGGGCTTCACTCTCCCATACCAATCATTAATTAAGAAAATTCCTTTATAGATTTCCCTGCAAGTTAATCCGATGGAGGAGAGATTTTCACATTTGAAATTCCCTCTTTCCAAATAACCCTGGCTTTAATCAAGCTGTCCAGACAAACAAAACAAAACAAAAACAAAAGAAAACAAAAGAAAACAAAACAAACAAACAAAAAAACAAACAAAAAAAAAACCAACCAGCACAGTATAATCAGTAAGGCTGGTGGCAAGTTTCTGACTTCAGTCTACTAAGGACATCACTTGCTGTGTATGATATGTGGCGTTAGAAAAGAATGCTCACATGCTGTTCTCATTAGGTGCTATTAATTGTCACCAGCCTTACTGGTTATTCTTCGCTCTAGGACATTAGTCCACTTACCTAATTTACTCAATGAACCAATATCCAGTGATTTTTATTTTGTTTATAGGTTTTACTAGTCAGTAACTTAGTTACAGAGAACAGCAAAGAACAGAACCATGTCAAGAACATCAAGAACATATTATACTATTGTGTTCCCTATGGTGGTTCAAATGAAAATGTCCACTGTAGGCACGTCGACTTTCTATTTGTTTTATGTACATTTGAGATTTTGCCAATATTCAGCTAATGGAAATAAAGATTTTATAAATACTAAAATATGTTTTTTGATGTGTGTTTTATTTCTCCTAGAAAAACCAGTAGGATTTCAGAGCTGGAAAGTATATGCTTTTTATACAATTATTACATTTTTGTAAGTCGACCTATTATTTGTATTTCTAACAATTGTCTATGATTTCGTTTGTGATAGTGGATAGGAAATGTCTTATTGACATTCAAATTCACATTTATCTGGCTGTTGTTTTAAAATTTTATTTATTTTGTGTGTTGGGGATGGGACATGTGTAACACCACAAATGTGGATGATAGAGAGCAGCTTTGTGAAATAGTTTGTCTCCTTCCACCTTCATGTAGGCTTTGAAGTCAGACTCAGCTCATCTGTCTGAGTTATCTCTCCAGACCCGCTTTGGCTGTGAGATATAGTTTTTAGATAACAGTTGACTATTCCTTTCTGAAACATGTATTTACTATTTTAAAATATCAGGTCATTTTTTATTAGTGAGTTGTAAGAATTTGTTCTACATTTTGGATACCACTAGAAATATTTATTTTCATTTCAAAATATTACAAAATTAGAGGACTATTTGAATTGTCAGATATTAAAATGAATCCTAAAAAGTAAAAAGCTATACATATTAATAATTTTCTATTTAACCATATATAATTTTTATTTTGATTAGTATAGTGGGACCACTGTACTATACAGTGAAGAAAATAAGATAATATAAATATCTTCAGTTTCAAAATTAAGAACCAATGTTTAGGCAGACAGAGAACTTGTGGTATTTTGAATTGAACAACCTGATATTCAAATCACGACTAAATACAACTACTTAAAGAACTTTAATGGAGGTGAGAATTGAGGAAACTTAATCTTTTTCAGGAGTTATATATAAAACAATGGGGCCAAAAGTGTCATAATATGAATTAAGGAAGCTGATGTTACTAAGATGCAAGTTTACACAACTACAATTAGAGGAGAAAGTGTGTTCCCAGAAACTATCAAAGTGGATTGGCAAGAGAGGATGAAAGCAAAGATGAAGATGAAAGATGAGAACTTTAATTTCTTTAGGTTCTTTTTTTTTCTTTTCTTGGATATTTTCTTAATTTACATTTCAAATGTTATTCCCTTTCCCGGTTTCCCCTCTGGAAACCCCCATCACATCCCTTTTCCCCCAGCTTCTATGAGGGTGCTCCCCGATGACACACCCACTCCCTCCTCCCCACCCTGGCATTCCCCTCCACTGAGGCTTTAAGCCTTAACAGGACCAAGGGTCTCTCCTCCCACTGATGCCCGACAAGGCTATCCTCTGCTACATATGCTGCTGGAGCCATGGGTCCCTCCATGGGTACTCTTTGGTTAGTGGTTTAGTCCCTGGGAGTTCTGGGGAATCTGGTTGGTTGGTATTGTTTTAGTGCTTATGTTTTCTTGGTGCTTATTCTTTATTTTTAAGTCCTTTGCATGGGTGAAGCAATGCTGTGAACTAAACAAGTTATTCCTAACCTGCATATTGGTGGTTGAGACATTGATGTGAAGCTTTTTCTAAAAAGGAAATATTTCTTTCTAAACATTGTTTTTTTTTATTGTTACTGATGAATATTTATTTTACACACTACTGAATTTCATAATGACATTGTCCATCCAAGGACTTCTATTCTTTGAGCACGCTCGTGGGAGAGTAGACTGTGCCATCAAACAGAAGAACTGCTAAGATAGTAGCAAAGTTCAGAACCCTGATAAAACTCACAGCTGAGAACAGCAGGAGTCTGAACTAGCTCCTGACCAAATTCCTGTCCTGGAGCATGTGACCACAACACCCCACTAGGAGGATATGACCATGGGTCACATAGCATAGAGCCTTGATTCTAAATGCTAATGGGTTATCTAGGGACTTGGAGTATAGCCAATGAACATCCCTTCCTAGGCATCCCTTCCTGCAAAAGGTATCTACTCTCTGATTCTCCCTGAGTAAGTTGAATACATCCCCATCTGCCATGATAAACAGTTTGGACAAGCAATGACTGTGTCCTTCATCAAAGACAACCACAGGGGGAAGCCTTCATTCTTTGCCATACAGAGCTGCACCTAAGTCTCCTGCAGAAGGCCTTTCTGCACTCCTGGCACTCACCCTAACCTGATTTAGGAAGATTCCCCTATGCCCCAGGCTCATCTCAGGCCTCTACCTCTTTCCCAACTCTTTGTGGTTCCCAGCAGGTTCCCAGGAGGATGGAAGCCCCTGTTCTCAACTCTTCATAGTTCCCAGTGGTGTCTGAGTGCCCATGAGTTTGAGTTTGAGAACCACAGCCTACATCCCAGGCTCTGGTGTTTCTCACACAGAGAAACATGGGCTGGGGCCCCTGTCTTAGACTGCTTTTTGCTTAACCTGAGCATTTGTCAACATCCCAAGAGCCCAGCAGCCCAGCAATGAAGAAGAATTGAAGACTAGTACTCCTGTGTTTGCCTCCCAGAGCAGTGTTCTGACATCCCAGTGGCAAGGCAAAATGCACACACACACACACACACACACACACACACACACACACACACACACTCACCCACCCAACCTCTCCTTCCTCTTCCATTATTTGTTTACTTCCTTATGCCAGTTAATCATCTTGCTTTCATGTCACACACACACACACACACACACACACGAATTTATGCATCTGCATAAATGATCAACAAATGAGAAAATATGTCTTTTATTATCTGGTTTATTTCATTTATTATGATGTGGTGATCTTCAGATGCATTGTTTTCTTCAGATAATATAATTTGTTTAGAGCTAAATAAAATCCCATGATGTGTATATGCTACATTTCCATTATCCTTTCATCTGTTGATGGAGATAAATAATGATTGCATACCTTAGCTATTATGAATAATGTAATAAACATTGGCATGCAAATATCTATGTAGTATGTGTAGATATATACCCAGAAGTATATACCCAGAAGCTGGCTCATATGGTCCTAGTTTCAGGTTTTTGAGGAACTACAACACTAATTTCTATAATATCCAGAATAATTTACATATCAATGAGCATTGTTTAAGGCTTTTTTTTCTTTTTCTGGCATCTTCCTCAACATTTTTTATTATTACTTTGCTTAATAAAAACCATTCTGATTAGGTGAGATGGAAATTGGGAGTTTCATTTTCTATTTCTATGGTGCCTAAAGGTATTGAATATATTTTTATGATTATTAGCAATCTAAACTTCATCTTTGAGAGCCATCTATTTATTTCACTGGAGCCTACTTATTGATTTGATTGTTTTGGGTTCTTTAATATTCTATATCCTCTTTGCTTTGATGTCACCACAGCAATATGGGTGTGTAAAAACAAAGTCAAAATGTAGTGAAAGTGTCAGAAGCTGAGGAATAACCATAGATATATTTAACATGTCCCCATCCATCCTTGATTCTAAAACACCCAGAGTGGGCCTCAAACATCTACTGCCCATGGAAATCTTGGTTTATAACAAAACAAATGGTGGTGCCCAGTTTTCCTGTAAGAGAAAGAGTATCACATGATGCACACAGGGTAATGTGGATGTCAGTCTGGAATAGCATGATTAGAAGACTTCTGAATCAGACTTCACTTGTCTTTCTCTTTTGTCTTGCCATTCTGTCACATAACAATCAACTCTTTTTACCTAAAAAAGTATACTACCAGTATAAATAAGCTTCCTTAGTGGCAGGTTTGTTCTGTGAATCAATACTGTTGTCATTACCTCTGAGAAGGAAACCCTGATGTCCCTACACTTTGTGAAAATGAAACCACAGCCTCTTTTGTTGATGGAGAAACAGATAATTTTTTCACTATTGAAGGAATTTTGTTGAAAGTTATGGAATGGTAGACATGCATCAAGAAGAATAAGCAAAGCCATCAAGAGATAAACATGTAAGAAATAGAAAGCCCTCCATTATGGATGCTTCTAGAAGCTCTAGATCAGTGGTTCTCAACCACAAATCTAGACCATTAGTGCTGGAACTGTTGAATACAGTTCCTAATATTGTGGTTATCTCTAACCATAAAATTATTTTTGTTGTCACTTCAAAACTGTAATTTTCCTAGTTATGAATCATTTAAATATCGGATTTAAGGGATATATGGTATGTGACCCCAGTGAAGAGTTGTTCTGCCTCCCCAAAGTCATGATAACACACCGGTTGAGAATCACTGCTGTAAATAAACTGAAAAGGGAAAGTCTGAGATCAATGAAAAAATTAAATGGCTCTCTCCAGAGGCACATGAACAGTCTGTAGGTATCTAAGTGTGTCCTGAAAGAGAATCTTCTCTTTAGCAGACATAGAGCTCAAGATGTGAAAAGTCAAACCCAGTGTCTCCTTATAAAATTAGCTGACCTACAGCAAATGTTCAAGTTCCATCCTTGGGAGTTTCCAAGGTTAAATAGGGTGCTGATCTGATCGGTAAGGAGTGGAATTCTTCAGCTTGGGACAGAGATCTATGATACACCCTTAATAAGGATGTGGACTTAGAATCCTCAGATCTTGAAGGGTTTATGGAACCTGAGGAAGTAGTCTCTATCCTTATCAGATACATACCCACCCACTACAGTACTGCCCTCTTTAACCTTGCCTGAGGGAATTAAAACTGCACGGGCTACCAGACAATGACCTTCTCTGAGGGAGATGTCAGTCAAGAAGATGCTGATGTCCCTCTACATCTATAAGCAGAATCAAGGCTAAGCAGAGAGAAAGTAGAGACCAGGAGAAGCTGCACTTCAACAGGAGCTTAATAGCATTACTAATTCATTCAAGCCAAAGTCTGAGGAATGTGTATGAGCATGGATCATAAGGATGTGAGATAATGGTAGAAGGAACATAAAGCATACAGAAGGCTAAGGGGAGAAAAGGGAAGGGTGAATGATATAGTTATATTATCCTGTCAAAAATAAAATAAATAATTAAGAAAAATACTTTATCAGGTTAAGTTTATCAATAGAAGCCCTCTGAGTTGAGACTAAGTTTAATATGGAAGCTTGCATGGTTTAAAGAAAAAAGAAGAGGTGTCAATGTTTGATTGATTGACTGAAGCATTTGTTAAAAGATGGCCTTCTAAAAAGGAGCTGGAGATGCCTGATATCCCTTGGCTTAGTGTTGATAAAGGGATTTTAAAGCTCAGGGAGATTTCAAAGCTGGAGCTGTCTTAAACCTATTTTTCACAATGAGAGGGCCCAGAAGACAGGCCCTTCAATGGTCCAAATGGTGAGAGGGATACCAGTCCATCTGAAGGACTTTGCTGTTGAAATCTCCTTGCATCAGACCTTAGGGTTGAAAGTGCTGCTGCACAATTGGATTAATTAAATGTGAAGGGTTTAATTGGGCCCTGGAGTGCCAGGGACCAGGTGGCAGCACTGAATCATTAAAGACAAAGTGAGCAGTCACCATAATGGTCAGTACAAGCAAAGTGATTTCTATAATGGCCTGACCTGTAATGGGAAGCACAGGCTACATGATTTTTATGGTGGTGTGATTCATGTGGATTTTTTTGTATTGGTCAATCAATCATGCCATTTCCAGGAATGAAATAGATGAGCGACCTACTACATTGTGGTTTGATCTGTACAAACAGAAAGATTTTTATAACAATAAAAAAAGACTACCTTAGATCACAGCAATATGACGTCATGGCCCATGCACCAATTTCCAGACTTGAGACAGTTTGCAGACCTAGAATCTTCTAAGAGCAGGAAAGCTGGGTTCCCCTGAGAGAATACTTTGCTAACATACTTAAGAGTTTTGCTGTTATCCTTTTCCTCTCCCTTCCCCAGAGGGAACCTATGGACTTTTTACTAGACTAAATATATATTGGAGAAAAGAGAATTTTTAAAGATCAGACTTTGTGGAGCCTGTTTGATAATGGCTGTGAACTGATGCTGATTTCAGGAGATCCCTAAAAGGATTGTGACTCTCTAATTAAAGTGGGGAGGGGCGTATGGAGTTCAGATGATCATTAGAGTTTTCAGTGAAGTCCAGTGGTCCAGTGGACTTTTTCTGTACTCATTCTGTGGATATTTATTTAGTTCCAGAATGTATAATTCGAATAGATATAACTAGAAATTGGCAGGATTCCCACATTTGTTCCCTGACCTATGGTATGAGGGCTATTATAAGAGTAAAGGCCAAATAGAAGTTATTAGTTACCTCTGCAAAACAAAATAGTGATTACAAAACAATATCTCATCCCTAGAGGAATTACAGAAATCAGAGCCACTATCAATGACTTCAAATACACAGGAATAGTAAATCTTACAACATCTCCCTTTAATTCTCCTCTTTGGCCTGTAAAGAGGACAAATGGATCATGGAGAATGACAGTTGACTTTTTGCAAACTTAGTCAAATTGCAACTCTGATTGAGGTCCCTGTATAAGAGGTAGCGTCCTTAATTGAGAAGATTAACACAACCCCTGATACAGGGTCTAGAGCTATTGATTCAGCAAATGCTTTATTTTTTGATATCTGTAAATAAGTACCACCAGAAGCAATTTGCTTTCAGTTGGCAAAGCCATCAGTATACAGTTTCACCATAAGAGTATCTTAACCCTCCAGTCTTGTGTTATAACTTTGTTTAAAGGGATCCTGACCATCTGTCTCTTCCACAAAAATATCACACTGGTTTACTATATTAATGATATGCAGAAAGAACCAAGTGAGCAGGAGGCAGAAATCACTTTAGATGTATTGGTAACACAGATCTCCATCTAGGAATTGGAAATAAATCCAAAGGAAATTGAAGAACATCATATCTTGGTGACATTTCAGAGCCCTGTGGTATTTATGGGGCATACAGTGATTTTTCTTTCTAAGGATAAGTTACTGCACCTGTCTCCCCTCACCAGCAAAAGTGAAGCACAATACTTAATGGGCTTATTTGAATTTTGGAGGGAAACACAGTTCTCACTTGGGTATTTTATTTTAGCACATAAACCAAGTAACCCAGAAAGCTGCTAGCTATGAGTGGGGTCTGGAAGAAAAGGCTCTTGAATGCATTCAGGTTTCTGTGCAGGTTGCTCTGCCATTTGGAAATGATTCAGCAGACCTGATTTTACTTCAGGTATTAGTTATCAGGTAGGGCTGTTGCCTGGAACCTTGGGCAACCTCTTAGAGGTAAATCACAAGAGAAGACCCATGAAATTTTGGAGCAAATTTCTAGCATCAACTATCTGGAGACAATGTTTTTAGAATTGTCTTGTGGGTCGAAACTGCAAAGAGTGATCTGAAAGTTAGCCTAGAAATATTATTGGGACAGAAGCTGAGATCTGGCAAAATGTGACATTGACCATCTTATAAAAAGCTATTCTGCATTATAATGTCCAAGAAGTTATAATTACATTTCTTACAAATTGGATAATTATTTCCCTCAATATCTTCGTAATATAAATGTGATTAGTGTCTACATTCCAAGTGTTTAAATTCCAAAGATGGATCAAGAGGTTTGCCTGAGATCAAAGTATAGGAAGAGGCAGAGTTGATACATAAATCCATTAATCATGACTTGTTAGAATGTTCTAGAATGACAGAATGAAGATGATGAAGAATGAGATTATAGCATGTGGACTTTACTCACTTGCCTTTGTGGAATTTTGGTTTGACTAGTTGGCATTTTCTATATCTATTTTAGAAATCATTTAATTTTAAAAGGTATGTTACATATTATATTTTATTAAGTTGTATATATTTAACCATCTATGCATCTCAAGAATAAAGTCAATACAACCAAAGCGAATGATCTTTACAGTGTGCTCTTAAATCTGATTTCTAAGTATTTTGTTATCAGTATTTTTATCTATGTTCATTGTGGGGACTACTCTTTACTCACTCATAATTTTCTTTGAGGATTTAATTTTATTTGGTTTTAGTATGAGATAATAATGGCTTTGATATCAGAATTTAGTGCCATTCCTTCACTTCCTATCTTACAGAAGAGTTTGAAAAGCATTGGTGCTAATTCTTTCCTTCTTTCTTTTTCCTTTTCTTTTCTTTTCTTTTCTTTTCTTTTCTTTTCTTTTCTTTTCTTTTCTTTTCTTTTCTGAAATCCTAGTAGAACTGATCAGTGAAGTCAATGTTGTCACAAAATCATTTTTATTTGGGGATTCTTGTATGTTTTATAGTTACGACATCAATATTTTTGTTTGCTATAGACATATTTAGACTATTTGTCTTGACTTGGTAGATCATATGTATATAAAAATAATCTATCCTTTAAAATATCAATTTCATAGACTATAAGTTTTTTAACATATGTTTAATACTGTTCTTAATTTCACTGTTGTGTGTTACAATGTCTTTTATTTTACATCTTTAACTTTTAAAACTTGGGTGTTTGCTCTCTTTCTTTTGATGTTTGATAGGCGTTGTTGGCCTTGCTTTTTTTTTTTTTTTTTAAAGAAATAAATCTTTGTTTCATTAATTTATTTTGGTAAGGGTTTTTATGTGTATGTATCCATTTCTGCCTCAATCTTGATTATATTTTCTAATTACTAACTTAGAGATTAGTTTCTTCTTGTTTTATTTCAAAGCCCTATTGTTATTGTTTGCTTATTTTAGATTTCTGTAAATTTTTAGATGTTCATTTTTATACTCATAGACTTCATCCTTAATTCTGTTTTATTTTATTGTACTACATGGGATTTTCTGTATTTTCATTGACATCCAATTGCAATGACCCATTCCTCATTCCACAGTGTGTTTTGCATTTCCATTATTTTGTATATGTTAGGTATCTTCTGATTTGTAAATAAGTTTATTTTGATTATTTTAAACATCCAAGTTAAATTGAAACTGCTATATAAATTTATTAAATGCTTGAAATAATTTAATATCAGCACTTTTTACCAGTTTCAGGAATAAAAATTTTAAAAATCATTCATTTTATAATCAAACTGCAAAGAGGCTGAACCTCTTTCTTCCTTTTCAATTTTGTTTGTCTGTTTTGCTTTGTTTTTATAGGCACTCAAGTCTAACTAATCTCTTTGCAAGGCTAACCTTCAGTTGCCTGCTAGAGCCTAGAGACTAGTGCTTTGATGCGACTATTTTCAAGACAAGGAAAGTAAAATTATTTTGAAAATTCATCTCTCATTCATCTTCTCATTCCAGGAATGTTTGCATTCAACAGTTCCCCCACAAGGTTAATATTTAAATTCATCTACATTTTCCCAATGATATTTCATCCAATATGAAATATCAACACTAACTGGGTATCCTATAGGAGATAGAATATCTTTAAAGTAATTTGGAGAATCTTGAGGGTTCAGCTTGACTTATAGACTTGATGAAGAAAAGATGAAGGAGGAAAGGAAAAAATGAAGATCTTATACAGGTTTTCCAGGAAGAATATTAAGATAGTGCTCATATGATGACTTTCACAATCAGCTTCTTTCTATTTTTTTTTCAGGAATGTACAAATGTCTTTATTCAAAAATACAAAATAAATTATCTGTAGGCATGGACAATGACAGCAGTAAACCATTATATATTGTCAAAGGAAACCAGTAACTGATGGTTACAGTGATCAGCCAGCCTTCTCCAGTCATTTTCTCCAGGTGACTTACTTCTCTGAAGTTATTGGTGAGGAACCTGCCTTGAGCTTCCTGTCACAGTTCATTGATAAGGGCAAAACACTACTCTAGGAGTTAGAACATGCCACCTCCCATACCCCCTCCCATTCCACCCATTGCTCCCATTCCAGGGTCGTTCTCTTCTTTAGGAATTTCTGTCACTACAGCTTCGGCTGTAGTTAGCAAGGAGGCCACTCCAGCAGCATCCAGTAAGGCAGTTCTTACAACCTTTGTTGGATCAATGATCCCTTTTTCCACCATGTTCACAAAATCTCCAAGCATGGCGTCATAACCAACTTCTGAGGAACTCTGCAGAATTCTCAACTATCAAAGATCCTTCAACACCTGCATTCTTAGCAATCGTCATTGCAGGAATTTTAAGTGCTCTTTTAATAATTTCTATACCTATTTTCTGGTCTTCATTAGCAGGCTTTAATGAATCCAAGGCTGGGATGCACCGAAGCAGAGCACAGCCCCCTCCTAGAACAATGCCTTCTTCAACAGCTGCTCTTGTAGCATTGAGGGCGTCAGTAACTCTGTCTTTTTTCTCATTCACTTCAACATCACTTGTTCCTCCAACCTTCAACACAGCTACTCCATCTGAAAGCTTAGCAAGTCGCTCGTTCAGCTTTTCCTTTTCATATTTACTAGTTGTGATGTCTAGCTGCTCAGTGATTTCTTGAATACGTTTTTCAATGTGAGCTTTGTCACCTTTTCCTTTCAAAAGCATGGCATCATCTTTGGTGACAATGACCTCTTCCAACTTTTCCTAAGTCATGAGCTTGAACATCTTCAAGATTTAGATTCAACCCCTCTTCTCCAAACACCGCACCACCAGTAGCAATAGCCATATCTTTAAGCTGGTTCTTCCTATTGTCCCCAAATCCTGGAGCTTTGACTGCTACAACCTGAAGACCAACTTTTAGCCTGTTCAAAACCAGCGTGCTTAGAGCTTCTCCATCAACGTCTTCGGCGATTATGACCAATGGCTTCCGATGAGCATTAGCAATTTCAAGAGCAGGGACAATGGACTGAACACTGGAAATTTTCTTTTCACTCTTGACAAGACATAGGCATCTTGGAATTCACACTTTTGACCTTTTGATGTGTTATAAAATATGGGGAAATATATCCTCTATCAAACTTCTTGCCTTCAATAATTTCTAGCTCATCATTCAGGGTTTTTCCATCCTTCACTGTGATGACACCCTTTCTTCCAACCTTTTTCATTGCATCAGAAATGATGTTCCCAATGTCTTTGTCTCCATTTGCAGAAATTGTAGCAACCTGAGCAATTTCTTCAGGGGTTGTCACAGGTTTAGACTGTTTCTTAAGTTCAGCAATTACAGCATCAACAGCCAACATCACACCTCTCCGGATTTCCACTGGATTAGCCCCTTTGCTGATCTTCTCAAAGCCCTCCTTGGCAATAGATCGTGCCAGAACAGTGGCAGTGGTGGTGCCATCTCCAGCCTCTTCGTTTGTGTTATTGGCAACATCCTGAACAAGTTTAGCTCCAATATTTTTGTATTTATCCTTTAAATCAATTGACTTTGCAACAGTGACCCCATCTTTTGTTACTTTGGGACTTCCCCAACTCTGTTCAATAATCACAGTTCTTCCCTTTGGCCCCATTGTAACAGCTACAGCATCGGCTAAAAGGTCTACACCTTGAAGCATTAAGGCTCGAGCATCCGCACCAAATTTTACATCTTTGGCATAGGCCCGAGTGAGATGAGGAGCCAGTGCCCGGGACACTGGTCTCATCTGGCGAAGGACTGTGGGTAGTCGAAGCATTTCTGCGGGGCGGCGGCAGGAGAGCACGAGGCGAGGCAGGCCGTCTGCGGCGAGTGAGAGCTTCTTTCTATTGAAGGAGAAAAACTCATAGTGCCATGCATAAGCAGTGGCAGGGCCATTCACATGTTTCATACTCCAACAACATACTGGAGACCTCCAGGATTGCATATTATATTATAGAAAATTAATTTATACTCTTGGTCTATCAGGCTTTTAAATGATAGGAATAAGTAATAGTATCTTCTCTGATGTGATTCAAGATAAAAAACACAAGCCTGGACACTATAGCCACATAACTGTGTCAATAACCTTGACTCCTCAATAGCATGATTTCACTAATAGCATTGGCTCTACCTTCAGAGACTGTTGAAACTGATGTGAATTTTGATTGCATTGAATGTTGAAAAAATTCAACTCACTTTCTGGAAGACAAGCTCATTAGCCTCATAGTAGTTACTTTTTAGTAACTCAGTCTCATTCCCAAAGGTACCTTTAAAAAAACTGATTTAGTTTACATCCTCCTCAGTGCCCCTGCTCTAGGTCACTAACTCCCACAATCTTTCCTCCATCCTCCTCCCCTTCTCCTGTGAGCAAGAACGCCCCTGGATATCCTTCACCCTGGCACTTCCTTTCCCACGAAGGCCAGACAAGGCAGCCCTACTAGAACATATTCCACAGACAGTCAACAGGGTTTGGGACAGCCTCTGCTCCAATTATTTTGGACATGAAGACAGAGATGGACATCTGCTACAAATGTGTGGAGAGGCCTATGTCCATCCTGTCCATTTTCTTTGGATAGTAGTTCAGTCTCTGAGAACCCCAAGGGTCCAGATTAGTTGAATTTTTTGGTTTTCCTGTGGAATTTCTATCCCCATGGGGGCTGCAATCCTTCTTCCTGTTCTTCCATAAGAGTCCCAAAGCTTCTTCCACTGTTTGGTTGTGGGTGTCTGCATCTGTCTGTGTTTCTGAGTCTACTACTAGGTGAAGCCTCTCAGAGAACAGCCATGTTAAATTCCTGTTTGCAATCACAACAGAGAATCTGTAATAGAGTCAGGGATTGGTGCTTGCCCATGGGATGAGACTCAAGTTGGGCTGGTTATTGGTTAGCCATTCCTTCAGTTTCTGCTCCATCTCTAATCCCTGAATTTCTTAGTGACAGGATAAGGGTTAGGTCAAAATTTTTGTGGGTGGGTTGACCATAGGAAGCAATCAAAGACCCAGAAATAAACCTATGGACACTTGATTTTTGCTAAAGAAGCAAAAACCATCAATGAAAAAAAGAAAGCATCTTCAACAAATAAATGGTACTGGTTTAACTGGATGTCTACATGTAGAAGAATGAAAATATATCCATATTTATCCCCCTGCACAAAACTCAAGTCCAAGTGGATCAAAGACTTCAACATAAAACAGGATACACTAAATCTCTTAGAAGAGAAAGTGGGGAAAGCCCTTGAAAGCATTGGTACCAGAGATAACTTTAAACCATTTAGCAGACTCCACTACAATGGCTGCCATCCCTTCTTCATAATGTCTCTTGTTAGATGAGCAGTCCATCATTGTGCCAGGACAGCTGAGGAAGATCAACCCTGTAGATGGCATAGTGTTGTATTTTCTCATATTACATTATCTCACTGGATAAGACACAAACTTTTCCTCCTAGCACATGAATCTGATGTAAAGGTACCTGCAGTTGGTGTATATATAAATGATTCACAGGGTGATCTAGCCATTTCAACTAATTTTATCTGTGGTCTATAATATGGGTATCATTTACCCTTGCTAGAGAAGTTTTATGAGAAGAAAATCATTAGCCACACTAGTACAATAAAGCTTCAGATACAAGAAAAGCCTAAGGTGGTAGAATTGTGCCTTTTGCCAGCACTACCCAGCTTTGCTGCATAAGAATAAAAACCAGACCCTTCTATGGATGGTTCAGCAAAAGTTTCAACAATCAGCCTCCAACCTTATAGTGGCAGCACATGAAACAAAAACAGTCAAGTTTATCATGCTAGTATCCATAGCTGAGGAACTAGTCATCTTAATTTTTCAGAGTTATTAGAGACATATTAAACTTTGGACCAGGCTTTATTACCATGATCACTGGGCTAGTCTCATTTTCTATAAAACCTGATATGACTAGTTTGTAAAATAGCAACCCTAAGCCCTTAATTTTCACAAGATTTAAGACAGAAATAGTATCATCAGAGTTGAACCCATTACTCAAATTGTTGAAATGGAATAAAGTAAGATATTGTAATATTATGGAGAATTAGTTGAGAGTTCATCAAAATTCTTAGGCTATTGCTCAGTAAAGTCTCCTGCTGCTTTACAGGATTATTGGCCTAGCATTTCCTGGTGCTCCTATTACCAAAAATAACAACAACAAAAAATCAGACAGATGAGAAATGTGGAGTTTTATGTAAAATGAGATTATTTTTCAAAACAAATTCTCTTCTCATACTAATTCTAATTCTTGGATCATTAGTTCATAACCTCTATTAACATATAGCTGGTAATTAAGTCACTAAGAACCTAAAGGAGGAGAATAAGCAAGGAAAATGTAGGTCAGAAATTGTTTCTGGACTTCTGTGTCTTAAGGGAATTCTCAGTGAAGTGCTCTGTGAGTCTCTGTGAGTAGCCCTCATCCTAAGCCTAATCAGCATCACTAACCCTGTAAACCCATCTGTCCCTGGGAGGAATGGCTTTATATCTACTTGGAAGACTGAGCACATTTTATTGCTGCCAAGTTTCCCCTATGATATTTCAAAGATATCATTTACCACCTTCTTGTTGCTTTTGCAGGATTTTATGCTACCATAAACATGAACTTGGGACAAAAGAACTTGTTTAGATAAAGTTCAGCCCTCTGGAGCTAAATCTGGAGTGCTATTACAAAACACCATAAATAATGTCATTTTATCCTTGAGCTTCAAGAAGGGGGTGTGGTGGTAGGCATGCTTGAGTGGCAGCTCAATCTCTTCTCATCAGTGTATCAGTTTCCTGTGGGTGAACCCAGGGGCAAGGCAGAAAAATCATTGTAGAGAAGAAATAGGTCTCAAATCTAACTGGAGGTATTGAAGTATAGATAGAGCTCACCCAATCACCATTTTAAAAAAAATAATTATGCTAAATAGAAAGAGAACTCAGGACAGAAGTATACATAACAGAAGAAAGAACAACACACTGTCTTAAAGAAAACCTAGTGGAAAAGTGAGCAAATCTAAGGAAAATAGGAATGTAAGGCTCATTACCTTGAGGCAGGAGATTTTATAAATTTAGGGATCATTACCTTAAAGAGGAGAAATGAATGAAGAAAGATGTGATTGGTTACACCGAGACAATGATAAACTGTTCAATGAAACTATGCCCCACACGCCTGCCAGATTTTACTAACATTAATTGCAGATATGTGTAGAGGCTCAGGTTGGGTAAGGGGTTATGTTGACATTAATTTTCTTCTCTTCTGAATCTTTGAGTTGATCAATAGTAGCCAACTGAAGTTACAATATATATTTCAAACCATCAGCTAGAATTTTTTGAGATCTTTTTAAAGTTCTAACTCATTCAAAAGATAGACATAACAAATATCAGAGAATAAAAATACTGGGTATCTCCAATTAGTTGAGTTTGTAATCTAATCCAGTAATTGTCCAAAGCATGTAATATTTATCTTAAGGTATAAGATATGTTTCTGTGTCTATGTATCCATTCATATATACAAATATTGACAAGTCCTATACTTTCCCACATCAGAAATAAGAGGATGGTGATGTATAAGTTACATTATAAAGAGGGAAATGATTTTCTACAGAGCAGTGAACCAATTAGTACTCTCTCTTGTCAGTAACAAATGTTCCACAATGCTATATGCTAGAGTAAGTATATAACTAATCCTGGTGTTATTTGGAAATAGGATACTCTATAAAAGTAAATTAGCATCAGAGACTGTCAGACTTCCAGCTTAATTTCTCCTTTCTCAAGATTTCTAAAGCTTATTTTTTGTGGGAAGATTCTGTTTTGTTAGATTTGTGTTTGTACCTGCTACATGCCAAAAACTATGCCAATAATCAAAATAGTATAATATTGGCATTATGAACAGTGGAACATAAAAGAGAACTCAGAAAGAAATTCATGCTTATATGTAAAATCAACTTCAACAAGGGATGCCAAGAGACAAAATAAAAGAAAGAAAAATCTCTTCAATAAACAGTGTAAGGAAAACTGTATGAACATATGAAAAAGAATAAACTTGAACTGTTTTTTATACCACATATAAAACTATAATCAAAACAGATTAGTAGGTAGAATCTACTAAGGTGCATGATTTTAATCTGTACCAGCCATGAAAGAAAACAGAGGACATAGAATCCTGACCAAGTGAGAGCTAAGTAAGAACCACCTGCTCAGATCCACTGTCAGTTCCTATAACCCAAACGGGAAGTTAGAGACTAAGACCTGCAACCATCTCCACTCACACATCTCCAGATTACTGGTAAATCATGAGAATTCTAACCAGCCATTTAAGAAGTCAAAGTCCCACAATTCACAACCCCATCATAACAACTAGCCTAATCACACACAGACCGTCTTACTCAACCTAGGTGTGCCATAAAGGCTCAACCAATGAACTAACTTCAAATGCACAGGTCTCATTTCAAAAACCCAAGTACTGGGAAAACAAACAAACAAACAAGTTTAAATGTTGCTTTACTAAGCTATCAATCCAAGAGTAATGGTCCCTAACTAGAAACATGTAGGAGAAATTCAAAATAATTCAAAAGAAAAATTACAAACATTCTCACAGACTTCAAAGACAGTAATATTCACATGAATGAAGTTATGGAAAATAGGGATAAACTCCTGAATAAATTTGAAGAGCACATAAGCACACAATTGAGTGAAATGAAGTTAAGTCAGGATATGAAAAAATTAATAAAGAAATAGGACTGGTAAAAAATGCAAAAGAAGAAGGAAATGAATGAACAAAATAATCAATAAGTCAACTGAAAAGTCCAGTTGAAGGTCATACCAATAACATTGATTATGTGAAGGTCAAAGTAACAGGATTTGAAGATAAGAAGAAGGATCATTTAATCAAAGAAAATGATAATTCTTTTTTTTTAAAAAAATGAATGAATGGAATGTGCAAGCTCTTTGAGATACTATAAATAGAAAAAAAATCTTTGATCTGTGAGCCTAGAAAACAGGGAAGAATTTCCAGTGAAAGGCATGATATATATCTTCAGTAAAATTATAGAGGAAAATTTACCAGTCTTTGAAACAAGAAGCTTATTCATGTATGAGCTACAAAAACCAAAAACAAAACAAAAACAAAAAACAAAAAACAAAAAACAAAAAACAAAAAACAAAAAACAAAAAACAAAAAACAAAAAACAAAAAACAAAAAACAGCGAAGAGACATGAACATATAGAATTGGGCTTGCCATATGATGGTCGAAACACTTAATATTTAACACAGCAACAAAAAAGCATACTAAATTATGCAAAAGGAAAAGTTGGTTTTCCAATGGAAAGTTTGAAAGTCAGAAGGACTTAGCTATATTTTCAGTTCTGAAAGACCATTACTGCCAATGCAAACTACTCTACTCTGCAATATCTGTTGCAATTCAAGGATTATGAAAGCTTTCTTTAATTAAAATAAAACAAAAATAAAAACAAGCTAAAGGAATGCATGACCACTAGGCCATTTCTACAGGAAATATTAGAAGAAATAATTAGAAGGAATACTATAGACTGAAAGCTGGTGTAAGGTCAGCTGTTGAGGAAAAATTATAAGGAAAGAGCATTCATTAAAATATTAAAATATCTCAAATTAATACATATTGCATATTGTTCAATAACAACTCTGAATATTAAAGATCTCATGTCCCCAGTAAAAAGACACAGACTAGTAGTTTAGATCAGAAAACAGGGCCACTCTTTTTATTGCTTCCAAGATACACATTTTACCATCACAAATGAATACTGATAAGCAAAGGTATTCCAAGAAAATGGAACCAGGAAGCAAACAGATGCTTCTACCCCAATCCTAGCCTAAAACAAAATATTTTTGAAACTAAAACTTATTGAAAGAGACAAAGAAGGCCTCTTCATGCTGACAAAGAGCACAACCCATCAAGAGGACATTGCAGTTTTAAACAAATCCAAATCCAGGCGTTCCTATAAAGAAAGAGTACAATATATAGTCACAGATTTGTACCAATACAATATTAGTGAGTGACAGTTTCCCACTTTCACCAGTATGATGGACCATCTAGACTAAAACTAGAGAAACATAAGTTAACTCCATAGAACAAATCGACTTAGATACTTATTCAAGTTTTTTTTCTTTTTACATTTTTAAAAATTATTTTTAATTTATGTGGCAAATGTTGTCCCCCTTCTCTGTCCCCCACCCAGAGTTCATCTCATTTCCCTCCCCTTTTCCTCTGAGAGGGTGCTCCCCCACCCACCCATCCCCATAACACACACACACACACACACATACACACACACACACACACACACATACACACCCTTAACACCCCAATGTACTCCTCCCAGCTTCCTCTTTTCCTGGGGCATCAACTCTCTACAGGATTAGAGTAGGTGTGACCTACTCTAAAATATGTCACAAACTCAAAGCAAAAATCAGTTAATACAGGAAAATTTAAGTAACATCTTGTAGTATTATTGGATCATAGAAAAGTGAATTGGCAAATAACAATAACACATAAAATGAAAATGCATAAACTCATTAAGATTAATCAATACACTACAGAACAATGACTAGGTCCCTGAAGAAATCAATAAGGACTCTGTAAGTTCCTATAATTGAGTGAAAATGAGACAGTCAGAATACATCCTTTTGAATACTGTGAAAGCAGCCCTGGGAGAAAAGTTTATAGCTGTAAGTGACTGCCTAGCAAAATTGGAGCTATCTTACATAAATAATTTATAATGTGCAGCAAGCCTTTAGACAATCATAAACAAACACAAAACATAGTAGACAAAAAAGCAATAATACTAACAACCAATCAAATAGGAGCAATGAAAACAATTTTAAAAAGAAGGGAAAGTAAAATTTGTTTTTTAAAGGTATATAAAATTAATGACTTCTTAGTCACGTTAGTCTAAAGAATGAGAGTAAAAAACTAAATTGGTATGATTAGAGTCAAAAAAGCAAATATCACAACAGATAAAAATTAAATCCATAAAATTAGAGATATGCCTTAAAAACCAATATGTCACCAGATAAGAAAGAAATGAATGAATTTAGGCAATACATTCAACAAACCCAAGACAAATCAAAATGCAATGAAAGATTTACACTGATCTACAACAGTTAGTTTGCAGCAGTAATTAAAGATATTCTGACTTAAAAAAAAAAAACAAATCAAAACAAAATGCCTAAGTCTAGATGAATTCACAGCAGAATTCTACCATGGATCTAAAGAACAATGAAGATGAATATTTCTTAAATTAGTCCACCAAACAGAAAGAAACAGGGATGGGATTTAAAGGGTGGTTCAACAGTTAAAAGCATATGATGATCTTTCAGAGGACACCAATTCAATTCTCAGCACACACATAGATCTCAGACCTATCTTTACCTATGGTTTCAGAGATCCTGATGTCTTCTTCTGGCTTCTGTGAGTACCACACACATACATGAGTAACAGACACTCATGTAGGGATAACACACATACATATAAAGACATTTTAAGAAAGTACAAAAGAAGGGACTACTTCTAGTTTCCTTCTAAAATGTCAGCATTACACTAGTACCAAACACAAAGGCTTAAGGAGAAATCAAATGCAGCTCCCTGATGAACATAGATGCCAAAATTCATAGTAGAAATGAAACAAATTCAAGAACACATCAGCTACCAACATCAAGTTGGCCTCATTCCAGAGATGAAAGGATAATTTAACAGACATAAATCATTAAATGTTATTCAGCACTAAATGCCCCTGAGTCCTGAAATCACAAATTTCAATAGACTCAGAAAATGCTTTTAACAAATAGAATCTTTTATGATAAAAATCCTGGAGAGATTAGAGACAGAGGGAATATAGATCAATATAGTAAAGGCTATATTTGACAAAGCCACAACCAACATTATCTAAGTAGAAAAAAATGTGAAGCCTTTCTTTTAACATAAGGAAGATGCAGGCATCCATTTCCTTTACTACTATTCAATATAGTACCTTGTGTCTTAGCTAGTTCAAAAAGAAAAGCAAGGCTAATAATGGGATATAAATAGGAAAGGAAGAAGTCAAATTATTCTTATTTGCATACAATAAGATCATGTATAAATGACACGCCATTCAACACCATGATAGGTGTTTTGGAGATGAGCAAGCAAAATATATACGTTTTTAAAATATGGAGGGCTGGGAAAGCTTTAAAAGGGGATGGGGGTACAAGAATCAGGAAAGGTAGAATTTAAGGGGAGAGCTAACCAAATCTAAGAGTCTATGGGAAAATTCTATGTAAATCTACTACTGTATAATTATTTAAACAAAAATTTTAGCATCAGATGTGAGATGCCTCACTAGGAGTTGTTGGCCAGGGAGTCTTCAGAGGCTCTCCAAACAATAGAAGACATTACTACTGTGATCACTCAGCAGAACTGGATGCTAAGACCTTACTGCTCAAGACATCATACACATTGTATACAGGAAATGGAGAGACCAAGCTGGAAATGAGTTGCGAACTTCTTACTGGCTAATAGTCATAGTCCTGGAAGGTGCTGTAAAAACTCCTAAGAGAGGGGGGAAAAAAGAACTTTCCAAACTAAGTTCCCCTGTGTTAAGTTCTGCTCTGCCAGACAGAATGATGTCACACCTTGTTTTGTGGTACAATTTGAGGTAAAATAGTGGTATGGCCATTACAAGAATAACCAACTACTTTCTGCTTCCTTTGAGGACCTGCCCCATGGAAGTGAACACATAAAGTATCAGTACTTTAACGTTGGCCAAAAGCCTAACTGGGAAAGTTACACACACTAGGGAATAGTGCACTACTATTGTTTTTATAAATGGATTCGTCTGAATTCTATCCTAACCAGTGATCTTTATACCCATAGACTGGTGTTTCTGTCAGACTAGGTCAGGAAAACTTCTTTTTATACAGGGTGACGGTTAAAAGAAGACTCCCAACAGGTCAATGTACTGAGAACAAATGACTCTTTAGTGTTTCTCTCTAAATGAGACTTATGCATTATACTCACCCAAGCCTAAGGGTATGTAGCAGAGTTGGTGGAAAGACTGAAGAGCTGGAGGTTAAAAAAGAGTATAATGAAACACTATTTTCTGAATATGGCATAGCAATAATTAATACACAGATATGCCTACCTGCACAGCACATGCACATACTCACACATACACACTCACATGCACACTCAAATGCACAAACACACACACATACACACACACACAAACACAAGCACAAACACATGCTCCCCCTACCATCACACATACCCGAAGAACATAAGTGAAAGTGGAAGTCTAATTGGGAAGAGGAGCATGAATGAGAATAGGAGAGAAATACAAAGTTGACAGGGTGAATATGACCACAACATACTCTATACATATGTATAACCATCAACAGTAAAACAAAGTAAGATGAAAAAAAGAGGAGACAAATTTCTTGACATTGTCTTGACAATGATTTTGGATAAGATCTCCAAACCAAAGGCAACAGATATATGGAATGATATCAAACTAAAAACCTTCTTTATAGTAATCAATCAAAAAACTATCAAGGAAGACCTTAAAGTGGAAAAATATTTAAAATATGTATTATTTAATTGAATGTTATACAAGATATATAAGGAAAGTAACATAAAAACAGCCAAGTAACCAATTAAAAAGAAATCTAGGGTCTTGCTAAACACTTTGGCAAAGAAGATACAGAAATGCTCAACAGGTACTTGAATAGAAGTTTATCATAAAATGGCTAGGATGAGTATTACATCAGTCTTGGTGTTTTCTGCTTGGTATCTCAGCACTTAGGAGGTTTTGTTAGTTTGGTTTTTATTCCCACAAATAAAACACTTAACAAAACCAACTTGTGAAGTAAAGTTTTCTATTTGGCTTATTGTTTAGAGTCCATGACAGAAGCTGAAATAGGAACCCAAGACAAAAGCCTAGAGGCAAGAAAGAAGCCTGGACCAGGGAATGACTAGCTTATGGGCTTGCTTGGCTACCATACTTATCATTCCTTCCTAGGGCTGGCACTGCCTACCAAGGTCTAGTTCCTCCCATACCAATTAGCAATTAAGAAAACACCCCTTGACATGCCCACAAGCTGTTCCAATGAAGACAATTCCTCAGCTGAGATTCTCTCTTCTCAGGTGTGTCTAGGTTTGTGTCAAATCAATAAAAACTGTGACAGAAAATGAAAATGGATGGTTCACACAATCCAAGAGGTTTGGTTATGTACTAAGTCTTAGACCAGTCACAAACTGAACACACATAACTTTAGTATGAATGGAGAGAAGATACTGGGAGATGTAAGGAATCCAGCTTTGTTCCAGAGTAGTGTCAAAAAACGGACAGCTGAGAACCTCCTCTCACAGGCACACACAGGAACCACTCTTTGTGATGTTTACAAGTCTCTTCACCTGCTTGAGTTCTTTCTTTCTTTCCTTTCTTTATAAATAAACAGATATGATTCAAATTCAAACCAGACAGAAGAGATAAAGGTTACTTCATACTCATTAAGGAAGCAAATCCATCAAGAGTATATTACAATTCTAAATGTATAGTCTCTGAACGCACGCGCACTCAGTTTCATAAAACAAATATTATTATATATAAAGCCACAAATTAATACTAACATACTAATAACAGGATATTTTCAGACATCAAAATAATCAATAGACAGATCATCTAAAAAAAACAAAAACAAAGAAAGAAAGTAATAAAGAAACGTGGCATTAAATTAGACTATAGATCAAATAGACCCAACAGTCATCTGCAGAAATGTCACCTAAACAACCATGGAAAACACATTCCTCTCAATAGTGCTTGAAACTTTCTCCAAAGCTGATCACATACTATGAGACAATGCAAACTTCAACAGAAGTAGGAATTTTAAAATAATATCCCATTATTCTATCAGGCCACAAAAGAATAAAGTCATATAAGAACTTCATTTCTCTATACCTTCAGAACACAAAGTTGGAAAGAGTTGGGGGATCCTGTGGGAACTGGGTATCTGCAGAGTTAGGTATTGACCATCAAAATCTTGGTTCTGGGAAGGCAAGATTCAAACAACTTTAGTGTTGCTCTGTTTAGATTACATCACAGCAGGGAAAACTCAAACTTAAACAAAGTAAAACAAATTATGTCCCTGGACAATATTCTTATTTGAAGAAACCTGCAAATTTGAGTCAAAAGACGTTACATTTCTTTTGTTTGGGCATGTTTTAAATCTTTAATTGACATGTAACTGTAAATAGTTATAGATTTCTGAGTGATAACTCAATATGCATTTATATATATATATATATATTCTGTATAGATTATATATAAACATAGTACATAATTAAATATGTGAATGAACATATCAAACATGAGTCCTTCTTTCTCCTTTTTCATTACCATTTCTGTGTTTGGAGTCTTTAAGCTTCTCTCTCTCTCTCTCTTTCTTCCTTTCTTCCATTTCTTCTAATATTTGATATTTGATATTTGATAACCTTTTGAAACTTTATCTGTCTAATGAACATCAGAACGTATTCTCCCTGTCTAACTGGATTGTAGTAATCACTATCCAACCCTCCATATCCTCCCGTGTCCCCCTACCCTTCCTGCAAACACCTTCCACATAGGAGTCAGAATACATAACACTTATCTTTCGCTGCCTGACTTATTTCATGTAGGTTTTTAGTATCATTCATTCAGCTGCAAGTAAACAAATTATTTCCTGTGTTCTAAAAAATATTAAGTGTCAAGATGTGCTTTCATCAATCTAATAGAGAGGCCAAACAGACTTCTATACAGAAGACTTTCTAGGCCTAGAACAGAGCTCCACTTTCAGGATTGAAATGTGGAGAGGGAAGGGGTTGACTCAAAAAAAGACTATGAACGGATACAGAGAGGACTAGTATGCATAAACTCCTGTCACAGCCTCTTCTTTGTCCTGTATAACAGGAGATAAATACCTTTTGTCTACTCTCTAAAGAAAAACTGAACTCTATCCCATGTGATACATCAAGTTAGCACCACTAGAAGGCCATGTGTGACTCAAAACTCTGTCCTGGTTCAGCTAGGGTACAGTAAAACATAGAAATGTGCAGCAAATAAAACTTTGAAAATGTATTTCATACTTATTCTATTAAAGTTAGTAAAACTATATTCACTGTGACCCTAGAACTGACTATAGACATTTAGATATTATTTTGCTTTTTGTCCCATTTACACAATCCTTACCTTTACATAATATTGACTGTAGAATGGCAGGAACTCAAACTAATCATTGTAATGATGTTAACTAAAATTTGCAAGTCCTAGAAGGATTTTGTAAAAGTGGGTTTTTTTTTCTATTTGGTTGTGAAAATTAATATCTAGGATTGATGTAATTTTAAAATATTGCATTTGACTAGAAATTAATATGCTTGTGGAATGTTAACTTGGGTAGGTGGGTATGCAGATTTTTGTCACTATCAATTCAAACTCATGAAGTCCTTGTTTATCCCACAGTCAAGTCACACATGGGTAATAAACTGTAAATAGTAGTCATCAGGAAGTAAAGTGACAAGATGCAGGCAACTTGCTGAGACCCAAAATAGACCCTTGATAATTCTAGCACTAGACTAAAGATCATTTCTTTGGTAGGAACAAAAGAAATCAATGATGAACCATCTTGAGCTGAAAGAAAGTTCAGATACAGAAACTGATTTTGTAGCAAACAGTGCAAAGCCCAGGACTCAGATGTTCAAGTTGAATTGCCCCTGGCCTTGCCTTGTAGGAGCAGAAGAAAGGACCGTGGGACTCTTAATCTTTCCTTCTCTACATTTTTTTGCAGCTCCTCTGTATTATATAGGATCATAAAATTGATTTACCACCCTTCTCTTTCACAAGAGCCCATTCACCAGCATCTCTCTCAAGGATCTCTATAATTCATATATTCAAGTTTCTGTGTTGTACTAGATTGTTAAATTCCACATCTTAGCAATCTTCTATTGATAATTTACTTACATGAGATTTAAGGTAGTTGGCCTGGTTCATCATCCCTGCCTCCATACACACACCTTCTCTCTCTATGCCTCTTCACACATCTTCTCAAAGAATATTTGAAAAGCACATCCACAGATCACAAATATTTGGAAGAAGTTTTTTTAAGGGGAGCAAAAATGCCTTCAAATACTTCACTATAAATGTTAATACACTGCCCATCTCCGTAAATATTATCTCATCCTGTAGAGAAGATACATGAGGCACCAGGGAATCAGAGATTGGAGAATTCCCAAGGCAGTCTGACTGGAAACTGAGGATTTATGTAGACCTGAATGATGCTCTTGGCCTACCCTCCTTCTATCAAAGAATTATCTTTGTCATCTCTTGGGCAGTGGCCAGCATTGATGTGAAAATGTGTTGATTCAACTCTCCATATAACTCTTAAGTGAACCATTGCAAGCTTTGTTTTTCCACCATTTATTTCTCAGAGCTGAAGAGTAACTCATCCTCACACTTACAGTTAGTGAGATACTACCTGGCACCTGGCACTTCAGGCGCAAGCATGTGTTTTGAACATCCTCGTGGCATCCTACACTGCTGGCTAGCATGGCTCCTTCCTAGACCCTCACTAATTCATCAGTAGTAGCAGCCAACAGAAACACAGACCAATGAACACAAATGACAGAGCCATTGTGTAGAAGGGTTCTGAGTTTAAATCCTGGGTCCACTGCTTGTTGGGTTTGTTTTCTGGGATCTATTTCCTCTTTTGTGTTTCAGTTGTTATGGGAAGCAAATTATTTCACTTGGAACATTACTGAATGCTAATAAAGAAATGTGACTCAAGCACTTACCAATGAGGCAAAATGTAGATGGCCCTTCCAAAAACCTAATTCAGTGACTAATATATGTAGTGTTTCAGCTGGTCATGGTGGCATATGACTCACTGTTTTCTAATCATTATGCTTGGTTGTATTTTACAGGAATTTTCAAAGTTTTAAAATTTTATATTCCTTCCCTCTTCCAGGTTCTTCCAAATTCTTCCCTCATCCCAGCCAACTTTAAGTTCTTTCTCCAAAACCCAACAAAAACAATACAATAATAACCCCGCAAACAAAGTGAACACAATAAAACCATACTAAAAAGAAGCAGAAAAATAAGCTAACACCAAGGTATAACAAAATAAAATGAGTGTGTGTGTGTGTGTGTGTGTACATGGATGTGTGTGCATGCATGCATGCGCGCGCGCACACACACACACACCAAATAAAACTGTGGGGTCTATGATATGTTGGACAAGGCAAACCAACAGAAGGAAAAAAGGCTATGAGAAGGCACACGAATCACATGTTCGCACAATCAGGAAGCCCATAAAAACACTAAGCAGAAAGCCAGAATATGTATGCAGAGGGCCTGGTGCAGACCCTTGCAGGACCTGTGCATACTGTGTCAGTCTCTGAATTCATATTAGCTTTACTTATGATAATTTAGAGAGTCCTTTTTTCTTAGTTATTGTTTTAAAGACTCTACTAAATCACAGATAATTGCAGCCAGTGGTATTGTCATCAGGTACCCAGAATTCTGAAACCTGGATTGACAAGGGCATATCAGCTGACTCTCAGTTTCTTGGGACTTTAGAATGTAGAGCTGTTTGGAAGATAACACCTCTCTCCCCAAGACAGACAGCCTTTTCCCCTCTCCCTCCTTCAAGGAAAATTAAATGAAGACAGCTAACGAGCAGTTTTATTTTCTTTCAGCAAAGGTCAGCAATCCCACAGCAGCAAATTAATCCCAATTAGTAATGATATTTTGTCTTGATAAATGATGACACATTTGATTTACTGTGTTTCTGGGATGCAGGCAGCAAATGTTAATGATTTGGTTTGCTGGGAATTTATACTCTTGCTCATTTCCCATTTGCTGATCAGATGTGGCTCCTGAAGACTTGGCTGCCTCAACTAATGAACTGAGAGTCTCTCAGGAATAATGGTGTGTTCTGCATGGTTCAATTTTTTTTCCTCGCCATCTGTAGAAATGCAGGTTCCTCTCAGAGAATATTTCTGGCAGCCAGAAAAGAGCGATTATGATCATATCAATGTCGCCTGTAATTTGTATTTCACTCGTTTAGTGGCATCCCAAATAAATGAAGCTTTCTCTACAGAACGTAATTAATTATAGCAAATTCAGCAGAACGTGTGTGCATGTGCACATGCGCAGATGTGCATGCAGGAAGAGAATGAGTGCATGCACACACAGGCAAGATTGCTTGAATAGAAACAAACCTAGCCTTGCCTCATTTCTTTAAAATATTCTGACGCAGTTCACATAATGATTTGTCTTCCCAGCTGGTGTACTTTAAATTAGAACAATGAGGATGTTTTCATGTTTTCGTGAAGTCTTCCTAAATGAGTATGCCGTCTTTTCATGTGTAATAAATACAGGCATCAGTCAAATGGTCTCTTTATTCCACCCTGAGTTCCCACCTGCTGATCATATGTCCTTGGAGGATTGCTAGAGGCATATTTGGCTTTTCATAAAGGTTGTCACAGCAGTCCCCTGAGGCTGAGCTTGGCTATGTGTGGTTCTGGGACTAGGGATTGGCTTCCAAGAACTATCAAAGATTCAATCCAATGGGAAGCCTGAGGGGAAATCAGAGCTTCCACTTTTGAAAGGCTGATGATGTGCCTGCTACACATTGAAACAAACGTTGCAATAGAAACAGTGGAGATTGACTTCAACTCCAGAAGGCAGGTCTTCTTGCTTACTTAACATTGAGAAGAAAATGTAGGGATCATTACCCTGGTCATCTAAGAGCCTGGAATGGTAGAAGCTTCATTTAGAGTCTCCTTCGTGGAACAGGATGCTTTTTTCTCATTCTTAATCATTTTTCTTACCATCGACTAATATAAACTCAGTAAATTTCCCTCTTCTTGCCTAAGGGGACATTCATTCTTACAGAAAATTACTGGATCAACATGATGTCACCTCCATTGTCTACTCCCTTCCAGGGGCATCTTCACTGCCTGTCTCTTTGACCCACTTGCATTTCCACTCTGAAATATACTCAATATCCTCTCTTGTTGGTAGAAGGCAAATGTTCTTTACTCCATTAAAGGCTGTTGGTACTTTGGACTGGTACGTGGAGAGACATGAGGGAATGGAGAGACATGAGGGAGCCATTCTTTGCCAGATGCCTGACTACTTCTCTTCTCAGAAATGTTATCGATCCCTGATATTCTCACTCTGTGTCTAGTAGAGCTGTACCAGTCTATTTAATGAAGATCTCTGGAAAAAAAAAGCAGACATCAGGACATGAGGGAAACAATGTTACCTAGCCATGGGTGACAAGGGTTGTTAAATTCTTCCAATGCCAGTCTTTGTCTCATGGAGGATATGAGATACATTTAACTGTGTCCTCAGGTTGCAAAGCACCTGGGTAAGTCATCATTATGATGCTTTGTACATATGTAATCAGCAAGTGGTGATGATTACACTCACATCTGGTTCATTCTGCCTTTGAAGTCCAGCTGCAATCTCACAGACCTTCTCAGACTTCCCTTGGTCATCTCAGCTCTTCCATTATCTCCTGCTTAATACATCAATATGTTCCCATCAGTTCCCTGTATTTGAGGATACATGAGATTGTAAGCATTCTTTCCCTAGTTCAGACTGATCCTTCATCCTCTTGTGGACAATGCAGTTGTAGCTGAGGAGAGAATGTTGTTCCTGGCTTGCTGTGTCATTTTTCCTATGTCCAGCTAATTCCTCTGAATTCATACTTCACAGAGCCTGATTAATGATGCCATAAATTTCTGTGACTTCTACTCATGAAACTCTGGTCTATTCAGTGTCATATAGAAAACATTTTGTATTGGACACTGTAATTTTGACCTCAGACTGCATGATTGACATAGAGTTTGTTTCCCACAGAGACATCAGAGTGCCTTGAGCTTAAGACATCCCCAGAGGATATAAGTTGAAAAGAAAATTTTAAGCAACTTTATTGGGAACAAATAGATCAAATATACTCAAACACTCAGCAGACAATTTAATCACATTTCTTTTCTCTAACTGCAATCTTGAGTGTCTATGAATACTTGAAATCATTAAAGACTGTGGGAATGGGGTTTTGACTGGGATCGTAGTGACAGTTCTCACCTCACACAGTAGTCTAGGGAGGTCAGGATTATATTCAATTTTATTTTCAGTGCTTTGGACTTTATTGTGCATAATGCACCCTCTTAAATCAACTGGTTATAAATCTAATTCTATGGCAGTCTAGAAAATTCTCAAAAATTTAAAAATTATAGAGTTTTTCTACTTACAGGGATTTTTTTTCCATCCTGTGCCTTGTAGGTGATGCCATGTAAATGATATTGATCATATCTACCAAGGTAGCAAAATCATGCCCCTTATTCAAGATTCAGTCGAATGCTGCTTATAAAGTGGAGTCTTTCAAGACAAGACATAGAAACTACAGTTTCACTCAGTGTGAGGTAACTTAGAATAAGGCATAGTTTGATCTCAGAACTACCTCAGACCTACTAAATTGAAATAATTTAAGATGCCAGTAGTTCATATATGAATTAAGTTCACTCAGTGCTCAACTTTACAAAGGAAAATATGTATTCACACATATATGAATTCATATGTGAAATTATAAAAATAATCTAAAGCCATGAATATACATATATATATATATATATGTGTGTGTGTGTGTGTGTGTGTGTGTGTGTGTGTGTGTGAGTGTGTGAGCTCACCTATTAGTCCAAACCAAGTCAATATCTCCTAATAGCTTTCAGTACATCCAACATACCTACTGTTCCCTGCCTCTGCATTCTCCTCCATATAGCATCCTGCCTGAGTGAGAAGCATATTCTGTCAAGCTTGTGCCAGACAATGAGCATATTCCATCCTCCAGATAAAAATACTATCATCTAACATGTAACCAATTCTTAGTAAGGATCCAGAGTTGCTTAAAGAAATGGATGTGTGTATTTTATTTAATCCATATAAAAAGTAAGAGGTTGGGTGACCTTCTTTAGATCATCCTTTAGTGTAGCGATAAGAATAAATTGGCTATACCAGGTCAGTATCAGAGCAAAGATAAGAGAATGGGACCCTTGGGTCTATGACCTGTGTTCTAAAACTGAGCCAAATATCATTCCTGCTGCATATGACAGTTAGTGTCAGTTGCCAGCGTAGCAGGATGTGGGAATGTCTGCAATATGAGAGATTGTCTGACTTAGATTGACCCATGGACACTCCTGAAAGGGATGGTCTTAATCCCACTGAGGAGGGCAACATCACTCCTCAACGGAGTGCTGGACCAAGGTAAAAGGGGAGGAGTAGTAGCACCAGAGCTGTGCCTCTCTCTGCTTCTTGACGCCAAATGGGATACGACGTGATCCCTCAATTTCCTGCCAATGTTACTTCCCACAAGGAGGGTCTATAACCTAAAACTATGAGAAAAAAAATATTCATTTGGCCACAGCAGTAGAAAATGAAACTAAGATAGAGGGAAAAATTTAAATGCATCATCAGTCGCCTAAACAAAATAAGAGAGCAAACTGGGTGTCAAAGCAAGATAGAAGGGAAAACAATCTAACTGGCCTGTCCTATGTCATCATGTATACTGGTTTACTTCAATGCCGTTATCCCATGGAGGAAGTTTTGATATTTCATTGAGCCTTTGAATTCATAACTGAGCCTTGAGGAATCTTAACTATAAAGTGCAAAAGGGCAGGAGACCTTCACAAACCCTGGAAATAAAAATAAAGGATATCATATATGTTTTAGTATCTTTCTGTAGGAATGTTCCTGACATGATTATATGCCCAAATTCCTTAAGACACTTTTTATAACTTCACAAAGCAATTCTTCTTTCTACATTAGTCAAAAAGAGACAAGTGGTTGGACATAAGCTCTTGAAAATTAAGCTCAATTATGGACATGGGTATGTGTGAAATGGAAACGTGAGGTTAAGTAAATTGTTTGTTTCCTTGTTTGTTTGTTTTGGTAAAAGGGGGATAATGTTTAGTGGGCACAGTATTTCCTTGCTTTCCTTCTCCATCTTCTATACTCATTTTTAGAATTACGCTTTAACAAGCAGTGCATAAAATAATATATAGGCATCAGTGTGCCATATCACCAGGCCAGTAGAGTAGACATATACACATCACAATCAATCCTGTAGGTCTGCACAGGCTCAGAGACTCACCCCACACAATGGCACCTGTATTTGGTTCATTACCCATGGCATTTAGGGTCTTCAGAGGGACGTGTTTTTCCTCTGAGGTTTCTGAATAATGATAACATTTTTTTCTGCTCCAACCCAGCCATGTAAAGCAAGAATAAAAAATAAAATTCCTGAATGCAGATTTTAAAGTTGTTATGTGATTTCTATTATAAGTTATAAAGAAGATGAAAATAAATATCAATGAAAAATAAAAATACTCCACTACTTTTTGAAACACTAAAGAATTTTTTCTTAGTTCTTTTTATGCAGAAGAGAGAAACAGGGAGGGCAAACTGCCAAAAATAGGGGGACATCTGTGTGGAAACTGAAGCCCAGAAATGTGTGCATGAGAAGCATAGTTAGATAAGCAAAGGTGGCCTGACAATTCTGCTTCTAAATATAGCTGTAGCTGTACTGAGAAGGAGCAAATATGACAGAGAGAGTGATGCTATCAAAGCAAGGCAATTTATGTCATGAAGAAACTTAGCTATAGTGATTTCTGAAACAGATGTTATGAAGAAAAAAGTAGATAACTTCTTAAACTACACTGTTATATTTAAGAAAAAATGAAAATTATGAAATTATGAAATAAGCCAATGGCAGTTTGCAAAATACAAAGAACAGAGAGGTTGGCAAAGTAATTCTCTAATATCTCAGTGTTAGACTTTAGGGAAGGAAAGTACAGTTGAATGGTGGTGCAGGATGTTCAAAGCCATCATAACCTCTTGGTGCAAGAGTATTGTGGGACTTAGGAAGCAGAGCATCAGAAAACCATTGAGAAGCTGTTATTCCATGAAAATATTCATCATGGTAATCAATGAGAAGATAAAGAGGTAAGATCAATAGCTTTCTATCATTCTCAGGACAAGAAGAAAAATCCTATGTGAGGTACCTGAACACAGGGGAAACTGAGGGTAGAGTAGAGTATAATTATGGGTGAATCTCTCTGCAAATAAATGCCCATGTTAAACAAGTAATATGAAATTAAAATGCCAAAACCCAAGATGTGCTGGTTCACACTGTCACCTAAGCGACAAACCATGGAGCATGCCTGTGAGGGATTGTATTAATTACATTAATAAAGGTGGAAAGGCTACCCTGTGTTATCAGGATTGCATGGTTAGGGTACTGGACTGTGTAAACAGAAGAAAGCAAATTCTGGAATAGCATCTTGTTCTCTTTCTCTCTGCTTCTTGACTGGGGACTTAGTGTGCTTAACTACTTCAAGCTCTTGCCACCATTAGTTCTCTGCCAAGTACTGCATTGTCATCCTATGAACCTGAGTCCCCATCCACCCTTCCTCCCTCCCTTCCTCTCTCCCTCCCTCCCTTCCTTCCTCCCTTCCTCCCTCTCTTCCTTCCTTCCTTCCTTCCTTCCTTCCTTCCTTCCAAAATTTTCTTTTGTCAAGTATGTTGTAACAGTAATCAAACAAATAATACACTGGCCTAGTTCAAATACTTACTATATTAGATCAATCTACAAATATAGCTTAACAGAAGAAAAGTTGTGACCCATTTCAGGCCAAAAATCCAAACCCAAACCAAACCCAAACAAAACCAAACAAAAAAACCCAAAAACAAAACAAAACAAAAATGACTTACCTCACTCCTGACCATGAAGCAAAACTATAAGAATCATTAAATAAGTATGAGAACAAAGAAAACAAGAGGAGCTAGTCAAGAGACTAAATCTCTGAGACCAACTAGATATTGAAACTAGTAAGAAAACTTAAATAATTATAATGCATATTAAAGATATATGCATGTGTGTGTGTGTGTGTGTGTGTGTGTGTGTATGTGTGTGTGTGTGTGTGTGTGTGTGTGTGATTAATTTGAGTTACTCCACATGCAGGGATAATGTTTTCCCCAGTGGCCATAGAATTTTAGCAAAATCATAATGCCAAGCGAGGGTTATCTTTTTTCAAGTTATTGGTCAAGAGTGAGGATTTATCCAAAGACTCTCAAAACAATACAAGCTATCCCCATTGCTCTTCATTGCCTGACAGAAATTGAGGGTAAAACACTGACTGATATTGAAGACACCATATGCTGTGGTTACACGATTTGGAGAAATTGGGCTGGTAATGACCTGGAAGGCTCCTCGTAATGATTAGCTCTTATAATGCTGGAAGGTGCTGAGAAAACTGCCAAAGGAGAAAATTATCAATAATTCTACCATGCTGCAAATCTCACAAACAGCAGTAATGACAGGCCTGACCAGATATGCCCTGCAGTACAATAGTGGGCCAATTGCTTGGTAATAAATAGCTTCCTGAATGGGCTTAAGGTACCCATAATAGGAGGAATCTCATGCCTGGTACTATGAACATAGCCAAAAATCAATAGCTACAGCAGTTGTGGACCATAGAGGAGTACCTAGTGCTATCTTTCTTTAAGTTAGTATAAGTTCCAGAAATTTTCTAAATACTTATTATGATGCACATAATATAAATAAGTGCAGCTCTCATACCTGATCAAAGAAAGTCCTTTCTGAAGTAGACAGAAATTATGAAAGAGAGTTCACAATTGGTCAGATGTAGATAATAAAGGACTTTGCAGTGCCTAACTATAAACTGGGACTCTATAACATCCAAGGCTCAGAGAACATCATGGAAGACGGTAAAACTATTTTAAGGTCAAGAGAACGAGGAAAATCTCTGTAAGATAGTGTCTTCTGGACATTATAGGGATGTTGCACCAATAAACCCTTAAATATACAGTTGTACAATTGCCCAGAGTAGGCCATACAAGTTGGCATGCCAATATTGCTGAAGAAAGGTGCATAATGCCCCACCCACAGTTGAATACCTCAGGGTAGTCAGTAATTGCTGAGGAGTGAGAATTAATTTTATTTAGGGGAAAACCACTAACGGTTTGTTCAAGCCTAATAGGTCAGCTCTAAATTCACCAATATAGGGATAACACCAAATGGACCAAGTATGATATAAAGAAGGGGTGGCATGGGTGTTGCAGGATTTGGAGAAAGAAGGAAAGAAAGAAGAAAGAAAGAAAGAAAGAAAGAAAGAAAGAAAGAAAGAAAGAAAGAAAGAGAGAGAGAGGGGGGGGGCGGGGAGGGAGGGAGGAAGGAGGGAGGGAGGGAAGGAAGGAAGGAAGGAAGGAAGGAAGGAAGGAAGGAAGGAAGGAAGGAAGGAAAGAAAGAAAGAAAGAAAGAAAGAAAGAAAGAAAGAAAGAAAGAAAGAAAGAAAGAAAGAGGGAGAGAGGGGAAGGAAGGAAGGAAGGAAGGAAGGAAGGAAGGAAGGAAGGAAGGAAGGAAGGAAGGGAGATGTAAGTATAGTATAATCATTATGAGTTTCTAAAAAATTAAAATAAAATGCCCAGTTGGAAATATAATAGCTCAAAGTGAGCAATGAAGAATTTCAATGAAAAAATGAAAGTATTTAAAAAGCTGAATAAAAGTGTTGAGGCAGATTCTAAAGTAGACCTGAAGAAATCCTTCAATACTCCAATCAACACATGCAGAGTCTCGTGTGATGATAATGCTCATAGTCTCAGTGCTCAGGAGTTAGGGGCAAGAGGATGTAGTTCAAGCCTCAGAGCTGGTAATAGAAATCAGTTTGTATGAGGACTTGCAGCACAATCATGAGGTCTGGAGTGTGGATTCTAGCATCTATGTAACTAGTCAACAGTCATACAACTATAATTCCAGGTCCAAGGGGTCTCACTCCTTCTATACTCCATGAATAAGAAGCATGCATACTTGAACATATATGTGTTCTCTGTGTCACTTTCTCTGTCACTGTGCCTCTCTTCTTACACACACACACACAGAGACACACATACACATGCACAGAGACAGAGAGACAGAGAAAAACAGAGACAGAAAGGGAGAGAGACAGAGAAAAACAGAGACAGAAAGGGAGAGAGACAGAGAGAAACAGAGACAGACAGGTAGAGACAAGTTGGCCAGCCATGGTTACATAATGAATCTGAAGCTAGCATGGACTATGTGAGACTCTGTCTCAGAAAATCAAATATAAATAAAATAAATATACACAGCTAAGAAAAGAGTTATCAGTGAGCTTGATTGATAGCTCCATTAAAATATTTATTTAAATATATTTTAAAAAGTAATGAGAAAGCGAAAGCATTCCCAAAGTTGTGGGCTTTCTGTTTACAAACAGTCTAACATACAAGCATTCAGTACCATTGTTACTGAGGAAACCCCGAAGACAGACATGCCTGTGGTTTGGTAAATAAACCACTCCATAGATGGCTGCAGGAAATCAGCATCTGCTTTATTGCATGTTAGTAACCACTTATATAGTAGAAACCTTTCAACTGTGATAAGTTAGCAGATTACCTTGGACTGGATAGTGAGAACTTATGCCACCAGGTAGAAGAAACACATTCAAGGGTATATGGAGAGTCGAGAGTCATCCGTAGACCAGTTACTGGTTCCTCACATTCAGTGTTCTGGCTTCAGAAGATAGTACGCCATGCTTCTTATTTAGAAGGATTATGTGCCCCAAGTATGGTGGCCACCAGGTAATGCCTGAATTTTCTCCTTCAATTCAAAAGACTAAAGAAAGAAAAGAGAAACTAGGGAGATGGCTCAGTTTGTAAAGCACTTGCTTAGCAAACATGAATTGGGTCCCCAGATCCCATAGAAAAATGTTGGGCAAGGTGGTGTATGCTGAGGACACGGGAAGATCACTGGGACTCACTTGCTAGCCATCCTAGCATCGTAGGTGTGCCTCAGGTTAATGAGATCCTGTCCATAGGTATTAGAAAGAATTCTCAAGGTGACTCCCAAAGTTGTTTTCTAGCCCCGCTCTCTTTCTCTCTCTTTCTCACACACAAACATACACATATACACACCCACCCACACATATGCACATACATACAGATTCACAAGAATGAAAGAGGACAGGGAGAAATAGTAAAAATATTTGAAGATACAATTGTTAGTAACATTCCCACAAATCATCAAGGGTCTATCATCCAGGGGATCAAAGCAAAGATTGCAGCAAGAGATCATTCAGTTAAGCAAACGTACAAAATTGACTTACACATCATATCCCAAGTGCTGTGAAGCAAAGGACCAGAGAGACCTTAGGAAAAGACAGGAAAGAAACCCATCTGGCACAAACAGTTAAAAAGCAACTCTACAAAACACATGACTGTTCTCATTAAAGACAGAGAGCAGAATGACAACAGAAAATGCTGAAAATACAAATTCTAGAATCCAGAAAGAATATCCAGAGGAAGCAATCTAGCAATGTTTAAAAAGAGAATAAACAAATATCACTTCAAAAAAAGAGACAAAGCTGAAACAATTCACTCAAAGCACACCTGTACTTTGTAAAATATTAACACAAGTTTCATTATGCAGACTGAATATTATTCTCAGAAACTTGGGTCTATATGAAAACATGAAGACCAGTAGAAGGGGCTAAAATAGATAAACTTCCAATCTAAACTGAAATAGTAACAAAGTCATATAAGTTTATAACATTCATAAAGATAAAATTGATATCAAATATGACACAAAATATAGAAGATAACAATTGGAAACATTCTTATAGGTAATATATTACCAGTAAAATATTACCAGAAGCTAGAATGTGATTTAATAAAATAGTTATTGGAAATACATTTAAATTGATTATTAAAAATTAAAGCATTTAATAAACAAATCATGGTAAAACATCACAAAAAAGATATTATGTGATGATAAAGAGCTTTTCAAATCTACACATTATAACATTACAAATATATCTACAGCCAACATCAATATACCTAAAGATAAAAACCTAATTCTAACAGGTCTGAAAGTAGAGATGGGCTGCAACATAAAAGTGTCCAATATTCCAGTGTCTCACTTTCAGCAGGGAGCAGATTGCATGAAAAATAAACACACCTGATACAGTGAATGAAGCCATAAATCCATGGTTGCAGAAGCCAAAGTTCCCCAGTTGCTGGTTGGGTTCAGCATATATGTATCAGTGTGCTTAATATATCACACAAATGGGCTCAAGTTCATAAACCATGTGACCATTTCTCTAGCTGTCATAAAATCTTTTGAAAAATTACTCCACCCTTTTATGACAAAAACTTAGCTGAGGTGAAGAAGAATAAAAGATACTTATCTGAACATAATAAAAACAACATATATAGCAAGCCTACAGCCAACATCATGGTAAATGGGAAAAAGTTCGAACCAGTTTCACCAAAACCAAAAGTAAGACAAAGGTATCCACTGATCATCTAGTTCAATGGATTCGTAGTGGTAGTAACGATAAGTACTCAAAGGGGAAACGAATAGGAAAGGAAGATGTCAAAACATCATATAACTGACAAATACTTCAAGGAGGTGGTAGGCATAAAGTTAACATACAAAAATCTTCCTTTGGACTGGAGAGATGGATCAATGGCTAAGAGCACTGACTGCTCTTCCAGAGGTCCTGAGTTCAAATCCTAGCAACCACATGGTGGCTCACAACCATCTGTAATGGGATCAGATGCCCTCTTATGATATGTCTGAAGGCAGCTCAAGTGTATTCATAAAAAACAAAAAAAGAAAACAAAACAAAACTTTCTTCATGACAATTAAAAAGTGTGCCGGAGGGGACATGGAAAGGACACCTTTCATGGTTACTGAAATTGCATGAAGTATTTTGACTAAAGTTAAGCAAGCACACACAGTGCAGTCACTCTACATTGAAAACCTTTAAACCTTGAGCAAAGTGAAGAAAAAAACACTGTGCTCAAAATTGAACGAGTTGATGCTATAAGTACAGGCATCTTTTCAAAACGTCACCACAGATTCAATGCAATCCTTATTAGGCCCTTTCCATTTTTCACATAGGTAGGACCTTTTTTTAATTATAAGTCAGCACAAAAACCTTAGATACCAAAACAAAAAGATTAATGCTGTAGGTCTCTCCATATCTGATTTCAAATTACTATAGGCCCACATGGTATTACTGAAAGATAGGCTCACAAATCAGTGAACTAGGATGGCAAATACAGGTAAGTAGTCATGCATCTGTATTTATATCACTTTGACAAAAACGCCCAAAACTAGTTAGAAAACTCAGTCTCTTCACTAAGTCATACTGGAAACTATGAAAATCATCATATAGGGCAATAAACTAAATAAACCCAACTATGACTGAACTCAAATCCAGGAATCTCAGTGAAAGATCTGAAATCTTTAAACCACTAGAGGGAAAAAATAAAATGTCAAATGTGCGGGGAGTGTCTTTTGCTCTGACATCTTATTATTTGTGAGTTTCATGGATGTATCTTAATTTTATTCACACTCTTTTCCAAACCCCTCACAGATCCACCCTCCCAACTCCCATCTCCCTCTAAACTCCACCAAGTTGGAGTTCCATTATTTTTCCTACACAAAGTCTAGTATGTGTTACTCAAATACTTATTGGAGTAGGGTTTTTCTCTTGAGTGTGGCATACCAACAGGGGTCACCTCAACAAAGTTTTTCAGGAAATAAGGCCAACAAATGACAAATGACACAAAAGTAAAAGTTTCTCTGCACCAAAGGAAACATAATTGGATAATAACACCGCCTTTCAAAGAGAATTGACATCCATGTAAATATGAAGCACACACACACACAAGCTAAACATGAAATCAAACAATCCAACCAATATATAGGTTAATGGGATAAATGGCCAGATTTCCAAAGGTGAAATACAAATGACAATTAAATCCATGGAAAACCTCAGGAGCATTAGAGAAATCTTCCCTTAGTCATCATTATAATCACTAAGAAAACAGCAAATAAATACCAATTCAGATGTAAACAATGAATATCTGTATTCTCTAAGCTGAAAAGACTGCAAGTCAGTCTAGCCAGTATAGAAGTTAGGATGGAAATTTTTCAGAAAATTAAGACTGGATCTTCTATGATATCTTGCCCTCCCTCTCTTGGCTCTACGTATCCTGAAGACACTAAGAGAAAACACCACAGAAACACTTGCACCTCAACATTTGCTGAACACTGTTTACAATAGTTAAGTTATAGAACTAGCCCTGGTATCCATGGCAGAGATGTGAGGTGAAATAAAATGTGTAAACACAGTGGAATCTATAACCATGAAGTAGCATGAAGATTGGGTGTTTGCAGAAAAATGAATATGACTGTAGGTAATTGTGTTGAGTGTTTTTAGGCAAGTTGGTGTCACAAAAATATCTCAAGTATGTATTTTCTCTAGTTCATGTATCTATTTTTTTATAAATAGCTAAGGTCAATTGCAAACATAACACAAATGTTTAAGTAAACAGAGGCAACTAAAGAAGTGCCTTGGGGAGAGAAACAGAAGGTTAGGGTCATGGTGGGTAATGTGTTTAATATCTATTTGTATAAATTTTTAAACATGAAAGAGAAGAAGAAAGCTATGTTGAAAAGTTTAGGCCAAGAAGGTTTAAAGATGGGCAAGTGAGAATTAGTGAAACATATAAAGATACGTGCACCACAGCGAACTCCCATTAGGAAACATCTACCATAAAAGACTCATGCACGAAGATGGCCTAGTCAGCCATCACTGGGAAGAGAGACCCCTTGGTATTGCAAACTTTATATGACCCAGTACAGGGGAATGCCAGGGCCAAGAAGCAGGAGTGGGTGAGTAGGGGAGCAGGGCAGAGGGAGGGTATAGGGAACTTTCAGGATAGCATTTGAAATGTATATAAAGAAAACATCTAATAAATAAATAAATAAATAAATGACATGTACAAACTGAACAACACACTGAGTTTGAGTTGATTAGTAGACATCAACCAATCTAGCCCTTGTTACTAACTACATTGCTAGTAAACATATCTGAGCTCTGAGACAGTTTTATGAGGATGCTCATGTGTTGGTCAAACACCAGAGTCTACCATCCTCCCAGGATGATCTTAGCTACTACCCAGGATAGAATGCTAGAGAGTGACAGCAGACGTGGCCCTATATCCCTATTATAGATATAGTATCTGTGGAATACACCAACGCCATCTGATGGCAAGTTGATTAGAATGGGCAGCATCTTCTCTGAAGGGAACAGGAAACCGAGCATATTCAGGACCATAGACCTGTTCTTCTGCTCTCAGGACCTAACCAGCATAGCTTCCAAAAGCTTAGAGAATATCTCATTTTACATATACATCACAGAACCGCTACCTCAATCAAAGAGTTATGTATTATAACATGAGAGATATAAAGGTTGTAAAATGTCCATGGGATATTCAGTGAAGTTCTTTCTTATATAGTGTAACTGAATACATGTATCCTACTGGGTAGTCATAGAAGGAGCCATTGTAAGGACACTAATAATGCATTAGTTGAGATGATAACTTTAAAGCATAGGATAATGTCTTCCAGACTCATTAACCATAAATTAAGTGATCTGTTATTAGTAGGTTGAGGGAAGGCTACGGGTATCAATATTGTGTTCCTAGAATTGGTCTAAGATGGCATTCACTTGATTAGGGGTGATTGTTCCTGGTCTTTAGTAGTAAATAAGAATGCAGTTAGATAAAGATGATATAGTGGAAAACTTTGAAATTTCATGCTTAGATTTAATGATAAATGAATAATTACAGCAACTGTAGTTTGAGAAGGATGTGCTATTCTATGTCCCATATCCAGCAGTGTAATGATCCGAGTGCACATACACAACAAGCCATTTGAACTGGGAGAAATACTGAGCAAGTGTGAGTGGAATCTAAAAAGGATGGTGGGGGAAATACATTGAAATGCCTTTTGAACATCTCTGTGTCCCTTCTTTGTTTCTCTCTTACTCTTGTTTCTCTGTCTCTGTCTGCCTCTGTCTGTCTGCCTCTGTCTGTCTGTGTCTGTCTGTCTATGCCTGTCTCTCTATTTATGTCTCTCTTTCTCTGTCTGTCTCTGTCTGTCTGTCTGTCTCTGTCTCTCCTCTCTCTCTCTCTCTCTCTCTCTCTCTCTCTCTCTCTCTCTCTCTCTCTCTCTCTCTCTCTCTCTGTGTGTGTGTGTGTGTGTGTGTGTGTGTGTGTGTGTTTGCTCATACACATACATGCTTAATAATATTTTTACTGACGGGGCACCAAGAGTAAGCCAGAAACTGAAGGTCTAGTTCCCAGATGTAGCACACTACTTCAGGAAACAAGAAGACTCTGTGCCTCTTCCACCTCTAGAGAAAGGCAGACTCACTCCCAGCCTGTGTGAATTTAAGTCCCTTCAGTTCTTGGGGATCACTCCCACCATTAAGGAAGTGCTTTTGATGAGATTGTATTCCCTCCTGGGAATGGCTAGAAGCTACTGATTGACTTGTGGGAGCTACAAAGGACTGTTGTGCCCTCTGTGCCTTTAATTTAAGATGTTCTAAAGGGCTACTGCAGAGATCCAGAGCTGACCTCTCTAATCTGTAGTCTGAATTTGGTGTCAGATTAAACCACCATATAGACAAACTTTTTATTGTTCCCAATTATATTGTTTGCAATAAACTGTAAACAAATTATATTGTTTCCAATATATTATAAATATCACATATATTATATATGTATATATACTGTATATATCACATATTCATGTACATGTACTGTGTATATTCATATGTATATGTAAATATATGTGTGTATGTGTATTCTCCACAACATTGTTGCTTCTCTATTGCAAAGTCCACTTCAGAAATGCAACCCAAACAAGTTTTATTAGTTACATGATTAATCTTTAAATTCAGTAAGAACTTAGTTTTGATGTGCCATGGATAAAGTTCATAGGGAGCTCTAAAGGTGAGAAAGATAACTGAGAGGCTGTGACAAACAGGCTCTGGTAACTCTTCTCTTATCAAATGGTCCCACCTGGCACCAACACTCTGAAATATGTTGGTAACCAATGTATCAGAATAAACAGCCTGACAACCTTCACCAGGGGTTTATTTATTTGTCATTTTTCTTTATATTTCTAGACATGATTTTGAAAATAAAGCTATAGAACATAGTGGAAGCTGCTTTATTTTAAAAATTTAATGTCAAAATCTGTCTGCCTGAATTTCAAAATCAGACCCAGTAATTGATAGACTGAACGAATGGAAGAAAGAGTATTGGTAGTCCCCAAGAAACATACAAGATGCCTTCCCATCAATCTATATCAGATGCAATACACTTGAAGCCAAATAAAATTCAAAGCATTTACCTTGGCTTTGACCTTCAATATGAAATTGAGTATGGACAAAGCCCTGGAAAGAAGCTAGGAACACATGAAGAAGTAGAACTCTGTCTCAGCAGAAGAATCAATATTTCTATGGCATTAATTACAGGTCTGTGGAACTTAAGAGAGAGTTTAAAGGATATTTCCTAAAGTGGAGAATGGGTTTTATTTAGCACCTAATGTAGGAGGTGATTTTTCATAAGTTAAATACAAGAAAATTCTGACAGGAAAATTAAAGGCCACTTGGTGCATTTCTTATCAAAGGACATAATGAATACAATAAAATTCCATAGGAGTTCTTACAGAACTTGTTGGGTTTATAGCAGTTAAGAGGTTTTAAGACCCCTTCAGTATTAGAAATGGAAACAGATACAGATTTATTCATTCACAGGAGATGGTACCTGGAGGTAGCCTTCTTGGGATACATGTCAATTGGCATGAGTCTTGATGGCTCCAGGGGGCAAAGGTAAAATCCAGGCCTGCATTGTTAATTTTATGACTCTGTACAGTACTAGGGATCAGAACGTTCTCCAAGCCATCTTGCCAGTGCTGACAGTGACATGTGACAATAGGGAGCATGGCTGAAACAAAGATAAGACTTCCACAGCTGTAAGCAGTTCACAGGCAGATTTTACCATCAACATTTTTACATTGCTGAAAAATAATTCAGGAGCCATGCTTTGCGTTCATTTACAGTGAAGTGACTGGGCTTTGTGGGGAGGGGAGGAAGAGGAGGTAATTATGGTTTAAAATAAGCTATTCCAAAGTTAAGTCAACAATTGGTTGTTGTCAGAGCTATTTATAGCTGTTGTAAGCTTCTTTTCTGCAATTTCCTTGGCTTTCAATCGTTTTTTTCCTACCTTCCTCAGAATATAGAAAACGTTATCTCATTGGTGACATTTTCCTTTGTGTCACATTGGCCAGAGTTATACTGCTTGAACCTGCCCAGAAGCAAGACTGGAATGGTAAGTACAAGGATCATTCAAATCCCAAGTAATACAGTCCAGCATTAACTGGGACCACACAGAACGGGATGCTGTAAACAGTGAAGTAGAATATATTATTAAAGACATGTTAAGGTACAAAATAAAAGATTATCAGTCTTCAAATTAGTTGTTTTTATGGGCTGAAATCTCTCCTGTTTAAAAATTATATGTTAAAATCTAGCCCTGCATTTGAAAATGCAATGCAGAGACCCACAGTCAGACATGTGCAGAGAGTCAATGGATGTCCCTATCAAAATCCCTCACTCAGGACTTAAAGACCCCTGCAGAAGAGGAGGAGAAAAAGTGTAAGAGCAGAGTGGAAGGAGGACACCAAGAAAACAAGGCTCTCTAAACACAGCAGAACCCATGCACACATGAACTTGGGCTGTGTTAGCATGCACAGTGCCTGCAGGGGTCTGCACCAGATGGGGTCCTGGAGCTGAAAGGAGAAGTGGATACCTGTCCCCATCTGTAACCCAGAAACTGTATCCAATTGATATAAAAGTTCGTAAAAGGAATTTTAGTTTTCTTAACAGAGTCTCACTAGGGATACATACCACACTTAAAGGCAAGTCCCACACCAGAAGTAGATGGCCAACACAAAATGAACTCAGTGGACTCTTTGTAGGCTCTTTGTCTTGTAATTTTTCTCATGGTATTTTCTCTTTTCCATTAAAGGTCCTTTGCAGATGCAGTATGGTTTCCAGTTTGCTGAATTTTAGGAACACTGTGTGAAGACGTGTGTGTCTTTGTGTCTATATAATTTCCTTGTGCTTGTTTTGTTGGCAACTTTTCTTCTGTTTATTTGTTTGTTTTTTCCCTAATTGTATATCATTGTTTTCTCTTATTTTGTTTTATTACTACTCTCTAGATGCTTGTCTGGTTTTTAAGGAGAGACAGAAAGGGTGTGGTTTTGATTAGAGAGGGAAGAATCTCAAAGTAGTTGGGGGAGAACAGTAATTAGAACATATTGCATGAAGAAATTTACTTTCAATGAAAAAATGAAACTGTATTTTGAGTTATAGATATTGAAGGGCATATAATTAAGGTCATGAGAAGTCTTTGGTGTGTGTACCCTTCCAATCAGACTAGATGCAGCAGTAAAGATGCAGGTGTATACACAGAGATGGCTACAGCAGCATTGCAGGGTGAGGACAGAAATCATCAAACCAAGAAAATGAAACTTGATTTCTCCAGAGATCCTCTATTCACACTTTGATCTTGGGTGGCTATCCTCCACTAGGCTATCCTCTGCTAGGCTATCCTCCACTACTGTTAGGAATTTCCATGATGTGCATTACTCCTCTGTTGCTTGCGGCGAATCTAGTAAACTGATAAGAGTTGGTGCCTGCTTAAAATACAACTGTCCCTGGGTTTGCCTTGATGCCATAAAATCTAAATGTGGCCAAAACATCCACTGCAGAACAGTTAATCTTACTTATTTTCTTCATTTTTCATATGAGATGGTAAATAACATTCTCTTCCAGTTAGACTCTGAGCCAGAACATTCAAAGTGATTTTATGAGAAAATATTCTAATGAGTTGTTCTAACTTTAAATAGCTTAAATTCTAACTTGATGATACGCCAGAATTTGTTGCTTTCATGCATAGAAGAGCAGAATACGGGATTAGCACCTCTAAGTGTAACTGTAGCACATGGAGTAGGAACTTATTATTTAAGGGTTTGAACTGAGCTGCCAGTGCTCAGAACAATGGGTTTTGATTTTGGTAGGGCTCTAGTTTCCCTTAATTTTTATTTTTATGCACTCGTACTCATAGTGCATCAAATACACAAGGGCATGGAAAACTCCTAAGTGTACAGATTGGTTAACTTTCTCAACTGAACACATCCAGATATGACTGTTCACACACACATCTCCAAAATAAGAGTCCCAAGAAAAATTCTCCCAAGCTACTCAACCCACATCCAAATAAAGCATCTCTCCAGCCCCAAAGGTACATTAAAGAAAAAAAAAAACATAAACTTGTGACTTTGTGTTTATCTATATGAATGTAAAGTAATGTGTATGGATACTCGGTAGGTCAAAATTGTGACATACTGTTGGAGTTGGATGTATAAAAAAGTGTAAACCTCCAAATATGAGTGCTGGGAACTGAAGTCAGTTTCCCTAGGGGAAAAAAAAGTATATACGCTTAACCACTGAGCTCTTTCTAAGACCTTTTGACTAATTTCTAATGGTTGTCTAACATTTAATGTCTTGTAAGTGTGTTGGTATGTTGTGTGTAAGAATTCCTCACTGGTTATACTACACTTTTTAATATTTACTTTATATTATCACTCTTTTGCTGGTACCTTTTGAAAAAGAAAAGTTACTTTAACGTCTTTAAGTTTATTTTAGCACGCTCCAACTCTTCTGTTTCGCACTAGACATTTTATCTTCACCTAATTCAAAATCTTAACATTGTACAATTGTGAATATTCTAGTTTTGCATTCATAGCTGCAATTGCACATGTGTATCCTTTGGGCAGATAGTACTTTGTTCATATATGACCATAATAATATCAAAATAATTATTGCATAAAAAGAGTCTGTTCTTAACAACACTAGTTTTGACAATAGTAATAAGCAAGAATTTGTGCTGTTCTTCATTCTCTGAAGGTATGGGCATGCACAGTCATTTGAGAACTAGTTATACTAGAAGCATGTGCCCCACACAGTCTCTAATAGCTAACATAGGTGAGAAACAATTAACATCATCACTAGTCATTCCTGTAACTTCATTGCCATTCCGTCTGAAAGTTTTTCCAGTTTTGTAGAAAGGTTTTTATTCGGTGATGTGACTTTATAAATTCTTATGGAATCCTTCTGTGTATTTTCTTTTAATCTTATACTTGATCTTTTGTGAAGACAATTGTAAAACGTTGATAAAATCAATTTTTTGAAACTTTATGGTTGCACCAAATCTTAGTCTCATCCTGATCTTTTTGTATATGCATGGTTTGCATTTGTACAGCATCTGTATATACTTCCAGCCAACTTAACATATTACAAATTAACTGTAGATGTTTGTTTATTTTACATAATTGCCCATTTTTAAGTTCCTTTGGTTGTAATTACTTACTATTTCTATCAAATGGCCTTTGAAATTTGTTAACCGTGTTTTCCAAATTGGTTCTTTCCACTTTATTTGTTTGCATTTCCACTTTAATTTCAGAATCACCCTGTCAATTTTTTACCAAGGTCAACTGTGATTTTCATTGATGTTACTCTGAATCTAGAGATCTCTTCAGGCAGGAAACTGGCATCTTTAATGTCATTTGTCTAATTCATAAACATTGCAAAGGTCTTCACTTGTTCAGGTCCTCTTTATTTTTTGCCAAGTAATATTTGTATCATTTTAAATGTATGTTACAGGTGGCTTGGATATGGTTTAAAAATGTCCCCAGGGATTTTATGTGTTGAAATTAAATGCCCATTGTGAGAAACTAAGAAGATTGAATATTTTCATTTTTTATAAATCAATTGTATATAAAATGGGTTCTACTATGACATTTTCTCATATATATGATATATACATATGCCCATAAATATGTATGATACATATACATATATATGAACAATACCCAACACATTTATAATATATTGTCATTGTATCTCAAAATATCTCTTATTTGCTTCCTGTTCCTGTTGTTTCCTTTTCTTTTTCCATCTATTTTCTCTTCTACCTTTATCTTCATTATTTTGATGACCTAATGCTTTTCTTAGGATTATTTAGAGGGTTCTGAGTAAAGATTATTTACAATAGCATAAGCACCATACGAATGGCTACAACACTAATGCAAATGTCTCTCCTTCCCGCCCCACCCCACCCCACCCCCATGACCATTAACTGACTGAAAATCCTCGGAGAGGGATGGGGCTTCATGAATTCTTCCCAAGTAGCCATCATTATCTACCTATATGTCCTTTGGAAAATGACTCACACTTCCCTCCCATGATATGATGTTTATGGTTATGAAATCAAATCTTTCACATCTTATACCTGTAAGCCTATCTTTCATGAGATCAAGGATGTGTCGGTAATGCCATGTTCCACAGCCAGTAGTCTGTATCTCTCCAATCCCTTTCCCGGATCATACAATCTCTTGAGCCATTCTTCTGTGATATTTCCTGTTCCCAAGGAAGGAGGTGATCATAGATCAGGAGGTAACTATGACAATTTCTTACTTTTGAGTACTCTGCCCAGTTAGGAGACCACAGCAAAAAGAAACAAAGAAAAAAAAACTTCTCTAATTAAAGCTGATGATAGCATTGATCTCTGAAAATGAACACATTAATTAAAGGATAAGTTGGTGGAGCTGTCATGTTCATTTAGCAAAGTAAAAGAGGAGAAGTGAAGAAAAGAATCAATAAGAGCATCTTCTTCGTTAGTGCCTCTGATCTCCTCTACTCATGACATTTTCACCAAGTTTAGAGTAGCAGGTATAGATTCCCCCTTGTGAGGTGAGTCTCAAATCTAAACTAAGACCAGTTGTTTTTTCCCATTACTGAAATGTCACTATTGCACTGGCGGGCACATCTTACCTTGCCAAGTCTCATCACGGACTTCTGAATCCACAGCTGAGTAAGACTTCTGACAATTATCCCACAGCATAGCACCCTCTATCTTGATGAGCTAGTCAGTAGGAAAGAGTCTCCCGTTTCAGTTGTAGATTGATTTCTCTGTGTCCAAAATGAAAATATATGGTATCTTTAGCACTAGGGAGGTAGCGTCTGGAAAACAGTGTTCATGGCAAATGCTTTTATTATTTTAGGATTGTCAAAGACTTCCTTAGCTGATAACTTTCGAAACATGTAGCTTGCCCACTGTACTGTGATTAAACAGCTTTATCTGTCCATGTATGCTATATCTGGTCATGTCATTTTATAATTTATTTTAATTTATGATTAGCATATCTATTATGATTTTCTGATTTTTCCTAAAGCTTTAGTTTTCATTAGTATTATCCTGATCTCCATTCCTCCTTGCTTTGACTTTACCACAAGAGCATTTCTCCTTACATTTTCTGTATAACATAGTTTTAAACCTAACTCTCTCCCCTTATACGAGATCTTGTTAGGTTCTTCATTTTCCAATGATACCCATTTAAATGCACATACATAAAAATTAGCTGCTAGTATCTGTGATCCTATGAGCATGAGAGCAGGCATGTGGTGCATTTCTTTTGAAATGTAAGTTTCTTCACTAAATTTTCAAGCTCTCTCATTTTCCTTCAGACTTAATAGTTTCAATTACTTTTCAGCTCCATAAAGTGTTTGCTGACAGAGAATTAATGTTTAGAGCATATCAAGACCTCACAAAACTGAGCAAGGAAAAACAAAAAGCCAATTTAAAAATTGAACCATAGACTTTTGAAGCTCTAGAACTTAGGAGAGTGTTCCTACTATTATTTTTCGAAGTGGTCATAGTGTCAAACTGCTTTATTAATAAGTATCTTCTACTCACAGGTTAGTGCTGCTCAATCATTAGAGAAGTTTCTTGTTTGCAATGAATGAAGCTTAAACATAACCTCAGTACTGCTCAAAGTATGTGAGGGGTATGGCTTCTGGTAGGGTGAACATGCTCTAGGGGATAACCCTATACCCATGCACACAGGGGCAGTGATTGATAGACATAGTGGGTATTTAAAAGTAAAAGGAAGAATACATCCAGCTGGGGGTGTGTGTGAGAGGAGTGGAAAGGTAACTTTAAAGATACTTTATATAAATGTATGAAAATCTCAACAAAATCAAGAGCATTTTAAAGTTTATATGTAGTTATATAAATTATCTTTAATAATGTGGGATGATCTTTATCTTAAAATAAATTAACAATTTTTTAAGTCACACTCATCCTGCATTGGGAAGCTGATAAACTCTCAGATGAGGTTATATTTACTTCCATCTTTTATTCACATTGGGAAAACAAGTAGAGGGTGGTTCAGTGGAGATGTGAGTATTAAGGGCTAATCTGTGTGCTGAGAACTCTTGCCTGTTTCGACTTGTGTCTCCCCTCTCTTACCATGGCTAGTAAACAGCATCACAGATCTGTTTCCTCTGTGCCTTGTGTCCTTTGACACAGAGTCACCCTTCTTTTCCACATCTGCTTTCTCTTCTATTTTCTCACTGAATCCTAAACTCCTAGCTCTTTGTGTCCAATTGAATCTTCAGGGTATTTTGTTTTGCTTTCTTTTTGGTTGGGCTTGAATATGTTTCGACTAGTTTCAGATATTTATTACCCCATTTTCCTGTAAATTAAAGTTTATAGTATTTGATCTTTCCTTGGCATGCTATAGGCATGAGTAATAGGTTTTATTTTCTCACCTTATTGATTTGTTTGTGTTATTAAAGGATGTATGGAGTGATTAAAACATATGTGTCTGTTTATTTATCTCCTTGTTTTATACTAGTTAACCATAGAATTATAAATAGAGAATACTTGGGTATCCAAAAGTGAATGGAAAGCAGAATCCATTATCTTCCATCAATATTATCCAGGGAATAAGCAAAGGATTTCTGATTGATGGCAATGTTGGCAAGAATATCCACATCCTGTTTAGTCTTTGTATTCAATCAATGTAATAAAGTAGTTACAGATGCACAGCATGTTTTCATTGTTGAGCAAGAAGCTGTTGGAAATGAGCAGCATAAAACATGACTCTTGCTTGAAGAAAATTAGAGATAAATTAAAATAAGTTGTTCATACAAATTAAGCACTAATGCGAGTTAATCACAGAAAATTTTAAAGGGTAATATGACTATTAGTCAAATAGGAAACTCACACACCTTAAAAAGAATCTTTGAACTGACCCAAATGAGGAATATGGAGAAAAGTACGGTGTTTTCTATGATCGTAGCTGTAATTGGGTCTCTGTCATTTCATAGGTGTTTCAAAACTATATATCAATGTACTAAATGCTTGTTACTTCAGTCCATGACATTGCCTGGGTTCCCCTGCATGAGTTCATCCCCTCTGGGCTTAGTACCTGTTCCAAATCCACTTTTTAGCAGCTTTTCACAGAAAATAGCCTTTATATCCCTTCTCCCCAGTGCAGTTGCCTCTTTACTTAAGAATTTCTCAGCCGGGCGTGGTGGCACATGCCTTTAATCCCAGCACTCGGGAGGCAGAGGCAGGAGGCAGGCAGATTTCTGAGTTCAAGGCCAGCCTGGTCTACAAAGTTCCAGGACAGCCCGGGCTATACAGAGAAACCCTGTCTCGAAAAACCAAAAAAAAAAAAAAAAAAAAAAAAAAAAAAAAAAAGAATTTCTCAGTCTCTCAGTACAAGAAATAAGATGTGCCTCTTCTTAAAGATAAAGTGAGTGTGTATACATTAGTTCATAGCTACATGACGTTACTGAAGACTCAAACTTCTGTCCTTAGAAAGAGACTTTTTACCAAATAGCTTTTGGTATCTATATGATTCAAGCGTTCCTGTCTCCTCATAGGTATAAAGTCCATTTTATTTTAGCCAGGAATAGACGGCATAGAGACCAGATAGATCTAAGTATAGCCACCGTATTTCAGCAGTTAGCCAATCTAGGTGGCTGTTGCTAAGGGTTATATTTTTTTAAGACAAATTGTTTCCTTTTTGTTCCCCCAGCTCTTGCTTACCATAAGGTGATTGGACCAATGGTGGAGGTGCCAGTAAAGTGAGTAGAATTTGGCAGCTGTTTTGGAGCTTCCATCCCCCTTTTGGCCATCCCGAACCCCCCATTTAACTGTCACTTATCTGCTCTTCTCCTTGTGGATCCCTTACCAGGGTGAATCCTGCCCTCTCTGTTGCAGCATCATCTTGCTCTGGTTTCACTTATCTATTCTCTGACCACTTTTTAAATCCAAGATTGAATCTCCAGGCTGTCAGGTTGGAGAGGGCATTATACTTCCTTCTTCCTTTCTGTATAAGAGAAACAATATTCATCTTAGACCACAGATCTGAGTGCCCCAAATGATGATTCCCACAGTTGTCACCTTTATAAGGAAGACAAAATGATGGTCTCACTATGAACCTATCCACTCCCTTTGCTCTGAGGGCCTCACCTCCCTTCTACATTCAGATGGGTAGTCAGACATCTTACACGGATGCTCAGGGTATGAAAATAAATGTATTGAGAGGTACAGACAGAAGCTTAAAGGCTCATTATGGCATCCTCTGAATTCCATTCTCCTTTGCTTTGATCCCTTCCCTTACTAAATGTCTAAAGCCAGTCCAGTAAAGGAGAGATGGTTAGATCTTACTTCTTAGAATAATAGCGAAGAATTTTCAGTAGCTGTTAATCCATCAACTGTTTCATTTCAAGGAAGTCTGAAAAGGGTGAAGTTGAGGTTTGCAACATAGAAGCAGAGAAAACTATCTACAAAAAGGCCCTAGCCCTAGCTGCCAGGAGCTCAGTTGTAAAAAGAGAAAGCAAAGCAGGAAAGCTGCAGGAAACATTACTTTTCTGGAGGTACAGGCTTACAAGGGAAGAGTCAGGGTTTCAAACTACCAACCTACCAACAGAGGCCTAGGGGGCATTTGTGTTTGTGATACATAAGTAAGTGAGTGTGTGTGTGTGTGTGTGTGTGTGTGTGTGTGTGTGTGTGTGTGTGGTGTTACACATAAGTACATTTACGTGTATGTGCAGTCTGCCCTCCGCTGTGCATGTGGAGGTCAGAGGTCAACATGAACTTCAGGTATTCTCCTCTATCACACTCCACCTTACTTTGTAGGGCAGGATCTCTCACTGAACCTGTAGTTCACTGTTTCAGTTAGAATGGCTGCCTGTATTTCCTGATATCTGCCTGTGGCTAGTTTCCAGTACCTGCCTCTGTGTCAGCTTTTACGTGGATATTCAGATACACCTGAGGTCATGTTTTCCTGCTTACACAGAAAACACTGTACCCCCTGAACCATCTTTGCAGACCCTCCTGTCCTTTAGGAATCTTCAAGGTAACTATTTAAACTAACACTGATGCAATCAGTCACAGATCACACAAGTGTCTGAAGAAGAGCTCTTGGGTCTATCACAATATGGCTAGCAGCGATTTTCCAGTCTCTGTCCACACACACAAATTCCATTGATTCTAGGAATCCTAACCCTGATCCTGAAGTGCATAATGGTATCCCAACATGGAGCTCACTTTCAAACTTTAATGTTTTCTACTCAGGAACTCGATGTGATGGATCACCCACTCTCTCAACTCCTCTTTGTTTTATTTCATGTTGTTTCTTATCTTCTTTATAAGCACCTTAATAAAATTTAAAAAACCTAGAATATAAAAAAGATCTTGCTTGTTAGGTTTCCATTGTCTTTTCTCACTGCTGCTAAATATGCTGTCTACATATATAAAAATACCTGTCTACCACCTGAGAAACTCTTTCCAAAGCGGCAGTGACAGTGACTCTCATACCTTCTCTCCAGTCTGTCTGTGAGGATGCCAAATATCTATGAGACTGTAATTGACACAACCTAAGGTTGTAGAATATTAACTTAAAATAAGCACAACAATCTTCTCAGAAGGAAAACAATGCCCTGAACTTCACTGATATTATTGTCTGATCTAATATGTAAAACAAAACTAATTTAATCACTTTGATAAAAGGATTCCAGGGCCCATTCCTTCATTAGATTTTAAAATATTCTCTGTAACAATAGATTTTACTCTGCCTGAGGAATCAAACACTAATTACTCTTTTCCCAATAGTAAATAAATAAATTTTTTAAATCAAAGCTCAAAATATTTTAAAAAGTAATTATATTGATCTTTTATAATGTTTTCATTACAAATATATTCTTTTAATTTCCATTATTCCTTCAAGGCATTGGCTTTAATAGATCTTGTTTTAATGGTTTCTCGTGTGATGCATGTCACTGGCTTATATTAACATTCTGTCATCAGCTAAATAAATAGGTACTTCTCTGTGTAGTTCAGTTTTCTCTTGTTAAAATCACATTCATAAACACATGTTTTAGGGTTTAAAATTAGGCACTTTTCAATATGCCTTAAAAAAAATGGAAATTTGCAAAGCATCAACAGTCCATAATTTCACACAAAAATCCATCATGAGAGATCTCATTGTCCCCTTTGGTGACTGTCTGTCCTTTGCTAACCTGAACACAATTCCAAAATTGTGCTCTCTGCCCTTCTTGCCTTTTCCTTTCAAGGGATAATTATTACTGGTCATCATTGGAAAGGAGTCATAGCCTCCTATCTTCCCTGACAGTGGAGAGGACACTATATTAGACAATGACAAAGCAAAAATTGAGAAATGATACTTTATAGTCAAAACATCACTCAAACTTTAAAAAACAAATGGTATACATTCCATGGTGCTGGAGAGATAGTTCAGTGCTTAACATTGCAGGCTGCTCTTGTAGAGGACTTAAGTTCAGTTCCCAGCACCTACTTGGTAGCTCATGGTTTACTCTAACTCCAGTCTGAGGTGGGGTTGGGAGTGGGAGTTGAATCTGATGCCCTCTCCTGGCCTCTGTGAACACCAAGCATAAATGTGGTGCACAGACATGTATCTAAGCAAACATCCATTAACGTAAAATATAAATAAAATTTTCAAAAATAAAAAAGATGAGAAGTAAGAATTCTTATATCTCTGACATCTCCACTCTAGTATTAAGCAGTGATATCTTTTCTGTCTCTTCACCCAAAAGGAGAAGGCAAACAAACAGCTCCACTCCAGTCCCAGGCAGCAATTGATGCCTTCTCCGTCTCTCTTCCCCAATGGGGAAAGCAGCACACTTATTTAGCTGACCAGAGCTGCATCCATGAGGATAGTGAGAGATTTCAGTTGGTAAGACTTCAGTTAGTATGAAGAAAGTATTCTTTTCAGCTTCACCTCTCTCAGTTACACACTGGCTATATGATTCAATTATATAATACATGAAAGCAAGGTGTTATTTTGAAAATATTTCCTACATGACTTATGTCATGGAAGTGAACTAGTCAGGGCCTAAATCCTGATGGAGTCTGGGCAATACATGTTCTAAAGAGAAGAAAGCATTGACTAGGAGCCCCTGATGATGTGTCTTTACTGCCGAGCTTCAGGTTCCATCTTTTGAATCCACTGAACTCCCATTTGAGACTTATTCTGTTCTAGACTTCTGTTTCTAATTGCTCACTTTTATCTTAGTTCTTTCATTCTCCTCATGTTTTACTGGACATGTGTACCGTTCTCAGCATGGTGCCTCCTTATCCATTCTCTGCTTCATAACTTCTGATGCCAAAGGATTAGTAAAGTCAAAGTGTTTCACGTTTGGTGCTTATACTACTCAAGATTAAATTAAAATGTAGTTTCTTTTCTCACTTTCCCACCTAGAATAAGGATCCTTCAAGACTTTACTGCCATAGAAGGAAGATCACAGTGTGGCCAGATAAAGATTCCCCAAGAGTCATTGTGAGTGCTCACAGGACACCCTGGATCTCCCACCTCCACTTTGCAGAAACAGAACACAATTCTTTTAAAACTCCTAGAGACTAAAGCTAAGGTCTCCTGCCAGTTACACAAATGTTTCATGACATCTAACTATTTTTAAATTCATTGGCATATTGGGATCTGGGCTGCATACCATTTGGTGTGGCTTAGAAAGCAGTTCCAGAGATGATTCATTGAAAGAAAAGGATCTTACTCTGAACGTGGGTAGTACCATGCACAGGCTGATAGCCCACATAGAAACATGGGTAGTACCATGCACAGGCTGATAGCCCACATAGAAACGTGGGTAGTACCATGCACAGGCTGATAGCCCACATAGAAACATGGGTAGTACCATGCACAGGCTGATAGCCCACATAGAAACATGGGTAGTACCATGCATAGGCTGATAGCCCACATAGAATCGTGGGTAGTACCATGCACAGGCTGATGATAGCCCACATAGAAACATGGGTAATACCATGCACAGGCTGATAGCCCACATAGAAACATGGGTAGTACCATGCACAGGCTGATAGCCCACATAGAAACATGGGTAGTACCATGCACAGGCTGATGATAGCCCACATAGAATGAGGCAGGAAAACAAAGCAAAGACACTAGCATAGTGCCTCTTTTCCTTTTCCTTGTCCTGCATATTATGAACTGATATAATCTGACACACCAACCTCACCATGATGAACAGATACATCCTTCCTATTTTGATATGTCTTTTGAAAGAGTTTTAGTCCCAACAACAGAAAGCTGACCACTTCATACACTTGTATTCTGAGATTACCTATACCTTCCCTAATAAAATAGCATTTTTGTGTATGAAAAAAAAGAAATATGATGGTAGGATACATATAAACAAGACAGAATTATCTTCTGGTGCCATCTTAAAATAATGGATCTTGTGACTGGCCAATCACATAACTGACAACACAGTAACAGAGTAGCACTGGTAAGTTACTCTGTGTGTGCAAGCCCAGAACTTGGCAAGTTACATCCATACACTCTTCCACTTCACCGTCACTAAGAGTGCAATGAAATAATTTCTGGCTACTGAGAAATAATAATTTACAAGGTTTTTGTTCAAAATGGAGGGGCTAAAGAAACATGAAGAGAAGTGTAAAGTAGAAATGTGTTTCAACAACTAACCAGGCTAATTATAAGCTTATACTCCTCCCCCACCCATGCTGAGACAGTCACTGCTTAATCATTCCCAATTAAGTATTTCTAGAAGAAAGGTGATTAATTACAGCTCATGATGACAGACTCAGTGGTGGCCGTCCCACTGCTAGACATTTCTGAGTTTCCTTGTGTCTAGGAGTCTTCCTGATATCTGTCAGCCATGTAGGGACTTTAGGTGATAGAAGACAGTTTCTACATAAAATGCATAGTCTTTTAAAACTGGAAAAACAAAACCGTTAAAAATGTTTTGACCATGTCATAAGAAGTTTATTGTAAAAGTTCATCAGTTAATTTATCTGAATTTTTCCCCAAAAACCCAAAGTGATGGCAGCATCCTAAAAATTTAAAAAAAAATTAAAAATCAGAAAATATTTTCAACTGCAAATATTCTAACAAATGTTGAGTAAATTTTTGAGGTAGAAACAGAAGGAAAATCCTCTTGAAAACAGATGCATTACAAATTCATATTATTAAAAATGAACTTTACAGTATGAATATCTATATGTGCACCTATGTTTGTACACACATACATACATAAATACATACCCACAATGTTTTTAAATTAAAAGTATCATTCAATAATCAGAAACAGTTTTTTTTCGAAGTAAATTATATGACTCTTTGTACAAAATTCTTAAAAGTTCTAAGCCAGTGTCAACTGACCTCTAAGCCAAGGCTAGGGAGTGCGTGACTCCATAGGTTGCATAAGCTGATACAGAGTTCCATACAGTTCTATGATACACATACGAACTGTAGGCACAGTTCCTTACATATTCATACAGAAACTCTGCAGCACAGAAATGACGGTGCTTCTTGCTAAAACTTCCCAGGAACCAGTGTGAGCATGCAGGCAATAATGCTGGTCTTGTAACTCCAGTTCAGCCTGCTGTTTACTTTATCAGATTTTATCTCCAAATCGAACTCCAATTTCAACAAATGGCAAAGACATTTATGGCCAATATATCCAGTTTCCCCTCAAAATATCACCTCTGGAGTCAATTCCAAGAATTTAATTGTATGAGACAAACAGCAACTGTTGCTTTGGTGAAATACTTCTTTTTTTCTCCCTTATTCAGAGGAAAACATCACATCACTGGCAAAATGAGAAATTTCATAAAGTAGCAATTCCTTTCCATCATACTGTAGCTGAGAGATGCAATTAATAAAAATGGAAAGGCACAACAGCTGAGCAGCACCCAAAGTAATAACTACCTTTATGAATATGAGACATGGTTCTCGGGGCCTCGAGGGACCAGTTCTCACCCCGTTGATCCAGTTGTCAGACAACATATTTCATATCATTGAACATGTCCTATTCCAAGCATGCAGGAACGGGATATTGGAGGAAACAGAAAAGTCAGACAAAATCAGAGTGCTTGCAAGCCCAGTTTTCTTACAGCAAGAAAACTGATCTATCTTGGAGAGTTGGCCAAGAATGAGAGAAAATTAAAAAGGGATTCACATCCAGAGAAGAATTAGAACATATGCTATATCTAGAAAATGTTGCCTGAAACCCCGAGTCATTTAGAGGTCCTGAATTTCCTGAGAACCACTGAAAATTTGTCCATTTCTCATTATTTTATACTTTGCCAAAATTTGTGTCATCTGCTTAGGCATACACTTATAACAAAAGTATCATTTACAGACAGTTCATCAGCCATCCTGCCCACTAGGATGCCCTAAAATGGCTTCTCATCCTACTTCCTTGACCTCAGGTAAAGAATGCAACCTAGCCCTGCCTGCAGTGAACATCATCTACTTTACAGGTGACTATGGCCTCTACCACACAAGGACCTCCTACAGAAAACAGTGAGCTCTTCACAGTCTTCGGAAAATTGGCAGTGTGAATATTGTGAGGCCACAGAAGTTACACCTGAACTCAAAAGTAACACCTATGCCTGGAATCATGTCTGACACCTCATTTGTACATCAAGGCAGAGTTTTCCCCCAAACTCAACCCCAAGCACAGTTCACTTGATTCACAACTCAAATAGTTAGGGTAACAAACAAAGATCAGATCAAAATGCCCACAAAAAAAGGTGACAGGTGGTATCTATATAACAAGATACTACCAACATCTTAACACCAGATGTCTATGCCCCATCAAAAAACATAAAGAGTATGATTAACCAAGACAATATGTCTCGTGCAACAATTAGTGCTCCCATCATAATGTTCCCTGAGAAAAGCAACTTGGCTGAGGTAGAAGATAATTAGTTCAAAATTATAAATAGATTATAAAATTAGAATGTATATTCAAGAACTCAAAGAGGATATGAATAAATGCCAAAATGAAAACTTCAAAAATATGAACAGTTGAAGGAAATTATGAAATCAATTTAAGACATGTAAAATCAGTTTCAGAAAGATAGATGCTCTGAACAAATGACCAACTGAAATAAAAATCAAGATGAAAAATTCAGCAAGTCAAATAAAAAGCTCAGAGGAAAACATTATCAATAGATTAGATTAAGTGGAATAGTCTTTAAGACAAGGTAGAGAAATTGGATTACTCAGACAAACAAAATATTAGATGGAAAAACTAACCCAGGAATGGAACATGCTGGACCTTTGGACCCTATAAGAAGTTCAAACCTATAAATAATAATTACCAAAAGAAGAATAAAGAATACCTGTAAAGAAAAATTACCAAAGAAACTCATGTGAAAGGCACAGAAAATATTTCTACACATCATCAAATATATATCCTTCATCTAAGAAAAGTGATGCTTATGAGGTTCAAAGGCGTACACAGTACCAAATAAACAAGACCAGGAAGTAAATTCACCTAATACTCAAAACATTAAAAACTCCATAACAAAGGAATGATACTGGAATCTAGAAAAGAGGACAAAGTCACAGATAAGTGTGAGTGTTCTCTAATTCGCCCGCGAATAAGGACACCACACACAATAGGGTTCTTCTGCAGCAAGCTTTATGCGTCTTGAGAGGGAGAGCATAAGCTTCACAACCGGAGACCCCAGGCAATCCGAGCCCCTCCCTTTTATAAGAAATTCTCCCTGCCTCGGACGTGGCAAGCCATGATTGGCTCAACACTGATTGCCCCATCCCTGAGGCGGAGCTGCCCGGGGCGGGGATTTCCAGCACAGGATGTTTACGAGTTGTTATTGAGGAAATGACTCAGCACAGGATGTTTACGAGATAGCACTGAGGAAATGACTCAGCACAGGATGTTTACGAGATAGCGGCGCTCCACATCTCCCCCTTTTTTGTCTAATAAAACCAACTGGACACCCAGTATGAGAGGACGGGAACATTGGCCGAATCCTCTTACTCAGAGATGTAAGAACTATGTCCGCAAGCAACAACTAGGCTTGAGTGGGACCCGAAGTTGCTCCGACCTGTCCCTCTGCCATTTTTTCGAGGAGGGGAAGACTAGGGCAGGAAACCCCCACTAGACGGCATATTCCCCAGGTGGGACGGGGGGACCACCTGTGCGATGCATTGCTCTACAATCCTCTAGGGCTGCTGAAGCTCACCCGCTAAAGCGCGGGCAGCCAGCGACCAGTGGTGCAAATCGATTTTGTTTAAGCGCCGCCAACCATACCTGTGCAGATTGCCCCTGCTCCAAGGCAGCAAGCGCCTGGGATATCATGATTTTGTCTCTATTATTTTTCTTATATAATTTGCAAATTAACCATAAGCTAGATACCGATCCGAAGCAAAGGAGAATTCCAAACAAACCCACCCCCACCCATTCCTTAAAATAAGAAACAGCAGAAGAAATCCATGACGAAAAGCCTTCGGTCAAGGAGAGGTCAAGTCTGGTGGAATTGATTTAGACGATGGCCAATCTAAGTTTCTGGAGGGTTTGATCAAAATCAGACGTCCAATTATATAGCAGCTGTTGGGACAAACTCTTAGAAAGATTAGCGGCATATGTGAAATTATAGCATCATGTTTTTTGCCTTGTTCAACCCTTCCTCCGACACGATTTTTTCATTGGACAGGGTTAGGCCCAAATGTTGCATAATGTCTCTCCCCCAAAGGTTTACTGGGAGCGGGAGCACATAAGGTTCGAATTTACCCTTTTGTCCCTCAGGAGCCTTCCAGGTCAAACTCATTGAGCTTATGGCAGGGCATGAATGATATCCCAGACCTTGTAGAGAGTGGGACGATTTTGTAGTGGGCCAAGCTTTTGGCCACCAGTGCGTGGATATAATGCTTTTGTCTGCCCCGGTATCAAGAATACCTTCAAACCTTTTTCCATTTACTTCGAGGCAGAGTTTGGGCCTTTCATTCAGGGATACAACAAGGTAGGCTGAATCAGTTCCTGACGACCCCCTCGTTTTGGGACTGGGGCCTGGGGAGCCCTCCCAGAGGGTGTCGGGGAGGAGCAGCAATTGAGCTATCCTATCTCCTGCACTGATGGAAAACACACCCCTGGGGCTGGAACATAAGACCTGTATTTCGGGGGAGTGTAGATGGTCAACAACCCCAGGATGGACCACTAGGCCCCGTAAGGTGAGTGATCCTCGTCCGAGGATAAGGCCCATGGTCCCAGGGGGCAAAGGTGACATTGGCTCTATAGGTACTGGTTGGATACTCATTTGGGGCATTAGTAGGAGGTCGGAGGCGGCACGCAGGTCCACCCTTGTGGGTCTTCCTGGGTCGCTTCTTCCGCCATCCCGGATGTTCTGACAAACCGGTTCCCATATCTTTGAGGGCCCTGGGACCGTGGGCCCAGTGACCCGTTTTTTGACACATTGGGAGCAGGAACATTTAATGGAGGCAAAAGCCTTCCCTGTATATCTCGCACTGAGCGACATTGATCTGCTCTGTGGTACCCTTTACCACACCTCGTGCAGAGGGTCAAGACCCCCCCTTTCTTGTCTGGGGCTTTGCAATCTCTTTTGAAATGTCCAGGCTTACCACAATTAAAACAGGTCCGTTCACCGGTCTTCTTTTGTGGAGGATGCTTTTGTGCTAACATGATGGCGGCCGCGAGGCCAGTATTGCTAAGTGGACCTCCAAGCTCTCTACACACTCTTAGCCATTCTTGCAACCCTTTTGATTTTCTAGGAGCAATGGCATTCCTGCATTCCTGGGTGGCTTGTTCAAAAATCAGTTGCTCAATAAAGGGTCCTATCCCCTCTGGGTCCCCAAAGATTTTTCCTGCCGCCTCCACCATGCGTGCGACGAAGTCGGCAAAGGGCTCCTGGGGCCCTTGAACAATTTTTGTAAGCTGATTGGTGGTTTCTCCCTTGTGGTTAAGTGACTTCCAGGCCCGTATGGCTGTGCTGGAAATCTGGGCGTACGCCCCCCAATGGTAATTAATTTGATCTGCGGCCCACGGGCCTTGGCCTGTTAAAAGGTCAAATGTCCAATCCCGCTGCTCTTGCGTAAGGGCTATTGCGTTGGCCCTGGCCTGGGACTGGGCTGCCTCATGCCACAAGGCTTTCCATTCTATGTATTGTCCCATGGTAGGCAAGGCGGCCTTAACCACCATTTGCCAATCACTAGGTGTCATGGCAGTTTGTGCCATTCTTTCAAGAATCATAATAGTAAAATTAGCATTGGGACCATATTTTCTTACTGTTTCTGCAAGATCTTTTATCTGACTATAGTCTACAGGAGCGTAGATTCTCCCCCCTTCCTGTTCATAAACAGGAAACGCTAATTGTAGCTTGCGGAGGATCTTTTGGGGAAAAAAGGAAGTTGTGGATGACCGGGCCTCATAAGGTGGGGGAGCGGAGGGAATGGCGGCAGCCAACAATCTCCTATCCTTAGAGAAGACACCGGACGCGGGCTTACTTGACTCAGGTCGCCCGCCTTCATCTGGGTGATACCTTTCTCCTTTATATCTAACTGCTTCTTCTTCTAACTCGCCCTCTTCCTCCGAGGTCAGCTTACTATCCTCGGTTTCAGAAGAATCCGAGGTATCTCTTAGGTGGAGGGCAGCCAGTTCTCGGGTCGGATATAACCCGGGCCTGCTGCTCCCCTTCTCTCCCTTTCTATTTCTCCCGGGAGGTCCTTTTTCACTTCCCTTTTTTGCCTTTTTTACGGTTTTTGTGCGCACACCCATCCTCTCACTACGCTCGGATTCTGACATACCTTCCTGCATAGCTTCTAAAACCTTTTGCCCTTTCTTTCGGGCTAGGAACCATACAACCAAAGCCACGAAGACGATAATTAAAGCCTCGGGCAATCCCTCCCACGGCCCAGTTAGTTGAAGGGAGTGCGAAAGGGTCAGGTAAAATTCAGGCATACCTTTCCGAGACGTAGTTCCTGCAGTTCTGGACCCTCCCCGTCACCGAGGGATCTCCGACATGTTCTTTGTTTTCCCGGGTTTTCGGCACCAGATGTGAGTGTTCTCTAATTCGCCCGCGAATAAGGACACCACACACAATAGGGTTCTTCTGCAGCAAGCTTTATGCGTCTTGAGAGGGAGAGCATAAGCTTCACAACCGGAGACCCCAGGCAATCCGAGCCCCTCCCTTTTATAAGAAATTCTCCCTGCCTCGGACGTGGCAAGCCATGATTGGCTCAACACTGATTGCCCCATCCCTGAGGCGGAGCTGCCCGGGGCGGGGATTTCCAGCACAGGATGTTTACGAGTTGTTATTGAGGAAATGACTCAGCACAGGATGTTTACGAGATAGCACTGAGGAAATGACTCAGCACAGGATGTTTACGAGATAGCGGCGCTCCACAGATAAGGACAATCTTCTCAGAATAATACTTGACTTTTCAATGGAGACTTTGAAAGCCTAAAATGTCTAGAATAAATGTTATCCAATTTCTGAAATACCTTAGATGCCAACCTAGAAAAAGAGAAAGGAAAACTTTATGTGGTAAAAACAAGCAAGGTAACCAATTGAAGCCAGAATTTCAGAGTGCACTAGAAGGAATACTTATATATGAAGAAAAGGTTAAACATACCTAAGAAGCCACACACAGGGAATGAGTAATTCCAGAACACTGTATTCAAAGAGGTCTAAACCTACATCCCAAAATTAATAAAATAACAGGAATGAATGCACATTGTTCAATAATTGACTAGTAATTATCTCAGGTTGCCAATAAAGACATACACATTAATAGATTGAACCAGAAAACAGGATCTACCTTTTTTCTGCAAAAACCAGCAAACAAACAAAACACCTTACAAACAACAATAGGGACCACTTTAGTGTAAAATAACACCAAAGAAAAGTCTATCAAGCCAATACATGAAGGAATAAGTGGATATAGAGATTCTACTATCTGGCAAAATAGACTTCAAACCAAAGCTAATCAGAGGAGATAAGGAGGTTACTAATCAAATGAAAAATCTAACAAAAGTATATTTTAGTCCTAAACATATATTTACTAAACATAGGAACACCTAATTTCATAAAAGAAACATTATTACTTAAACAACACATGAATAATGGATAATTGTAATACCCAACTCGCACCAATAAACTCTCAGAAAAAAAAATTAAAAACAAATTCTGGAGTTAAATATTATCATAAATGAAATGGACTTAACATAGCTATATAACATTCCACCTTAATATTAAAGGATGTAATCTCTTCTCAGCAGCTCATAGACTTCCTTGAAAATAGACCACTTGATAGGATTCACAGGAAAATCTCAATACATATGGGAAATTTTAAGGCAGATAAGAAATTGTGTCTGAGCACAAAGGAATAAAGCCAGATATCAACAGCAATAGAAACTGAAGACAGTGCATGAATTTATGGAAATTAAACAACTGAAAGAACTCTTGAAGTTTGCAATACCAAGAGACCTCTCTTCCCAGTGATGGCCGACTAGGCCATCTTCTGCTATATATGCAGCTAGAGATATGAGCTCTGGGGGTACTGGTTAGTTCATATTGTTGTTCCACCTATAGGGTTGCAGACCCCTTTAGCTCCTTGGGTGCTTTCTTTAGCTTCTCCATTGGGGGCCCTGTGTTTCATCTTATAGATGACTGTGAGCATCCACTTCTGTATTTTCCAGGCACTGGCATAGCCTCATACAAGACAACTATGACAGGGTCCCTTAATCAAAATCTTTCTGGCATATGCAACAGGGGAATGCCAGGGCCAAGAAGCAGGAGTGAGTGGGTAGGGGAGCAGGACAGGGGGAGGGTATAGGGAACGTTCGGGATAGCATTTGAAATGTATACAAAGAAAATATCTAATAAAAAAATTAAGTTAACAAAAAAGAAAGAACTCCTGAAAAAAAATTGTTTGAGAGAAATCAAGCAAGAAATTTAAAATTCCCTACAATTGAATGAAAATTAACACACAAAAATCTAAAGAACGCAATGAGTGCAAGCCTTAGAACAATTTATAGCTCTAAGTGCATTTTTAAAAAATGTACCTTGAGCCAGGCAACAGTGGCTCACTCATTTAATCTCAGCACTCAGAAAGCAGTGGCAGGTGGATCTCTGTGAGTCCAAGGCCAGCCTGGTGTACAGAAACTTCCAAGACAGCCAGATCTAAACAGTAACCCTATATCCACAAAGAAAGAAAGAAAGAAAGAAAGAAAGAAAGAAAGAAAGAAAGAAAGAAAGAAAGAAAGAAAGAAAGAAAGAAAGAAAGAAAGAAAGAAAGAAAGAAAAGAAAGACACACAGAAAGAAAGAAGCCTGAGCAACATAAAACAACAATAAAAACTTGAGATATTTCATATTAATAACTTATTATGATGTACCTGAAGGCCTTGCAAAAACACAAAAAAACAACAGGCCAAAACAGTAGATGAGAAAATAATATCAGGGCTGAAATTAATGACATAGAAATGGAAAAAATAGCTCACCTTTCTTACTCTTATCTCTAACCCTCCCTTTCTCCATGTGGCCATGGCTGGCCCTCTCCCTCTTTCTACCTTCTCTCTTTATCTCTGCCTTTCTACAATAAAGCTCTAAAACCATAAAAAAAAAAGAAATAGAGAAAATGAACAAGAAAAATGTTCTTTTTTTAAAAGTCATCCTATCCATCATATACAGGTATATGTCCAGCATGCTCATCATGTTATCTTGTCTTAGCTCTACAAAACTTCCCTCTCATATTAGTTACTTTTCTTATTGTTGTGTCCAAACACTTGACAAAAGCAACTCACCAAAGAAAGGGATTGCTTTGTCTCATAGTGTTCAATTTAATATATAGTCCATCATGCAGGACACACATTGTGTCACAGTTATGAGCTGCAGGCCACATGCACGCATAGGCAGGGAGCCAGGAAAGGAAGATGCTGGTGCTCACCATGTGATGAAGGTGCCACTCACATTGAGAGTAGACCTTCCATCCACAGCTAAATGTTTCTGGTTAAACAGAGAAGTATGTGTCCTTGGTGAGCCTAAATTCAGTAAAGTTGACATTGAAGCCCAACCCTCACAATCATTATTTGTAGCAGCAAATTGAAACTCCTGGTCAAAAGATTTTTATCAGATATTTATGAAGAAGAAATGACTTGTTGCATATCAATAGCATCCTTTATAGTACTAAATGACAGCAATTTTACTTTGTTTTATTTTATTTATGCTGTGCAAAGGGTAGAACAACAGAGCACACGTGCTAGTGAGGTACTCTGTCACTGAGGTAAAACCCAGTCCTGATTGGCATTTCAAATTGATAAACAGAAAGCTCAAATATCCCTTTCCCTCTTTGAATCTGCCTAACAAAACCCTCAAGCATTTTATCTTCTAATTCCTCCCACCATCTTAGCCCGAAGGTATAGGAGATAGACTCTTGACCTTAGACATTTTTACTTTTATTTAAAAAGTATTGCATATTTAATTTTACCTATTTTGGGTGTATAGTGTAAGAATTCAACATGCACATACACTGTATACTTAAAAAACAAGCAAACCATCATCTCTATCTCTTTAAACATCTGTTTCTTTGTGTTGAGAAAACTTGAACTCCTGACCTCCATTAATTAAAAAGTATAAAACAAATCATCTATAGATACAATTATGATATTATGATATTATGTTATAGAACAGTAAAACCCTGTGTGTCTTCTCTTTCCTTCCCATCCTATCTTCTTCTGGGCACAACTCCCCTGCCTCCTCCCCTTTTTACCATAGCTCCTGTCTAAGAGCAAGAGCATATAGTATTTGCCTTAAAGCCCAGACATTTCTAACCAAGATTTTTTTCAGGTAGAGATGTGGGCGTGTGTGTGTGTGTGTGTGTGTGTGTGTGTGTGTGTGTGTGTGGTGTCATTCAGAGGTACTATTGAGCTAACATTCAGTAGAACAAGAAATGTATTGAATGACAGCTAGCGGGTTGACCAGCATTATATTTAGTTGCATATAAATATCATTCATTAAGGTGTGGTTTATATTTTAAAAGCCCGTTGAGGATAGAGATAGACTTGGAACATAAATGTGAATCAAGAGATACTAAGACTCAGTACCCACTAGCATGGGTAGTCTAGAAGTCCAGTTTTCTGAGTTGGATAAAGTTGAAGGTGAGATTTCATCAATGAAGATTTAGAAACTAAAATAAAGTTTCAAATGTTTTTGTCCTAATTATGTGTTTAAATTGGGAAAATTTATAGCCTCCTCTACAAAGACTCTTAATAAACAACAAACTTTGCAAAGATGACTGCATCTTTAAGTTAGAGTAAATATTGTTCCATTGTCTTATTTGTAATTCTGAAGAAATAGAGTAAAGAGGACAGAATGAAGAGCCATCATGGAGTGAAAATTTAAAGTCCTCAAGTCAATGAATGGACCCCATTCTCCTTCCAGTCAGCTGAGTCCATGATAGTCTACTCAGTTTCCACTTCACACCATCCTTGTGGCAGAGTGACTAAGTCCTGAACAGTGATGTGGGTACCCATCCTGAGCTTGCTCTATACTGAAGCAAAGGTGCTGTGTTCCTCTCACTGTTCATTACCCATCTGCTGGTAGAGAGCTGTGCAACTGGGTAACTAGAATCAGAGTAGAAGATACCTTGAGATGCTGATTCCCACATAGGTTCTTTAATTGTTGAGAATAGTTTTCCCTATCCTGTTTTTTTTGTTATTCCAGATGAATATGAGAATTGCCCTTTCTAACTCTGTGAAGAATTGAGTTGGAATTTTGATGGGGATTGCATTGAATCTGTAAATTGCTTTTGGCAAGATGACCATTTTTATTACTGTTGCCTCCGATTCCGACCAGCAGAAAGGAATGATGACACAGCATTCTTCTCAAAGCAGTTTATTCAGGAACCTTTCAACATGCATGCAGGAATCTCTCTGCAGGAATCTCTCTCTAGCCCCCAAACACAATCCCTTATATAACCCCTCTACCATGCCCCATCAGCCCAGTCCATGTAACAGCAATCCATTGGCCAGAATCATCACTCATCATATGGTCTGATCTTGCATCATGGTGCACTTGCGCAGTTCACCCAGTGGACGTGGCTTAATCAGGGTGTATGAGGAAGTTAGGTGCAAGTCATGAGACTTGGCTGCAGTCCTGGGTGCCATCTTGGGACTGCTGCCACACCCACTCCTCACATATTACATTGATCCTGCCTATACATGAGCATGGGAGATCATTCCATCTTCGGAGGTCTTCTTTGATTTCTTTCTTCAGAGACTTGAAGTTCTTGTGATACAGATCTTTCACTTGTTTGGGTAGAGTAACACCGAGGTATTTTATATTGTTTCTGACTATTGTGAAGGGTGTTATGTCACTAATTTCTTTCTCAGCCTGTTTATCCTTTGACTATAGGAAGGCTACTGCTTTGTTTGAGTTAATTTTATATTCAGCCACTTTGCTGAAGTTATTTATTAGCTGTAGGAGTTCTCTGGTGGTTCTGGGGGTCACTTAAGTATACGATCATATCATCTGCAAATAGAGATAGTTTGACTTCTTCTTTTCCAATTTGTATCCCTTTGATCTCCTTTTGTTTTCTAATGGCTCTGGCTAGGACTTCAAGTACTATATGGAATAGATAGGGAGAGGAACAGAGAGAGGACAGACTTGTCTAGTCCCTGATTTTAGTGGGATTACTTCAAGTTTCTCTCCATTTAGTTTGAATTTGGCTACTGGTTTGCTGTATATTGCTTTTATTATGTTTAGGTATGGGCCTTGAATTCCTGATCTTTCCAAGTCTTTTAACATGAAGAGATGTTGAATTTTGTCAAATGCTTTTTTTTTACAATTAATGAAATGATCATGTAATTTTTTTCTTTCAGTTTGTTTATATAGTGGATTATATTGATATATTTCCTTATATTGAACCATCCTTGGGATGAAGTCTTCTTGATCATGGTGAATGATTGTTTTGATGTGTTTTTGGATTCAGTTCTCAAGAATTTTATTGAGTATCTTTGCATCAATATTCATAAGTAAAATTGGTTTGAAGTTCTCTTTCTTTGTTGGGTTTTGTGTGGTTTTGGTATCAGTGTAATTATGGCTTCATAGAACGAATTGGGTAGTGTTCAAGCTGTACTACAGAATAATAGTGATTAAAACTGCATGGTGTTGGTAAAGTGACAGGCAAGCAAATCAATGGAATAGAACTGAAGACCCAGAAATGAATCTACACACCTATGGTCACTTGATCTTTGACAAAGGAGCTAATACCATCCAGTGGAAAAAAGACAGCATTTTCAACAAATGCTGCTAGTTCAACTGACAGTTAGCATGCAGAAGAATGCAAATTGACCCATTCTTATCTTCTTGAACAAAGCTCAAGTCCAAGTGGATCAAGGACCTCCACATAAAACCAGATACACTGAAACTAATGGAAAAGAAAGTGAGGAAGAGCCTCTAGCACATGGGCATAGGGGAAATTTTCCTGAACATTACACCAATAGCTTATTCTCTAAGATCAAGAATTGACAAATGGGACCTCATAAAATTACAAAGCTTCTGTAAGGCAGAAGACACTGTCAATAGAACAAAATGGCAACCAACAGATTGGGAAAAGATGTTTACCAATCCTACATTCAATAGAGGGCTAATATCCAATATATACAAAAATCTCAAGAAGTTAGACTCCAAAGAACCAAATAACCCTATCTAAAAATGGGGCATAGAGCTAAACAAAGAATTCCCAACTGAAGAATACCAAATGGCTGAGAAGCACCTAGATAAATGTTCAACATCCTTAGTCATCAGGGAAATGCAAATCAAAACAATCCTGAGATTCCACCTCATACCAGTCAGAATGGCTAAGATCAAAAACTCAGGTGACAGCAGATGCTGGCAAGGATGTAGAGGAAGAGGAACACTCCTCCATTGCTGGTGGGACTATAGGCTGGTACAACCACTGTGGAAATCAGTAGGCATTTCCTCAGGTAGACATAGTACTACCTGAGGGCTGAACTATACTACTCCTGGGCATATACCCAGAAGATGCTCCAACATGTAATAAGGACACATGTTCCACTATGCTCATAGCAGCCTTATTTATGATAGCCAGAAGCTTGAAAGAACCCAGATGTCACTCAACAGAGGAATGGATACAGAAAATGTGGTACATTTACACAATGGAATACTACTCAGCTATTAAAAACAATAAATTCATGAAATTCTTAGGCTAATGGATGGAACTAGAATATATCATCCTGAGTAGGGTAACCCAATCACAAAAGAACACACATGGCATACACTCACTGATAAGTGGATATTAGGTCAAAAGCTGGGAATAGCCAAGATACAGTTCATAGACCAAATTAAGCTCAAGAAGAAGGAAGATCAAAGTATGGATACTTTGATCTTTCTTAGAATGGGGAACAAAATAACCATGGAAGAAGATACAGAGACAAAGTATGGAGCAGAGACTGAAGGAAAGACCATCCAGAGACTGCCCCACCTAGGGATCCATCCCATATAGTCACCAAACCCAGACACTATTGTAGATGCCATCAAGTGCTTGCTGACTGGAACTAAAGCTGTCTCTTGAAAGGTTTGGCCAGTGCCTGACAAATAGAGGTGGATGCTCTTAGCCAACCAATGGATTGAGCACAAGTTCCCCAATGGAGGAGCTAAAGAAAGGACCAAAGGAACTGAAGGAACTTGCAGCCCCATAGGAGGAGCAACGATATGAACCAACCAGTACTCCCAGAGCTCTCAGGGACTAAACCACCAACCCAAGAGATATGTACCAGAGGACATCAATGGGAAGAGAGCCCCTTGGTCCTGAGAAGGCTTGATGCCACAGTGTAGGGGAATGCAAGGACAGGAAGCAGGAGTGGGTAGGTTGGGGAGCTGGGGGAAGGAAGATGAGATAAATGTTTTTCTGAGGGGAAACCAGAACAGGGGACAACATTTAAAATGTAAATAAAGAAAATATCTAGAGAGAGAGAGAGAGAGAGAGAGAGAGAGAGACCTTGAGGAGAGAAAGCTTCTCTAGCAATGCAAAGTTGTTATTTTTACCACTATACTGAAGCAAAGGAAATGACTTTAACAATGAAGCAGTTGTACCCGGCTCTCCTTGTTACATCCTTTTAAATGATGGCTGATGCCAAAGGTGTGCTTCAGAATCCTGGCCTACTTTCCAGCCTTTTCTCTCTGCTAAGGCATAGATCTTAGAGCTATCTCAGTTTTAAAGACACCTTTGGCACTGATGCAGTACCAGGGCTGGAATCTCATTTGCTTCCTAATGCAGAGGTCTGTGTGCCTACCTTTGCAAACATTATTCCAAGCAGAGGAATAGTAGAATGTTTGCATTCTCCCTATTTCTTATCATTTTAAAATCTGGGGTATTCCTATTCCATTTCAATCCCTGTGTTTTTAATCATAGCCAAAAGCAAATGAAAACTTTTGGATATTTATGAGTTCACCTTTGCAAATACAAACACAGAGTGATGGATGGTGCCTGACTCTCATCCATTAATAATATCTAATATCAACATGTGCTGCCTTTGGTAGTGCCTGCCTTCCCCTGTCTCTTCATAGTGGATACATGTGTTTCATTGAAGTCATAGAAATGTCACCCCAAAAAAACCACAAAAGAAAAAAATCACAATGATGCTTCCATACACTGTGGGAAATAGGACAAAAAGAATGGCAAAATTAAGAAAACTACGATTTCTTCATTACTTTATTTATTATTCGTTTTACATCCTGATCATATCCTCCCTCCTCCTCCTGCCCTTCCCATCCCCCCCCACACACACACCTCTTTCCCTCATCGTCCTTCCCCTTCTCCTCTGAGAAGTGGGGGCATTCCCTGAGAATCATGCCACTCTGGCACATCAAGTCTCCTCAGGACTAGGCACATCTTTTGCCAATGAGATTTTTTAAAAGGCAGCTCAATTAGGGGAACAGCATCCACAGACCGGCAACAGATTCAAGAAGAGGCCCCACTTCAATAGTTGGGGAGCCACATGAAGATCAAGCTGCACATCTGCTACATATGTGAGGAGGGGCTAAGTCTAGCCCGTGTATGCTCTTTGGTCAATGGCTCAATGTCTGGAGGTCCAGGTTAGTTGACTCTGTTGGTCTTCCTGTGGAGTTCCTATCCCCTCTGGGTTCCTCAGTCCTAACCCCAACTTTTCCACAAGACTTGCTGAGCTCTGAACAATGTTTGGCTATGGATCTCTGTATCATTTTCAGTAGGCTGCTTGGATGGAGCCTCTCGGAGGGCAGTTTAATGATGCAGACCCAAGTTCAAATAGAACATACAGTCTACAGCCACTAGTCAAGTTCCCTCCCCAAGCCTCAGTTTCTCCTTTCTGAAAAAGAGTACTAGTAGCTCTCCTATGCAAATTAAATGGGATGTGTACTTTGAGTGAGTGGTATCTCTCAGCAGCTGGTAAGACTATTCTAGGAAATGCCTTTCCTTAGAGCTAATGCATTAATTCGTTTTAACATTTGTCTTTAGAAGTAATTGACAGTCAGAGCATTTGGCAGCAGTTTCTGAAGCCAAAGAAAGTTTGCCTGATTCAGGGAGAGTGATTGTTTTGTTGAGCCACTGGGGCCTACTCTAAATTCAAAAAAAAAAAAAAAAAACCCACAAAATGCTCACTGAACTGTACAGCATTAATTATACAGCCTATTTATAATAATCTTACAGAGTCTCATTACCTACAGCAGTCACAATGTGGCCGTGTCATTTTGGTTTAGGCTGAGGGACTCACAGGAAGGGCTTGTCATTCCTTCTGGAGATTTCTGTATTTGGTGACATTTCCCCAGCTTGCTGCAAAACAGTAGCTGCAATTAATTACTTTTTTGAATTGGCCACAGGACAGCTTGTAAGTTTTCTCCTGCCCTCTGTCAATTTTGGCACAATGAATTCTCTTTTAAAGTGTCTATACAACTTGCATTTTAAGCATTCCATAGATGACTAGCCACAGACATAGTAAGAGGTTGGGGATCACTTTGTATTTGATATTTTCTTCCCAATGCAGCATTACAATCATAACCAACTCAAGATTCTAATGCTTACAGTTAAAAGCAAAGTTTAAACTGCAAAAACATCATTTCTTTATGCATCTAAGAGCTGCATTTTATCCATCTTTTTGCTTATTTGTTTCTCATTTAGCACCGGCTCTGCACAGAAGCAGAACTATTTATAAATGTTGATTAAGCAAACTTAACAACTTCCAAGGGGGGCGGGGGGCTTCCATGCTCAGTGCATTTCAGTACTGGGAGTTTCATGCTTTGGAAATGAGGAGGTCAGCATAGACGTGCCCAAGGTGGGTAAGATCTCAGGACCCTTTTTGTACCAAAAGCCCACCTTCAAAACTAATAATAAATAAGGGCATTGCACTGAAATACTCACAGGCCCAATCGATCGATGATCTCCTAGTTGATTATGCATAAAACTTCTCAGGGAGTAATTTTAAATATTGGTTTTAATGTAGAAAGTATGGTGTGCTTAAAATTTATCTTAAACAAAGCTTCTGTGTTATATATGTTATTATAAAATTACCAATATGTTGCTTGTAAGAGGACAGTCTTCTTACAGAATTAAGCCACTTTTTATAATCTTCACCATTGGCTCCCTTGTGCCTCTTACCTGCTCGACATTAGCATCAAACCACTTTTAGCCTCACAGATAATAGCATCCAGGCAGATCTATATTGACCTCTTTCAGAAGTTCCTGGGTGTAACTGCTGTGAAATTATGAACTTCAAAGAATACCGCTGGTGCATGCTTGCTGAGAGCAGAACGCGAGTGATAATAGGAAAACACAGTAAATGTGAAAATGTGATTTCCTACAAGAAAGTCAAAGATCAAAGGTGGCCATGTCTGCTTTGTTCCCTCAGTCAATTTGTTCTTTTATTTTCATACCAGTAAAGGGGTATGCTAGAGATTAACTTATTTTATCTCTGATTGGCTGATGTATCAAAGCAATATGGGGAGTCAAATCTGAGAGAAAGGTGAGCTTTGCATATGCTGAGTATCTAAGGAAATGATCTAGCATCTCCTCCAGAAATCCTGACTCTTTCCCCACCACATGAATACAGTTACAGGACAAAGTGGAAAGACTGGATGAGAAGTCAAGCTCTACCTATCAGGTATTGATCTAACATATTCTGAACACCAGCTCTTACTGGGGAACAAAATAATCACAGGACCTAGAGGAAGGGAGGGACCAGGGGGAGAAGAGGGGAAGAGATAGGGGGGGGGGCAGGAACAAGTATTGGAAGGGAGAGGAGAGAAGAATAAAGGATCAGGAAATTGAATAGAAACATGTAGCAGAGGGGGATGGAGAACTGGGGTAGCCACTAGAAAGTCCCAGACTACAGGGAAGCAAGAGGCTCCCAAGAGCCAATGGTGATGACTTTAGCCCAAATACCCAATAAAGGGGAGATATGACCTGTAGAGAGCACCTCCAGTAGATAGGCATGACCCTCAGTTGAGTGATGGGGTCACCCATGCATCTCAAAATTTTAAATCCAGAAATGTCCTTTCCAAGGAAAAGACAGGGACAAAAACTGGAACAGAGACTGAAGGATAGGCCATCTGGAGACCACCACACCTAAGGATCCATTCCATCTGCTGACACCAACACCCCCCCTCCCAACTATTGCTGATGCCAAGAAGCACTTGATGACAGGAGCCTGGTATGGCTGTTCTCTGAGAGGTTCTGCCAGGACCTGACCAATACAGATGCAGATACTCATGGCCAACCATCGGAATGAGCCTGGGGACCCTGATAGAAGAGCTAAGGGAAGAACTGAAGGAGCTAAAGGGGATTGCAACCCCATAAGAAGAACAGTACCAACTAACTGGACCACCCAGAGCTCTCACGGACTAAAGCACCAACAAAAGAGTATACATGGAGGTATCCAGGACTCCAAACACATATGTAGCAGAGGATGGCCTTATCTGGCATTAATGGGAGATGTCAGAGGGAGGCTTGATGCCCCAGTGCAGGGGGATGCTAGAGGGTTAAAGCAGGAGTGGGTGAATGGGGAGAAGCACCCTCATAGAGGCAAAGGGGAGGGGAGAGGAAGGGAATGGGGAGCTGGTAGAGGGGTAGTGGGGGGATAACATTTGAAATGTAAACAAATAAAATGATAAATAAAAATAAAAATAAATAAATAAATAAAAAAGAAAAGCATACCATGTATCTTTTAATGAGTATGGTCGTCTAATAATAAAGTAGGTCTGGAGTATTCTTATACTCTCTCCTTCTTTCCCTCTCTCTTGCTCTCTCTCTCTCTCTCTCTCTCTCTCTCTCTCTCTCTCTCTCTCAAACACATGCACACACACACACACACACACACACACACACACACACACACACAAGAATGTGTGAATGTGTGCCTGAAAGACTTCAAGTTAGAAATAAAATTAGGTTGTATTGTACATCACCATTTGAACCTTAATTACTAATGAAAAATAATACTATTTACTAATTTTAGTAATAAATAGTAGTAAATCATAAATAAAAGACTTTCTCTGAGTGACAGACGAGCTTTGCACACACTTATCAGCTAATACCCAGATAAGATTCTGCAAGGGCAGACAGTAAGCTTGGTTCCTGAGGGAAACTGGGTAGCATCCAGTGAAAGATGGCTCAGGGAGTGTTGGGCTGTATTTCCTGCAGGCACAAGGCCCTTTAACCACTGGCTGATGCTTACTTGACAACTAGAGTGGGATTTTTATTTGATCCCAAATATGGAATCTAGAAGGCAAAATTCTTGTAGACTGCTACCAGGGTAGGAAAATATGGTTGTTGTTGCTCTGAGACCATCATAAGCACCTCAGCATTGCAGGAAAATCCAGCAACCAGGAATGGTGGATATAAATGCCAACAAAAGAAAGGACTATGGACCATGCTGAATCATATCATATATATTACTGATGAATGAGACTGACTTCACTCACCTATTTAACAGAAAAGGAGGGAACATGAATGTGAAGACTGGCGGAATGGGGGGGGGTGAGAAAAATGAATACAACCCTGCTTTTAAAGATGTTAGTAAATGTATTCAAATCAGCAACCTAACATGAAGTCATTTAAAATGTACCTTCTTTGTGGGGCTGTAGACATTTCCTCTTTAGTTTGTGTGTTATGACATGTTATGGCTAAGAGGCAATCAATCTTTAGTTTGTTTATGCATTTGTTTGTTTAATTTATATCAGAACAAAACCACCAGAGGCCCAAGCTTTCATTTACAAGTAAATAAAAATTTAAAAGGATGATAGGAACTAAAAACCAAAATCCTTTGTAGTTATTTTCTCCAGGTCCCTTCTTCTCATTAGTAATGGAAACTTTCCCCCTCTAGGAAGACAGAGAACACAGAGCATTTTAAATTCTGCAGAACCATATCTCCCTACCCCACCATACTCCTACCACCACCATTTTTGAGTTTACAAAATGAAACTAAAGTCACCATGAAGTTGATAACCAAGAATTGCATCTACAAATATAAACCCTTCTGTGTCTTTGAAAATACTTTTAGGTTTATAATAAACATGAACACATGCAGGATCATTGTCTACAGAAACATGAATATCTGTATTTTAATTTGCAAATGTCTAGTTGATAACTGAGTCCTACAAATATAGGTCCTGACATGTGGGAGATCAAGGGAAAATGGAGCAAGATAATCACTGCAGTGAGATGCAGAAATAATGGAAACACTTTGGTGCCCACTTTAACAGGAGAGAATGATTAGACAAGATAAAGTTAAAACCATTGATTCTAGAACAAAATTAAAGAGAAAAATGGACAAGTTCTTTGGAAAAGAAACTAAGAAAAGTGAGACCCATATTTGATAGGAGTCAGAAAAACAACTCTACTCAGAAACTCCCTGATACTTTGAGACCAAATAGTTCTGACAGAAAAACTTGTAAAGATCTTCTGTTCCAGAGCCCATTCACTGAAACAAGAAACAGAAAGGTGAAAGGCGAGTCTACAATGACAGAGATGAGCGTGAGATGTCTGTAAACCATGTCCAGGAGAACTGCATGAAGACCTTGAATCAGACTGGTTTCTGCGCCTGGCACAGGGTTATTATTCCATTCTCTTAATCCTGCATGTTCCTACATAAACTTGTTTCAAAGGCCAATTGTGCTGCAGTTAATTAATAGAACCCTGTGCGTAGAGCTCTGGCTTCCTGTACTTCTTTTTCTATTCCTGAGATAAGAAAGACATTAACAGATTATCCTAGTTCACAACAAAAGACCATTCAATATCTTCTCAGAGCCCTCAAATTCCTTCTACTTCTTTCCAGAAAAAAAAAAGTTAGAAAAGAGAACACTTACCCTCAGTATTTACACTAACTTCAATCCATTTTTCATAATTCTGATTTTGAAAGGATTTAATATATATTTTTCCAAAGCAATTTTTCCTATTATTTGAAGTGTGCTTTTATTTATTATCAGTTACAGATGTTGCTTAATGAGAGTTATTTGGTATCCATGGTATCCAAGCCAAACTCTGAAGACTGTGAGATGTCCTTTTCAAAATGGTTTCAAGAGGAAGCTGCGTTCTCATAGGAGAAAAGGAACTCGATCTGGAACAGTGTAGGTTTGTCCCTGCAGCTTTCAGGGACAGAGTTCAGAGAGGTTATGGGAAAGGAACTAGGTGTCCCTGATTAGGCACTGGTTGGGGGCTGTAGAGACTGGAAAGGATCCTTAAAATCCAAATAATTAGAAACGATCTTCAACCAACAAAAGAAGACACTGATTGAAGGAAAACCAACAGCTTGGCTTTAGATGCACATGTTAGAGACTGACTAGTTTAGATTTTAGTTTTCAGAAAAACAGGTGAAAGACTGAAGTTCTGGCCAACTGGCTCCCTTCTTGTGCCCTTGAGGATGAGCAGATGGAGGGGGCAGTTGGAAGGTCCTCCACTGGCTAAGGAGAAAATAGACCTTGAAATAGATGCCTCAGTCAGATCTCTCATTATTTATCTACTCCTCAGTGCCGAGTGATGCATTACTCATAATGAACAACAATGTTCCCAAAGGCGGCTTCCTGAAAGGCAAGGTTGGCAGCTGTTCTTCTCACCTGGAACTTCAATCCAACATTTGAACAAATGGAGTCTGGTGTGGAGCTAAGGGAACTCCCTGCATTATTAACAAGATGCAAGTTTTAAAGGGAAGTTGAGTTGTCTTATCAACTCATAATATTTCACTAAAGGCCAAAATCATTTATAGCCTTTCCCCAGAGTGGTTCCAATTACACAGTAAACCCAGTGCCTCACGTGGATATGAGGAGGCAAAGGGATGTCTCAGAACAGGGCAATCACAAAACTGTGAGGCATTTTTGCTTGCATGGTCACTATGCCTGAGGTCCCACTCTAACTGGTTCCCATTATTAGAGATGGACATTCATTACTAAAAACATGTGTACCCTGAAGTTGTATTGTCAGAGGTGGTTGTTAGTATCAATTGTTCAGAATTTATGCTATCTCACCATTAATATTTATCAAGAATAACCTCTTAAAAGGTTTACTTATTTAGTCTTTGAATAGAGTGTATTTAGATACTGTGATAGTTTGTATATTCTTGGGCCAGGGATTGGCACCATTTGGAGGTATGGCCTTGTGTTGGAATAGGTGTGACCTGGTTGTAGTAGGTGTGCCAATGTGGGTTTGGGCTTAAGATCCTTACCCTAGTTTCCTGGAAGTCAGTCTTCTACTAGCAGCCTTTGGATGAAAATGTAGAATTCTCAGCTCTGCCTGCACCATGCCTGCCTGGATACTGCCATGCTCTCACCTTGATGATAATGGACTGAACCTCTGACTGAACCTGTAAGCCAGCCCCAATTAAATGTTGTTTTTATAAGACTTGCCTTGGTCATGGTGTCTGTTCACAGCAGTAAAACCCTAAATAATAAAGATAACAAACCCATCTTCCTCATTCCATGCTTCCTACTTCCCTCAGATCCTTCTACCACACATGTTCCTGAAAACTTTATGCCTTATTATTTTCAGATTTCCCACTGTATCCACTCAATGCTGTTTCCATGAGTACGAGAGTAGGGTCATGGCAACCAACCTCAGGCTACACCTCTGAAGGAAACAGGCTCTATCTCATCCAGCAACTATTTAAGTGCCAACAATTCCTGAGCTGTGACAGGACATCATGAGCCATCCCAAATCTGTGCTGAAATGCTGTCTTGAGCTTGTATAGTTCTTGTGTGTGTAGGCACTCACAACTGATTTTATTGCCCTGGTTTGACATATTTAAAGGACACTGTCCTAGTCAGGGTTTGTATTCCTGCACAAAACATCATAGCCAAGAAGCATGTTGGGCAGGAAAGGGTTTATTCAACTTCCACTTCCAAATTGCTATTCATCACCAAAGAAAGTCAGGACAGGGATTCACACAGGGTAGGAACTTGGAAGTAGGAGCTGATTCAAAGACCATGGGTGTGGGCTGCTTACTGTCTTGTGTCCCTGGCTTGCTCAGCTTGCTTTATTGTAGAACCCAAGACTACCAGCCCAAGGACAGCACCACTCACAACAGGCCCTCCCAACCTTGATCACTAATTGAGAAAGTGCCTTATAACTGGATCTCATGGAGGCATTTCCTCAAGTGAGGCTCCTTTCTATATTTCACAAGAGCCACTGCCTGGCTCTTGTAATTTTCTGCCCTGTCTTCCATGACATTTCAGGAGTCATGGGTGGAAAGAATGTAAGGTAGATGTTCCATTCAAGATCAAATACTCCACACTCATTAACTGTCTGTATTTTGTCCTGCTGTGGGTCTCTGCATTAACCATCATTATTTACAAAATAAAAATAAGTGCATCTCTGATGAGGGGTGAAAGCTGAACTAATGTATAGGATAAGGACTAGTTAGAATGCAGTTTGATACTATGTCCATTTAGCAAATTGATAGTAGAAGGGTCTACAGCAGGCCTAAAGCTTCCTGAGACACTATTTCTTGACCAGGTTTATGAGGTCCATCCTGTAAAAAAAAGGCCTTAAATTCAATCAGAAATTCTTTGAATGTTGTAGGGAGTAGAAGCCCTGTTAGAGTGAATTCCTAGGTGACTGTATTGGTCACACACACACACACACACACACACACACACACACACACCCCTATGTGATGAACCAAGGCCTCAGACCCATGGGAAAATTGCAAAGCCCTTCTCCATGTGATCAGACTGGCAAAGTCTTCTTCCTTTCATCCAATTTCAAGTGTTTATCAAAGATTGATCTATGCATGCAAAAACTATCAACTGCAGTTTCCTCTTGTCAGATGTTTACAGCCTGGGACTACCTACAGAGAGCTCTAACTAAGACCAACTCCTTTTGGCTATTCATAACAAACATGTTGAGGTCTTCTATTGAAGTGTTGTAGGTGATGACTCCATTGCAATCTGCTCAGCCCACCTGTCCCCATCTTTTTTGTACTGTGTCTATCCTTTCTTCATTCCATGGCTGTTCCTAGTCAGGGTTGGAGACTCAAGATGCTATGGTGGTGCAGTTTATACCCACAACCATCTTGCCATTGTAACACTGGGTATATCTTGTTATCCAAGTCATTAATATAGCTCTCAGGGGTCATAGCTGAATAAAACTGTTAATGGATTTTCTCTCTGGGTATTCTGCACAGTACCTTCTAGCACTACTTAAACTAACTAGCAGGGTAAAGTCTTCCATGTCATTACCAGCTTGATCTCATATATTGTGATCAAACATTGTAATGTTTTTAATAATAGAGCTTGAAACGTTCTGTTGAGAAACTAAGAGAAATGGTGATAACCTAGATCATTGTATAATTCTGAGATCCTTCAAGTAAAACCTTGAAAGACTGGTATGAGACTTCTTTTTTGATAATGTATGACTCTGGAAGAAACATTATACTTCCATATATGGTAACTCTAATTATTATTATTTAGAACACACACACATACACACACATACACAAACCCAGCATATAAGATGATAGGTTCCCATGTGGCTTTTAAAAACACAATTTTAATTTTCCTTTCCCCCAACCCATCCACTGATTTATCCTCCCATGCTCCTCTCTACATTATGCTGTCTCCTCCTCATCTATTACTATTCCTCTTCCTTAATTTATTTCTTCTCCTCACCTCTCATGGGCACTTGCTACCTTCTTGGCTTCTGCAAGTACTTTGAGTTAAACACAAAATATAAGTTTTAAAGCAAAGAAATACAGATATGAGAGAACGTGTAGTATTTTGGTTCAGATTTTATGTTTAAATTTTTAAATACATATAAACATACAGAAAAGAAAGAGAGAAGATCAAGTAAACAAGCCTTAATTTGGGATAGATTTACTGGCTCTAAGTATAGCGGAATTGAAAAGCACAGTGCTCTGTAGATTGCACGCATTGCGATTACTGCTGTCACACTGCTGAGTCAGGATCTAGTGACAGAATGAGCAGTGTTTGACAACAGTGGTATTTCTATGAGGCTTAAATTGAGGCAATGCATCCACAAAGGGATCTTTTTCTGGATTTTCAAGGATGCCCTGGGCTGCAGGTGGGTAAAATGCAGCACCCTGACTCCTGACTTTTCTGCCAACCTCTCCCATTCCTCAGGTCCATTGTGTTTTTATTTTCTTGCTCACATTATGTCAATGGTAGCCTTAGCTCCACTATACATTTGTTTGATCTTTCAGCTTTTCTCCACTCCTCATCATATTTCATGATTCAAAATTTCATTCTTCATGCAGCACATGCTCTGCTTTGTCTCTGTGTCTACCCAAGAAGTCAAATGCCCTACAAAATGGCCTGTGGGGATTATCTAGGTATGAGTTCAGCAGCATCAAAGGAGTCTTAAAGATTCTACTCATTTCTCTTCTCTCAATTCTTTACTAAATTGTCTTAGCCTGCCACACTTGTGTGTGTTTGCACGCATGCACGCACGCTCACACACACACACACACACACACACACACACACACACACACACACACAGAGTGAGTTCTTTTGATATTTGCTATAATGAGCACTAATAAATACTATTAAAATTCAGTTCAGTTCTTTGCTCTATATTTTCACTTAACAACAGATTAAACTCAATATATCAGGGTAAAACACTCCAATGAATGCCCCCACAGAATCCTAGTTCAATTAACTATTGACACATCACTCACCCAATTTTACAAGCAAAAGCAAAATTATTCTTGACTCTTGTTTCTCAGCTGTGTTTATCCCTATGTCCATTCTGCTATGAAGCCAAAAGTTTGACAGGTGCAGTGTGGAATGGCGAGCACTAAAAGATCTTCTTAACATGTCTTCATTTACCTATATTCCAGCCACATCTTCCCCAGTTCAGTTCCTTCTACAAGAAAACCACTTACTGACACTTTCCTGAGGCCCTTTGTCCACTTTCAAAGACCAGCTCTTGATTAATCCTTAGTTCTTTATTTCCATCCCCTTAAATCCTTTTCTCACTCTATGTCAAGAAATAATTGTTTATATATTATTTTAGAATTGGAATCCTTAAAATATACTGAATTTTAAGTAAACATGTCTGATAATATGACTGCTTTCTATTCAAATAACAAGATGGACTGTCTGAGACTCGTTTTATCTGGTTTTGCTCACTATGATATACCACAGAGGTTAACACAGTCCCTACTGCCCCGTCGTACATGAAAATACATAGAAATGTTTGGAAGAATAAAATGGAAAACCTTGTGGTTGTCAAGAGAAGCCAGCAAATATATAAAATACAGAATAGAAAAATGAAAAAGTCAATGAAGCCACAAGTTGGTTCTTTGAAATGAGCAGCAAAATTGAAGACTCTTTAGCTAGAGTAACGGAGAAAATAATGAAATACTAAAATGAGAAATGAAATTGAGAGTAATGCTGCCAAGTTTGTGGAAGTAAAAAGGATTATAAGAATTACCTACATTGTATGCCAACAAATTAGGTTATATAAATGAAACTCAAAATTCTTAGAGAGACAAAGACTACTGAATTTGACTCAAGTAAAGCAAGAAATTGGAATATATATAACAAGCAAAAGTGATTGAATTAGTAATTTAGACTACTTCTCACTAGAATATTCCAGGCCCAGGTGGGCTTCGCTGATGAATTCCAGCTAACCGTGAAAGAAAAATTAATACAAATCTTTCAGAAGCCCTTGAAAAATATAGAAGACAAGGGAATACTTCTCAGCTCATTATGTTGGGTTATTATTTCCATAATATCAAACAGTTAAAGACATTTCAAGAAGAAAAGAAAACTGAAGGACGTTGTATCTCCTATGAATACATGTGTAACAATCTTCAACAAATAGCAGCAAACTGATTCCAGAAACACTTTAAAAGAACTGTTGAGGGAATACTTCATAGCTGTTAGTGGGAGAATGGATTCAGACCCTTCACAGCACACTCAGCAAAAATATAACCCAAAGAACTGGACCTAAATATGAGATGTGGAAGCATGAGTTTCTAAAAGAAATCGTAGGTTTCAATCTTCAAGATCATGGGAATAAGCAATCATTTCTTAGTTATGGACCCACACTTGTTCATTTGTACTGCTTTACCAAAGAAGTGAACTCTCTGAATAACCTTATCAAAACCATAAGCTTACTCACAGTTCTGGAGCCTTAGAAGTCCCAGATCAATACACCGCCATTTGCAGAGAGCCTTCCTGTAATCTAATAGCATCAAGTGCAGAAGGGATCACAAGGACAATAAAATTAGAGCCACAGCATGGACTTAACTCCAACTTCTAATGAGGCACAAGCCCCAGTCGTGATGGCTTATCCTTCTTGGACCTAAACCTCTAAACAAGCAATGAACTAAACTCATAATAGTTTAAGCACTTAAATAAGACTTACATTTCATGTGTTTGTATTGGTCTTCATTATGTGTGTGTGTGTGTGTGTGTGTGTGTTGAATTCATTAACATATAAGTATATGTAATCTATTATATCTACTGTAAATAAATGCATTATATACTCCAAAATGAGACACCAAGAAATGAGGGTGAAAAGAGAAAAGTAGGATTATATCAATAAAAAATATACCATATACTCCAAAGCAACAACACAATAACACATTTATGATTAGGAAAAATATTTACAAACCATGCATTATTGAATGGAGCTAATATTCAAAATACATTATCAACTCATACAATCCAATAGCCAAAGCATGAATGATTTGATTTTAGATACACACAGGGCCTTAAGAGATGTATATCTAAGAAGATACACAAATGTAGAGCAGATATATCAAGATGTATTAGATATTACTAATCTCAGAAATTCAAATCAAAATCACAAAGTGATGTGACCTCACATCAGTTAGAATGGCTATTGCTAAATAGATATAAGACAATGAGTATGGAGTGAAAAGTACATTTGTGTGCTGTTAGTAGGGTAGGTGCAGCAACTATGGGAATGAAAGGAAAATCCTTTGGAAGTCAAGGAAGAAACTATCAAGTCATGGGTATGCATCTGAGGGAAATGCAGCTGGTATCTCAAAGCAGTATAAATAATCCAATGGCCATTGCAGTGTGTTCATAATAACCAACATATGGAAAGCACTTAAATGTCTACATATGAAGGATGGATAAGGAAATTCATTAGCAGAGACATAAAGGGCTGTTGTTCAGCCTTTAAAAAAACCCATTATTTGTGCCAAAATAGATGAACTTCAAAGACACAGACTGAAAAACACAGCACGATCTCACTTATACATAGAGTATTAAAGAGTGAAGCATATATAAATAGAACATAGAACATGGTTAACAAAGATAAATGCAAAGAGTCCTGCCTGGTCATGTTAGGGATGGTGTGACATGATTTCTACTCCTGGAACAGAGCCAGCAAGGCATGGGACCTTTCAAGCTTTGATGGCTGCTGTAGGAGTAAGACTTGTTCGTATAATAGTGTATATATTTTAAAGTTCCTCCTTTGAGGAATGTCTTCTCTGCTAAGGTTACTGCAATAATCAGAGACAACAGGAGTCCAGGAAGCCAGAGTGTGTCTAATGTCTCAGCAAAAATAATAGAAGGCTGTGACTTTCTGGACAGACCTTAAGGCTGTGGGAAAGAAAGCTAAAAACATGAATTCATATATATATATATTTCTAAACTCTGCAAAATATAAGGATACAATATGGACTATATAAGGAGCTTTACAAATGTAAAGAAATCAAACTTGTCACACATAAGAAGCTATAAACTTCAAGACATCCCTGAAAGCATGTACCTCAATCTAGATAAATCATTTCTACCATGAATTTGGAACTCATTTGTTTTGATGGCTGCAATTTTTATTAATATATAATCCTCACATCCTAAACCCTGCAATGTCCAAAATCTAAAGCTTTTTGGAAATTGATATTTAACAGGTAGAAAATTCTATGCCTAGCCTACTTTGAAGGTTTGTAGTAAAAACCCTGATGTACAATTCACAGCAGAGTTAGCATCCTTAAGGAGAGAAGTGTCTTGGTATTTCTGTTCTGCTTATAAATGTATTTCCTATCCATGCCTAGATTCCTTGATGTTCACACACCCAAAAAGAGTAATAAAATGGCATAGGATGATGCTAAACCCCAATATGGGCTCTCTACAATGCCCTGTGTATGGCTAAAATTTGTATGCATTACCTTGGTGGTTTTGGATTTTTTTTTCTGTTTTATGATGTGACAATGTTGTATAAAATATTACACACTTGGCAGCTCTTCCTACAAAAAATAATGATAAGAAAAGTAGCAAAGAATTACATTTGTCAGTAGCAAATGATGGTGAACATCTTCTATGGGACTATGTTTCTACTATGGCAATGACCTATGAATTGAGGAAGAAGAAAAGTAACCCACCCATGGTCTTTTTTAAAAGTAATGAAATGCTAAATATTTAATAAAAACTGGGAGTAAAAATGAAGCTCTAGGCAATACATTGGAAGAATGCATTCATAGGGCATAGAAGCCACCAAGTGCTGCTGAAAAGTGAAGGTAACTATAAATATCCAATAGGCTGCTCAGATAAATAAAATAAAAACCACGATGTTAAAATGTTAGACATTTGTTGTGTTAAAAAATGGACACATTATGAAGTAACAGAGGAGCCACAGACAAGCTGTCCAAGGTCATTGCTGTCAGAATTTAGATGACAGATGTCTACAATGCTGAGAAAGTATCACTATTTGCACCCCAGATAGCTATTTAGCAAGTTGAGGAGAAACCCTTCTATGAGGCAATAGTACTGTCTTGCTGGGCTATATCACAAGCAACTATGAGTTTGAATAGGCTGTGACAGGCAAAGCCTGTGTCCTTACTCTATGAAAGACCCGAATTTCCCATTAATCCTTTATTACGCAATCAAAAAGACCTGACAAACAGGCTCAGAAAGCCAGGAGCCTTTTTCTGATTGGTTTAATAAGCCAGCAATTTGGGATCACTGTGAGGAATCAGATCTGTATGACAACTACATGCATTTGTTATTCTTTGATGATTGTTCTACTCTTCCTTCAGAGATTCTTATCAAAAGTAACATTAGAGCAGGTACTATTCCTCACGTGTGATTTTAGTAATTCATCCATAGGATCAGGTTACATACGGCTGAAGAGTAAATACAAAAGACTTTCATAAACAGCAAACTGATGCAAACACAGCTACACTTACCGCAGACGAAGGATCCTTTCATGTACCTGAGAATTGGGGTCATTGATCAGTAATGGTAAATAGGCTTGTTTTTGTTTGGGACATTACAAAAGATTACAATTTCAGTTTTAAATTTATTAAAACATTTTTAAAATTTCCTTTCTTTAGTCAATGTGAGTGAAACACACACACACGCATCCTCATTTATTTTTATAACCACAAACTCAATATTTGAAGTTTTTCATGGTCAATTGAAGACCCACACAAAAGAAAAAAAAACATTTCAACAAAGCTGTCATTCACATTACAATTGAGATTAAAAGCAGCAGTGCTGTTGTATTGTTTTAACTTTCATACTGCAGACAAGTAGCCTTCCCCATCCTCCATAACTTGTGCATGTTGGTAGCATTTGCAGATCTGTTCTGACTGCCACAGAGCTGACATGTTGTTTAGCAGTCCTAAGGACAGGAAGAGGGCAGGAAGTCGTGCAGAGAAGATGATGCATAGGCCTAACTCCCAATCCAACCCTGAATGACTCTACAGCTAACTGTGAGCTCAAAATCAATGAATCCACGACATGTGCAGAATAAAATGTCCTTAAACAGAAACACATATAAAACAAGGCTATGTATTCAGCAACTGGCAAGTACACTGTGACAAAGGGGCTCAATGGAACCTCACCCTGTAGTTTCTCAGATAGTAGGAGACCCTTGTGATTTTTTTTCCATAGAGAAAAGCTAATGTGAAAAGTCAAAACCAACTTTATTCATTTACAAATATGTCTATGTGTTTACAGTTTACTTAAGATATAATATACAAAGATATATGTGTATGTGCATATGTATACATGAGTGCATACATGACATGAAATACACATACATATATACATATCCACAGTCACAGACACATATACATACACATATACATCATATACATATACATGAGTGACCTTGTTCTCTTAGTAACTCAATAAGTTGCATGTTATAAGATGTTTGTGAATATATTTGAAAGATGTAGGAGAATGTCTCCAACATTGGGAGAGTTCCAGGAGATCTAGCTATCTTACAAATGATCCCAACTGGGGGAATTGTGAGTGAGTAGTAGAGAGTTTGAGACTTTGGGAGCTCTGCCTGTTCCATTTAATTGGGGCATTCTGACCAGAGAACATCAGTCAGTGCTAATGGGATGGAATTAGAAGAAAAGAAAAGGAAAAAAAAAAAAAGAAAAGAGAAATGATTATCACTAAACAAACAAATAGTAAAACATAATAAACAAATAAACAATAAACAAACAAATAAGAAATTAGAGGGTGGAGAAATGGCTTGGTTGTTAAGAACACTGGCTGTCCTTCAGAGAACCCAAATCCTATTCCCATCACTCAGAGAAACAACCATATGTAACTCTAGGACTAGGGGATAGAAAATCCTCTTCTGGCCAACATGGGCACCAGGCTCAAAAGTGGCACACACAAACACATGTAATCAAAATATCCATACCCATAAAATAAATATAAAATATTTTAATTAATTAATTAAAGTTTTTAGTACCAACAGAATATTTTCAGTCTTAGTGATAGTTTGTCACAAGATGTGTCAGCTTTTCTTACCTCCTATGGTTTTAATTAAATTCTCTGAACTAAAACCTCAAAACTCAAGTAAAATTTCACATGAGGAGACATGTATTTTTGAAAAAAGGAAGCCATAGGAAAGACTGATCATAAAATAGAATTAAGAAATACATTACTCAAAGTTCTATTAAATAAGCCTGAAAATAAAGAGTGCTTTTAATAGCTGAAGTTATGCAGTCTCTTCTATTCAAAAGAGATTCTATTTAAACTGGTCTGTAGCATTTTCTTTCTTTTTTTAAAATATTTTTTATTCGGTATTTTCCTCAATTACATTTTCAATGCTATCCCAAAAGTCCCCCATACCCTCCCCCCCACTCCCCTACCCACCCACTCCCACTTTTTGGCCCTGGTGTTCCCCTGTACTGGGGCATATAAAGTTTGCGTGTCCAATGGGCCTCTCTTTCCAGTGATGGCTGACTAGGCCATCTTTTGAAACATATGCAGGTAGAGTCAGGAGCTCTGGAGTACTGATTAGTTCATAGTGTTGTTGCACCTACAGGGTTGCAGATCTCTTTAGCTCCTTGGATACTTTCTCTAGCTCCTCCATTGGGGGTCCTGTGATCCATCCAATAGCTGACTGTGAGCATCCACTTATGTGTTTGCTAGGCCCCGGCATAGTCTGTAGCATTTTCATACTGTGCTTCATGAACAGCAATATCACTGTGAATTGATATGCTAGTGAATACACTAAATGTTTATTTCATAGAGTAAGGAATGAGGTGTGGAAGGCACATGCATGCTTTTTTCCAGAATGGAATCTTTATCCAATTCCCAGGTGAGAATTCCATAATCTAACATTGCTATTCTATGGTTCTTTTGTGGGATTTTACAGGCAATCAATGTCTATCCAAAAAAGCCCTGTAAACCAAACCCCCACCACTTGGGTGCATGGAACAACCATATATCTTTATAGACATATATAGCTTGGTATTTGATTTTAATTTCAACTGTCAAGAGCAGAAGCAAAAATTGCAATCCTCCAGTACATCTGTTCTCGGCTACATTAACTGACAAGAACAAAGTGCACTGAGTGTGCACAGAGACCACTGGTCCCATAACAAGCTCTGCATACTAAAAGAGGTGTCCCTGTCTGTGAAGATGTAAAAGGACTCGTGACAAATGATGTGCACCAGGAGACTGACAGCTCATCTTCTTCTGTGCTTGTCTGCTGTATTATGGGAGAAATGGGTCTCCAGCTGCTAGCACACACACAGCTTTCTGTCTCCATAACATGTTCTCTTTCACCCCGCACGTTCTGTCTTGTGCAGCAATTGACCTTGTCCAACAGTTGAAGCTCTTTTAAAGTTAATGATCTTAGACTCTGGAAATAGTTTTCAAATGTATGAAAGATTATGATATAGAAAATAATAGGCAGCTGTTCCCATTTCTCCTGAGGACAGAATTTGGACTGCTGCCATGCACATCATAAGGACTCAGTCAATGTTTCCTGGCTATGAAAGGAGGAGATGGCAGTGAAATCACAGGGGATCTGGAGAACTAGAGAAGAGAAGGACTGTGGTCTGAGAAGCCTTCCTTTCATGAAAGAAGTGATCCTACATGGAAAGGTGAATTTAGAAGCTAAGCCAAATGTGTTCTACATCCATACAAGGATTTGCTAGGCATTAGCTGTGAGAATCAATGAGCACTGTAATAAAAACAAAAGTAGGGTCACAAAAAATATAGTAATATATGACTCGGTGAGATGGTTTATAACTCATTTTAAGACAATATTTGAAATTGTTAAGTGGTATTTAAAGGCAAGGTATAGTTATTATATTGCACACAACATAAGTGGATCACAGATACTTCATAAAGAATTAAAGGTTCTACAAGTACTGTATAGTCTCACTTGTATATAATGTAAAAAAAAAAAAAACAACTGATCTTATTGAGCCTAGAACATACAGGATTGATAGCAACTTAAAGTTTGTATATCTATTTTATAAATGTGGTATGCGTATGAAGCTCTAGCACTTGCAGAATCAGAGGGGAAAGTATATCTGAGATGAAAGTGCCCTCATTATGCAAATGAGTACATCATGCCTGACCCTTCCACTCTGTGGGTGATCACTTGTCATAAATTAGTACTGAACACCAGAAGCAGAATTAGTTTCTGCTTTGGTTCAATATTTTTATATAAAAAATATAAACTATACCCCTGCCTTCATTTTGCAATTAGGAAATAAAAGCCTACAGTACAAATGACCTGAGAAGAATAAGAAAATACCAAATGAGCTTCAGTATAATAAAAGGAGAAAAAAAAGTCCTTGCACACAAAGAGAACCACTATCAATGCAAAAATTAAACAAGGATTGTTTACATGGTTAAGAAGTGAATGCAAAATCTTTCAAGAAATGGTTCTGAGATATTTGGTGTCCATGGGCAGAATAAGACAACTGGACTCCTCTAATTCTCACCATTTGTAAAAAGGGTAAACATAACATGAATTAAAATCTAAAGTAAGGCTATGTAATATTAGATGAAATCATAGGGATGATATGTCAATACACTTTAATATGAAAGGACTTGATTTTTGTAAAAGACATGAAAACTCAAAAAATTATACACACACACACACAAGTGGTATTTAGTTAGACTTTCCCATGTAGCAAAGGAAATAATCACTGCAGAGAAGAGACAGCACTCAGAATGGAAGAAAGGGTTTCCAAGTTATGCATCTAATAAGGGTACTTATACTAATAATACTTCTCAGTAAACTGGATTTCTCTTACTGCTCTTTGGACACAGGAGTTCATTATGAATGTAAGAAATTATTTTTCCTTCTTTACAACAGCTTTAATATGGCAGAGCAATAAGAGAGAAGCAGAATGAGTGATGAAGGCATTTCTCTGCCAATCATGCGGAATGTCTCCAATTCACAGAATGCCCACTTACTTACTGTTAACATCACCTTAAAGGGGAAGTCCCATTAGCTGCATCCTGGGAGAGTTCTAGTAGTTCCTTGGTGTTTCATCCAAACTGATTGGTCCCATCATTCCCTTGCCCATCCATTAAAAAAATCCATAGACACTTTACGTCATTTGAATAGATAATCTACTTCCTGACACAGTAGAACAGTATATTGTTAAAACAGTATGCTTATAGATAAGTAGTGATACTATGTGATTTATTTCCCATCTCCGATGAAAGACTTCTGTGCATCAAGCCACACTACAGCCTTTTGTTGCCTCCCACAAGTTACCATTGCAAAGCCTTCCGTGTTATTCATGGTGGGTTGTGGGTCCTGTCAGCCTTCCAAGTAATAATGCCAGGGATTTGGCTGTTGTTGTTTTTGTTGATGTTGTTGTTGTTTGTTATTTGTTTGGTTTGGCTCATCAATTTATTTAAATTTTTAATTTTCCTTATAAGAGAGAATTGGCTCTTTACTTTTTCTTTTGTTTAACTTTAAATATCTGCCCATTTTATTCACTGTTACAAACAATAGTTATTTTGATATATCACTATATGCAGTAATTTTCTAGTTCAGTATTTCTTCAGATGCATATGGCCATGTGAATATAGTAAATTACCAAAATCTTTAAAATATTAGTATATCTTTTCAGTTATCTTAACTTAAAGAATATCCAAGCAGGCTGAAAATATGGCAGAAAGTAGTTTATTATCAGTCAAATATTGGAAATTTCATACCTATTGTGCTTAAAATATTAAGCTAGTTAATTCAGTCCAGTAACAAGAAAAATATTTATCTAGCCAGATCTATTTCATATCAATATTTTAAGTGCCTTCCATACTCAACATTTTACCCTCACTAAGTCTCTCCCACAACTTTGCTTCCAGGAAATCAATCAATTCCAAATCAAAGGGAACATCTAACAAGACCTGTGAAATGAAATGCACAGTGGCAGGCAAGCGGTGCAAAGCTTACCCAAGAACTCAATAAGCAAAATCTCTCCTAATCTTTACAAATGAATAAATTATGCCACCATCTTAAAATCTATATTTATTATTCCCCCAAAGAGAGACAATAACTATCTAATTTACCATCTAGCCTGCAGAGAACTGTACTCTTCTTAAGAAAATATGAGCACATCAGAGAGCATGAATGGAAAGCCCAGACTAACACACACACACACACACACACACACACACACACACACACACACACACTTCATTAATGGAATTATTTGAAATAAAACAGTGCATATATATATTTAAAATATTTTTGTAAGTAGTATTAGTGTTCCCAATTGGAACATTATATAATATTTTTACAGCTGCATTCTTTGAGGGTATATACTGTACAGAGGTCAAGTCACAACTGTACTGCTAACTATATAATTTTGAAAAATGAAGTTGTTTGACCCAGATTTTACATACAGTGGAGATGCAGTCATTGCTGTGGTTCTCTCTCTCCCTCTCCCTCTCCCTCTCCCTCTCTCTCTCTCTCTCTCTCTCTCTCTCTCTCTCTCTCTTTCTCTGTATGTGTGTGTGTGCATGAGTTCTTCTTCCCTATGAAAAGACTCTCAAACAACAGTCCCTAATGGAGAAGCCTACATTTATTGATGATTGCTTCTGAAATGAATCAATAAGGGCATTTTTCTAAGGGTTAGCACCTGTATGTTTTACATATATACAAAAACAGCACATGTCGATGCTGTAGTCAAGATCTTCAGATTACACCATCAGAGTCTCCACTCTTCCTTTCTCCTTGTCAAGCAAATACCTAAAACACAGCAGCAGGTTCCTAATCCTATGCCTTTCTGTTGAGTTTGGACAATAGGGAGAGGTGGTCTTCCTCAGGGAGAGAATGACAAGGTTATTCCCTTCCAAGGAGGATGCTTAAGCTAGCTGGACCTAAAGTTGTCTGAAGGTCAGAAGTCCTAGTATTGCCCCTCTGTGATCAACTGTTCTGTCTTCCAGTGTGCTAATGGTTCCATTCTCTGGATTCTTCAAGCTAATAGATAGGAAGAAATCTATGCTGTTAATGGTGTTAACGTTTTTTGTTTCTATTCATCATACCTTAAAATTTGACTAAGGTACCTTATTTTGGTGAGGTTCTTTTTTTTTCCAGGTTCTAGCTGATCTTTAAATAGACATGGAAATGCATAGGTGATTAGACAAGTAGAAATCAATGGGATATTTAGTAGACACAAAAACACAAAAGGGAAAATCCTGATAGGCTCTCTAGTCTGGGATCTATCATATCAGTCATGTGAGTCTAATCTATTCTGAGGAGTGAGCTTGCAAATTCTTGGCAGCAATGAACTCTTCAGAAGAATCATAAAGCCCTGGTTTTTATCAGAATTCCCAATTTATGATATAAATATCCCTACCATGGAGGTCTTGGGTCAATGAAAATCTCATTTTTAAGGGGTCTGAGAAGAATGCTCAATCAGCAAAGTGCTTGTTTCACAAATATGAGCATCATGTTTGTAATGCCAGCACTGGAGCTATGGAGACAGAAAAATACCTGGGACTCATTAATAATCCAGTCTCATTATAATAGCAAGTTCTGGAGTTATTGAGAGACCTTGACTCAATTAAAGAGGTGTAGAACAATAAAGCAGATATTTGGCTTTGATTTCTAGCCTCGATATTCACAAATGTGTGAGCACACATGTACATGTGCATGCACAAGCAACACACACATACAGATATACCCATCTGATTCCTAAAATTTATTTGAGATCCAGTTTTCAGTACTGTTTGTTACAATCTGATGAGCCAGTTACAAGTTCCAGGACTCTAGGTCTTGTTCCAAATGTCAGATAGTACAATGTTGGAGTATAATCAATCAGTCCTATTCCTTTGTCCCTGTTTAATCTCCTTCCTTCTTTTTTTTCTCATCTAAGACAGGTTTATTCATTGCAATCAAGTCAAAGTACATGTGTACTATGTACATCTGCTAAGTACATCTTGCCCTTTCTCCCCACTGCTCGTTGCTATATTTATCTGTTTTATCTCTTGCAAGTACTAGGAATCACACTAGAGCAATCAAAATGGTGAAAATATAGCAATTATCCAAAACATTTGACATTCCTTTGGCACTTGAGGGAGAGAATGAGGCAGATGCAGTTGAAGGACCATGGCTCCAACTCAGTAATGCTTCCCTAAGAAGCAAATGCCAAAGGAAAAAAAGAAAAGAAGAGAAGAGAAGAGAAGAGAAGAGGAGAGGAGAGGAGAGGAGAGGAGAGGAGAGGAGAGGAGAGGAGAGGAGAGGAGAGGAGAGGAGAGGAGAGGAGAGGAGAGGAGAAGAGAAGAGAAGAGAAGAGAAGAGAAGAGAAGAGAAGAGAAGAGAAGAGAAGAGCAAAGCAAAGCAAAAGCAGCTTTCCTTCATTTTGCTGACATGAATTTGTCACTCTCCTCAGGGCAAAAAAAAAAAATGATAAAGATATATTATGTGGTTCATATCCAAAGGACTTGCATAAAAAGACTGGCTTCCAGAGTCTACATTGAGATTCTTTTCTTGCCTTCCTAGTGTAGTATCAATAACAGTCCTGAAGCCTGCAATACAGGGTAGTGTCTCTGAAAGATTGTGGAAGTAGAATCAGAAGAGCCTACGAGACATTCATTGTACCCCACTGAGTAAAAATTTATATGGCATTAAATCCGCACTGGAAATAACAATTTTATGTGCTAAAGAAGCTATGTTTATTTTCCCAGAATCCTTTCAAAATAGTCCCATCACAGTCCCATCACACAGGCACGTGCTATTTTTACAGGTTATTCTTTCTTCAACTGCAGCAGTTCTTAAAATCCTCATAGTTGTATTATATTGTGACAAATACCCTGACTCAGACCACCATTGAAAACCTGGTGGCTCCATATGATTCCAGTGATCATAACTCTACAAAGGCAAGCTATCTTGAGTAGAAGAAATACCATCTAAATCCTTTCAGCCCCAAATTCTAAATGCCAAGGAGAAATAATAAAAGCAACACCCACTCTTCAAAGACTAGAAGTATAATGAAACAAATTATAGCCTAGTGAGATCACCCTACCAGCCAATTCACTTGGAAAAGCCTAATGACATAGAGAAAGGAAAAGAACAAATTTCTAGAAGAAAAGACTTCTTACCTAAGCTTTCAAAAGAAGTTCCCAGGTCTCCTAGCCACTTCTCTATAGCAGTGATAAGCCACAATAACCAAGGAAATTTATTTTTTAAATATTTAATTTGGTCTTACAGTTTTAAAGAGATAGAATCCAGGACAGCAGAGCAAAGGCAGAAAGGAAGAAACACCTGAGAGCTTATAGCTTGAACCATGAGTAGGAGGTAGAAAGAGAAGAAGCACTGGGAATGAGCTTTTTCAATCTCAAAGTGGACCCCAGTGTCATACCTCCTCCAATCCTTCTAACCCTTCCCAAATAGTTATGCCAACTTGGGGACCAAGTATTCAACATACAAGCCTATGGGGAACTATTTTTATCCAAACCCCACATAATGTCAAAAAGAGAAGCCAAAGAATTTATTCGATAAGGATGGAAATATATTTATAATAGAAAGAGCTACATGACATCAGGGTGGGTGTCATGAGCCAGAGTCATTGGGAATGGCAGGCTATCTAGGAAACAGCAGAAATATATTTTTTTCCTTAGTGCACTTCATAACCATCAATGAGTACATAAGAGTTCATTCAAGTCAAGTTTGTGAAAAAAATATCTATTTATAAGTAATATCCCATGAAACACAGAGGGACATTCTTGACTTAAGAATCCTCAGAATATAAAAAAAGTTGGAAAGTGGCTTTGAATACTCTTTTATCATGGGAAATTTATGTGGCCTACATATTTCTAACTTGGTAGACTTACTACACAAGTTTTAATGAACTATTCAATAAGAAGTGACTCAGGAGATGAGTTGTATAGGAAAGCAATATTGAATATAACAACAATGATATAAACACTTGTATAAAACATTTATACAAAATATATTTTTCTAAATTCTGGAAGGTTGCTACCATATGCCACAAAATTAAAGGTTGTTTAATAGGATAGTATACAGAAATCATCCCACTATTTAAGCATAGTAATGTGCAGCTATGAACTCAGCTTGGTAGAAAAAGTGTGTGCTGATGATATGCTCAGCTATAGAGCACAGATCCTGTCAACACTAAAGCTAGAAACCCAGGAGAGATTAAATCATCTAAAAAACTGATCAAATGTGGTGTGATGCATTTAATTATTATAAATAAATAATTTTGTACTACATATATACACATCCTTCACACACATACACACATATACATATATACATGCAAGTGTGCCTGTGCATGTCTATGTGTGTGTGCATGCATGTGTGTGTGTGTGTAAACAAGGATGTTTACAATCTTATCTCTCCCAAAATAATTATGGAAAATGCTCTGTTTTAACTGTTTCAGAAAATAAAATCAAATAACTAATAAAGCTATTCACAGAGGGAAGAGACGTTTACAAGGAAAACTTTAATACATCAAAAATGCTAGAAGGTAGAAAGACCTCCTATGTTCCTGTGAAATTGTCTTTAATACCAAAATAGCCATACAGTCAATGCAATTGTGACATTACAGAGCGAGAAAACAAATCCTAAAATTCATATACAAACACAAAAGACCCTGGATACCAAAGCAAACCTAAGCAGAAAAATACATGCTAAGTCATCATACCTGACTAAACAATAGAGATAGAAGCAGCAGGTTCCCACTACAAAAGTAAACACAAAGGCCAGTGGAATAGAATAGAAAACAGAAGGGAATTCACACAGCAGTAGCTGAACATACAATGCTCAGGCTGAAGGATCTGAATTCAAAGCCAGTCTATAATACAAAAAAGGCCTCGTCTCAAAACCAACAAAAACAAAAACAAACAAGCAAAAAGCATGACAAACAAAAGGCATGATAGCATTATGCAATTGGCAAACCTTTAATAACCATCTACCTGAAAGCTAGCTATTGCTTTGAATGGAATCATTTTGAATTTCAGAGGTGATTTTCAAATTAAAAATCATCAATCCCATAATCCTGACATCTGAGTGTTCTATAAATTTAAAAAGCACATGGAAGGTATATAGGCACACCTAAATTAACAAGGATCTGAGTGAGATAAGTTCACAGGAAATGCAAGGTCCAGGCACAGCTGTAAAGTTATAGAAAGTATTAAAGTCTGAAAAGATGCATCTGGTACCCTACAACTTGTGCCTGCAGATGTATAAGAGCTGCTGATATTCTTGTGCCTCCTGGGGATAGTAATGGATTGTCATACTTCCCATGAGATACCTTTCCTTTTGTTAACTTGGGAAAAGAAGCAACAAATAGAAATGTACAGGGTTGTCAATATGAATGAACACATACAATTTAGCGGGAGAGAGAGGAAAGAATACTAGCTTGTGGTCCCACTGAAGAGCAGAATGGATAATAGGAACTCATGTGACTTGGCCTATGACAGCCTTTACCAAGAGTTGCTCTGTATTCAGAAGTTTGACTTTATAGATGTCCCATTGGGAAAAGAAAAACTAATGGGTAATAGATAACAGCTCAGTCACTGGGAGCAGGAGTGGGCAACAACTCTGGGAAAGAAATATAATAAAGTTCCAAATGAATCAGAAACCCTGGTACTTTTCCCTGTGGCATCACACAGTGTGAGCACATGGATTGCTCACTCCCAGAGATCAAGAAGAAAATACCCTTATCTAAGCATGGGTCACCTTCTCTTAAGTCAGAGGCTGCTCATTGTGTTCATGTAAAGTCTGTCCCCCAAAAAGTCAGGGCAGAATGATAATAGCTAAAACCACTGACTTTCCTACAAAATATTTCCGGATCCTACATGTTCTCCAGTCATGGTAAGCCTGCTTCTGCTTCTGGCTTCGGTAAGTAGGTGCTGTGATAGAAAAAGTACATAAATTAATCGGATCTTTAAGAGACTTTTACGTAGACTCTGTAGGACCTATCCCCATCAGTGAAACATGTAAATATGTCATCACCTATGTGACACTACCACAACCTCTTACAAAAATAATAATGTAAGTGACCTGTGAAGCCACCATCTAGAGTCTCACCCAACTCAGTATACATGGCACACACAGACAATTGTTAGCCATGGGAGCAGTTATTTTATGGCACTATTTTTCACAACAAAATAAAGACAACCAGGTTTAATATTATATTTTACAACCTTACAATTTACCTGGAGGTGAGTTAACTGAATGGAAGAATGGGTTAACTTTGTAGTAGCTAAAGAATTTAAATATACAAGGCATAGGTAAGAAGGGGCACTCCCATTAGCCATAAAGTGGTTGAATGAAAATCTTAGTACCAGAGGTGGTATACCTCCCTGAGTTGTTAACCAATGAGGACTCTGAAGCCTCATAAGATCCAAAGGCTATTGCCACTACTGTTGATTTTAGACTCTAATAATAAGGCCCCATTGCTGGAGACTCTATGCTTTGGTTCCAGAGCATAGAGAAACAAAGCTCTGACTAAGCTAGAAGCACCTTCTTCTCTGGCTTGCTTTCATAGTGACTGGATGTGCTACTCAGACTACTAAAAGAGAATTATCATCAACTGTCATACCTGGCTTTATATCTTACATTATACAATACTAACATGCAATCTAAAATGCACATGCTTGTACAACAGTGGCATGTGAGATGGTGGGCTTTGCACAGACAGCCTGGTCCCTGGTCAAGGAAAGGTTTAGAACCCTGTAGCCCCAGTGGGTGGTGATTTCCACCTGCATGGAATGGAAGGAGTTCAACCACGCCTCCTGGACACCTGGCTCCTGTCACAGTCACCCTGCAGAGAGGTATGGGGGGCATCAATTACAAGCAGTAGTAGTGGCACCAAGCCCTCCCACATACAAATTAGGTTTCCCCCAAGCTCTCAGTCCAATCCAATGAGAAGTACCTGCTGTCAAACCCTGAATCACCCCCAAAACAGTGTATAAATCCTATCCAGGGAATAAAAAGTGTGTGAGAACTACTCCTTCATCCGAGCCGTCTGTCCATATCTGTAACACCTGGGGAGAGGTCTGATCTCCTGATATGCCGCCCGATATACCACAGCAGCAGAAGCAACCTCCCCTCCAAGCCAGTACTTATTTCCCTTCGCTGGAACTCTCTCACCTGGTCTGGCCTGAGATTTCCTTGGAGAGCTTCTGGTACCCAGGCCCACAGTGGCATGGCTATTGTACTTTTAAAAACCAACACTTTCCAAAGGTCTGCTCCACAGGAAGGAACTTAGACCTGATACCCTCTACAAGCCAGAACAAAAACCTATGGATGGAGAAGTCATGGGCCCTAGTGGGGAAGCAACTGCTATTGTTTGGTTCAATAGATATGCCTGTCAAAGTGCCTTCTAAACATATGTTTGTACCCACTGATTACTCTAGCTGTCAGCTGCAACCATCCATGGAAGAAAACTTGCTTTTTGCATAAATGGTATATCCACAGAGACTCATAAACACAGATGAAACTCATGAAAGCACGTGACTTGTTGTGCTGGCAGTATTTCAATGCTCAACCAGAGTTGAAAACTTGACCTGCTTCAAAACACAGAGAACCTTGTAGAAGGAGAGGAAGACAGAGTGTAAAAGCCAGAAGAAGAGATGGAGTACTGTATAGTAACTTCTGAATTTAAATAGCTCCTCCTGAAGAGAGACTGGAAGCTTATGAGACTCAGACAGTAAATATATCCCAAAACGTTGGCAAACTGACACAATATTCAAATGGCCTCTCCTTGTAGTTATTCAGGTAGAAATTTTGGGGACACTCACAGACCTTTTGAGCTGCCTATAAGTTGTGAAAGCAACACTAGGGTTGTAGGTTTCCTTGGTCATCATCCATCTGTGCTTCATGGGTTTTTAATCCAATGATTCAGCTACCATTGAGTCATCTGCTCTTGTATGCAACAACAATAATCTTATTAGTTTGCCAAGTTGGACTTTGGAAGAATCATTACTTTAGTTTATTGTTGATTCCCTATTTAGAATGAGTAGGTATTTGTTCATGTCTCTCCAGGACAAGTCAATGAGACATAAACCAGTTTGTGTTGGCTATAACCCTGTATGATAGTTAGAAGCAGGTCGAGTTTATGTTCATAAATACTGACACCAATAAACAAAAATATCAGTTATTATGTAAGATCCAAAGATGGGGGTATTTTTTCTTAATCCTCTTGGAGTGGACCATATGTTACCCAAATACTTTAAGAAACTATTGCCCGCGCTTTTGTATCCCCTGGTAAGAACACACTCAGGGCAACCGGAATCTTCTGCGGCACAAGCTTTATTGCTTACCCCTTCAGGAGCCAGTGGAGAAGAGAGCGCCAGAGAGAGAGAGATTGATAGAGAGATCCCCTGAATGGCGAAAACCCGTCCCTTTTATGGAGGACTGTCCTCCGCCTCGGACGTGTCGCTCCCTGATTGGCTGCAGCCCATCGGCCGGAGTTGTCATCACGGGGAAGGCAGAGCACATGGGGTGAGAAACTACCCCAGCGCATGTGCAGATGGTTTGTTTACACAGGTGCCAGTGCCATCAGTGCCATCTTGTAATGGCCAATGTGAGGGCGGCTCCTTACAAGAAACACAATCCATTATCTCTTTGTGAAGAGCAGACCTTATGAAATCTCCAAAGCCACAACTGGTTTTGTTGAGCTAACACAACAGATAAAATATCAAATGAAATGGAAGAGGCAGCTAAAGATGTGGCAAGGGAGGGTTTTGGGATCCTCACTAAAAGCACAAGCAGCTTGACTAACTGCACACATTTGCCTGTTCCAGTGCTGAAGATGAAGGTATTGCCGTTTTTCAGGTTTATAGATACACAAAGGCAGACATGACAAATCATCTGTCACATGGTTAAGTGAAAATCCAACACAGGACTGTCTTTCCAAGTAAATCATCAGTGGTCTATATTAAGAATTCTTAATAAAGACATAGGGTGGTCTCACCATGAATTAAATCAGATGGATGCTTCCAGAAATCAAGGCTGTCAGCACCTACGACACCAACTGCAAAATGTTGTGTGTCTGGCTTCAATCCGTGTCTAAGTTAGGATGATGATTATTGTATAAGATAAGCTATTGGGAAGCTAAATTATAACCTTAGAACAAGAATTTCTTCCTCTCTGATTTGCCCCTCAAACCAGAATAGTACTCAAATCTTACTAATGTATCACTAATGCATTTGTATTTATTTACATAAATGTGTGGCAGCAAGCATTATCTGATCTCAGAGAAGTTCTTTTTATGTGATTTCAAAAAAAAAATAGGCAGTGAATTTCATCTCCTTTGTAAAATTCTTATACACACTTAGCTTCCTTAGTACTCTGAAAAGTCTCTCCTTCCCAGGTCCTATAAGCTCCCACTATTTCAATGCCTGATGTAGCTCCTTTCTAAATAGCAACCTCACCAACTCTCCTTGGTGCCTATCTGCCCCGCAATGGCTGGCATATTGGTGGTAGATGGTGCAAAAAGCCTGTCATCAATCTCCTGGATTGATGAAAATTGTTCAGAACCTGACTGCTTTGGCCTGTTTTCTTACGACAAGAAAAAAAAAGTGGATCTGTGAAAGTGACAGTAACTGAAATGTTTAAGAAAACATACTGGAGTTTGCTGATTTTCAAATGTTGACTGGCTTTTTGGTTTGGTTTGGTTTTTGTATTTACAAAATTTCAGATAATGGCCTTGATAATATATTACAAATAGGATATGTGAGCCTCTTAACCCTTAAATAAAATCTTTTTTTCTCTGGGTAAGCATATTGCCTGCAGTAGACACATTTCATGCCTTGCCACAAGCTCTTACCTGACCACATCTGGATATAGATTTGAACAGCCCTCCAAACAGCTGGATGATTGTGGACTTGCTCCCTGGATATTAAGAATGGAAACAAAGCCAGAGCTCTAGTCTTATAGTCAATATTTAAAAAAAAAAATAGAAACTTAAAAAAAAAGGGTCTGATTTATAACCTGAAAATTTTGCCAATATAAAATTAATTGATTGAGTCATTAGAACCAAAGAAAATACCTGTGAAACCTCTCTGTGCATATTCTTTCAGTCAATAAACACTTTTAAAAGTTACAGCTAAATGCCAAGTAACATTGACTAAGTCTGGCTATTACTGTCCCTGGGACTTTTGGTTACATCCATCCCAGGACCCTGGGGAATCCTCTCATTTTATCTGATTCTGAAACAGATGCTGAAAAAAGAAAAGGAAGGTGCTACGGATAAACTAAACTACATCCTTCCTGTAGTAGATCTTAATTAAGACCTTACACATTTTGGGTGCATGATATAAAGTAACCAAGCTGTAACTGAGCTAGGAGCCTTCTCTTGATGGCTACCTTTTGTAGTCCTGAAGGTGCTACACAGGCTGCTAGAATAATGAGAAAAATAGCATTAATGGTCTTGACCATATAAATCTAAGTAGCTATGAGAATTAAATGTCAGGCAACATGTGTCTACTGAATAGTGGCACTATTGATATGGGTTTAACCACCTACTCTCTGATTGCATTAGAGGCCTTATACACAAGACAGGATCCATATTCAATACTGTAAGACTGATCTAAAACACATGTCTATTTCCAGTTTTCTGAGGAACCTCCAGATTGGTTTCCAGAGTGATTGGACCAGTTTGCAATCCCACCAACAAGGAAGAGTGTTCCTCTTTCTCCACATCCTCTCTTAGCCATTCTGATTGGTGTAAGGTGGAATCTCAGGGTCATTTCGATTTGCATTTCTCTGATCACAAAGGTCATTGAACATTTCTTTGGGTGTTTCTCAGCCATTTGAGATTTCTCACTTGTGAATTCTCAGTCTAGTTCTATACCCCATTTTTTGATTGGGTTGTTTGGTTTTTTGGCGATAAACTTCTAGAGCTTTTATATATTTTGGATATTAACCCTCTATCAGATGTGGGGTTTGAAGATTTTTTCCCAATCAGTAAGTTGTCGATTTGTCTTATCGACTATGTCCTTTGCTATACAGAAACTTTCCAGTTTTATGAGGTCCCATTTATCAATTCTTGATCTTAGAGCATGAGCCATTGAAGTTCTCTTTAGGAAATTTCCCCCTGTGCCAGTGAGTTCAAGACTTTCCCACTTTCTCTTTTATTAGATTCAGTGTATCTGGTTTTATGTTGAGGTATTTGATCTACTTAGACTTGAGCTTTGTGCAAGGTGACACATATGGGTCTATTTTCATTTTTTTCCATCCAGACAGCCAGTTAGACCAGTACCATTTATTGAAGATGCTTTCTTTTTTCCATTGTATATTTTTGGCATCTTTGTCAAAGATCAAGTGACAGTAAGTGTGTGGTTTTACTTCTGGGTCTTCAATTCTATTCCATTTATCAACATGTCTGTCTCTGTACCAATATCATGTAGTTTTTATCACTATTGCTCTATAGTAAAGCTTGAGGTCAGGGATGGTGATTTCCCCCAGCTGTTCTTTTATTGTTAAGAATTATTTCACTATTTTGGGTTTTTTGCCTTTCCAGATGAATTTGAGAATTGCTCTTTCCATGTCTTTTAAGAATTGCTTTGGGATTTTGATGGGGATTGCACTGAATCTATAGATTCCCTTTGGTAGTATGGCCATCTTTACTATGTTAATTCTGCCAATCCATGAGCATGGGAGATCTCTCCATTTTCTGAGATCTTCAATTTCTTTCTTGAGAGATTTGAGATTATCGTCATACAGACAATAATTTCACTTGTTTGGTTAGACTTACCCCAAGAAATTTAATACTATTTGTGGCTATTGTGAAGGGAATTGTTTCCCTAATTTCTTTCTCATTCTGTTTATCCTTTGTATAAAGGAAGGCTGCTGATTTATTTGAGTTAATTATATATACGGCCACTTTGCTCAAGTTGTTTATCAGCTGGAGAAGTTCCCTGGTAGAATTTTTTGGGTCTCTTATCTATACTATCATATCATCTACAAATAGTGAATAGCTTTATTTCTTCTTTACCAATTTGTATCTCCTTGATCTCTTTTTGTTGTATTATTGTTCTAGCTAACACTTCGAGTACTATATTCAATAGATATGGGGAGAGTGGGCATTCTTGTCTTGCCCCCAGTTTCAATAGGATTGCCTCAAGTATGTCTCCATTTAATTTGATACTGGCTGTTGGTTTGCAGGAAATTGCCTTTATTATGTTTAGGCATGGGCCTTGAATTCCTGATCTCTCCAATACTTTTAACATGAAGGGGTGTTGTGCTTTGACAAATGCTTTCTTAGCTTCTGAGGAGATGATCAGTTTTTCCCCTTTGAGTTTGTTTACATAGTGGATTATGTGAATGGATTTTCATATATTAAACCAACCTTGCATACCTGCAATGAAGCCAACTTGATCGTGGTGGATGATGGTTTTGATGTGTTCTTGGATTCGGTTTGCAAGAATCTTATTGAGTATTTTTGCATCAATATTCATAAGCAAGATTGGTCTGAAGAGCTCTTTTTTGGTTGGGTCCTTGTGTGGTTTAGGTATCAGAGTACTTGTGGCTTCATATAAAGAGGAAGTATTCCTGCTGTTTCTATTTTATGAATAGTTTCTATTTTATTAATAGAATTCTGAACTAAATCCATCTAGTCCCGAGCTTTTTTGATTGGGAGGTTTTTAATGACTTCTTTTATTTCCTTGTGTGATATGAACCTGTTTAGATAGTTTTCCTGCTCTTGATTTAACTTTGCTATGTGGCATCTGTCTAGAAAACCATCCATCTTCTGGCTATTATAAATAGGGCTGCTATGAACATAGTGGAGCATGTGTCCTTCTTACCGGTTGGGACATCTTCTGGATATATGCCCAGAAGAGGTATTGCTGGATCCTCCAGTAGTACTATGTCCAATTTTCTGAGGAACCGCCAGACTGATTTCCAGAGTGGTTGTACAAGCTTGCAATCCCACCAACAATGGAGAAGTGTTCCTCTTTCTCCACATCCTCGCCAGCATCTGCTGTCACCTGAATTTTTGATCTTAGCCATTCTGACTGGTGTGAGGTGGAATCTCAGGGTTGTTTTGATTTGCATTTCCCTGATGATTAAGGATGTTGAACATTTTTTCAGGTGCTTCTCTGCCATTCGGTATTCCTCAGGTGAGAATTCTTTGTTCAGTTCTGAGCCCCATTTTTTAATGGGGTTATTTGACTTTCTGGAGTCCACCTTCTTATAATAGCCAGAAGCTGGAAAGAACCCAGATGTCCCTCAACAGAGGAATGGATACAGAAAATATGGTACATTTACACAATGGAGTACTACTCAGCTATTAAAAAGAATGAATTTATGAAATTCCTAGCCAAATGGATGGACCTGGAGGGCATCATCTTGAGTGAGGTAACACAATCACAAAGGAACTCACACAATATGTATTCACTGATAAGTGGATATTAGCCCAAAACTTAGGATACCCAAGATATAAGATACAATTTGCTAAACGCATGAAACTCAAGAAGAATGAAGACCAAAGTGTGGACACTGTGCCCCTTCTTAGAATTGGGAACAAAACACCCATGGAAGGAGTTACAGAGACAAAGTTTGGAGCTGTGATGAAAGGATGGACCATCTAGAGACTGCCGTATCCAGGGATCCATCCCATAATCAGCTTCTAAACGCTGACACCATTGCATACATTAGCAAGATTTTGCTGAAAGTACCCAAAGATAACTATCTCTTGTGAGACTATGCAGGGGCCTAGCAAACACAGGAGTGGATGCTCACAGTCAGCTATTGGATGTATCACAGGGCTCCCAATGGAGAAGCTAGAGAAAGTACCCAAGGAGCTAAAGGGATCTGCAACCCTATAGTTGGAACAACATGTTGAACTAACCAGTACCCCGGAGCTCTTGTCTCTAGCTGCATATGTATCGAAAGATGGCCTAGTCGGCCATCACTGGAAAGAGAGGCCCATTGGACTTGCAAACTTTATATGCCCCAATATAGGGGAATGCCAGGGCCAAAAGAATGGGAATGGGAGGGTAGGGAAGTGGGGGGCGGTATGGGGGACTTTTGGGATAGCATTGGAAATGTAATTGAGGAAAATATGTAATAAAAAAAAACAGTGAAAAAAAAAAAAGAAAGAAAGAAAACCATCCATTTCATCTAGATTTTCCCATTTTTGTTGAGTATAGGCTTTTAAAATAGGATCTGGTGATTTTTTGAATTTCCTCCATTTCTGTTGTTATTTCTCCCTTTTCATTTCTGATTTTATTAATTTGGATACTGTCTCTTGGCCCTTAGTTAGTTTGGTTAGGAGTTTATCAATCTTGTTGATTCTTTCAAAAAACCAGATTTTGGTTTTGCTAATTCTTTATATTTGTTTCCTTTGTTTCTATTTGGTTGATTTCAGCCCTGAGTTTGACTATTTCCTGCCTTCTACTCCTCTTGGGTGAGTTTGCTTCTTTTTGTTCTAGAGCTCTCAGCTGTGTTGTTAAGTTGTTAGTGTAAGATCTTTCCAGTTTTTTTCCCCCCAGGGCCCTTAATGCTAATGAACTTTCCTCTTAGCACTGCTTTCATTGTGTCCCATAAGTTTGGTTATGAAACGTCAACATTTTAATTAAATTCCAGGAAGTCTTTAATTTCTTTCTTTATTTCTTCCCTGACCAAGTTATCATTGAATAAAGAGTTGTTCAGTTTCCACATGTATGTGGACTTTTTACAGTTTTTGCTGTTATTGAAGAACAGCCTTAGGCCATGGTGATCTGATAGGATGCATGGTATTATTTCAATCTTCTTGTATCTGTTGAGGGATGTTTTGTGACCAATTGTATGGTCAATATTGGAGAAGGTACCATGAGGTGCTGAGGAGAAGGTGTAGTCTTTTGTTTTAGGGTGAAATCTTCTGTAGGTATCTGTTAAATCCATTTGGTTTATAACCTCTCTTAGTTTTACTGTGTCTGTTTAGTTTCTGTTTCAATGACCTGTCCATTGGTAAGAGTGGAGTGTTGAAATTTCCCACTATTATTGTGTGGGTTTCAATGTGTGTTTTGAGTTTTAGTAAAGTTTCTTTTATGAATTTGGGCGTTCTTAAATTTGGAGCATAGATAATCAGAACTGAGACTTTCCCTTGGTGGATTTTCCCCTAGATGAATATGAAGTGTCCTTCTTCCTCACGTTTCATAACTCAGAAAATTGGAAATAGATCTATCTAAAGACCCAGCTATACCACTCTTGGAAATATACTCAAAAGATGTCCTACCATACCACAGGAGCACTTGTTCCACTATGATCATAGTGGCCTTATTTGTGATAGCCAGAAGCTGGGAACAACATAGATGTCCCACGACAAAAGAATGGATACAGACTATGTGGTTCATTTACACAATGGAATACTACTCAACTATTAAGAATGAGGACATCTTGAGTTTCACAGGCAAATGGATGGAACTAGAAAATATCATACTGAATGAGGTAACTCAGACCCAAGAGGACATGCATGCTATATACTCACTAATACGTGGATATTAGCCAAAAAAAAATATATATATACAGAATGCCCAAGACACAGAACTAAAAAGAAAGCTCAACAAGCTGAAGTGCCCAAGTGAGGACACCTCAGTCCTACTTGAGAGAGAGAAGAAAGCAATCACAAGTG